>NC_134689.1:230748136-231121886 GCF_050947455.1 Rhinoderma darwinii | reverse complement strand
GGAACTGGAGCCCAGAACTGAACTGCATATTCTAAATGAGGCCTCACTAATGCTTTGTACAGTGGTAATATTACATCCCTGTCCCACGAGTCCATGCCTCTTTTAATACATGACAATATCTTTTTGGCCTTAGAACAGCTGATTGACATTGCATAATGTTGTTTAGTTTATGATCTACAAGTACACCCAGATCCTTCTCAACAAGTGACTCCCCCAGTGTAGCTCCCCCTAGGACATATGATGCATACAGATTGTTGGTAGCCAGATGCATAACTTTACATTTATCTACATTAAACCTAATTTGTCAAGTGGATGCCCAAACACTTAGTGTGTCCAAATCGGCTTGCAATTTACGAACATCTTCAATAGACTGAACATAATGTAATATGTAATACTACATAGCTCGGTGTCATCTGCAAAAATAGAAATAGTGCTATTAATCCCATCCTTTATATCATTAATAAATTATACATAGCTTGGTGTCATCTGCAAAAAATAGAAATAGTGATATTAATCCCATCCTCTATATCATTAATAAATAAGTTGAATAATAGTGGCCCCCGCACTGAACCCTGGGATACACCAATTATAATCGGGGACCATTCAGTGTAGGAATCATTCACCACAACTTTCTGGATACGGTCCTTGAGCCAATTCTCAAATTACAAACAATACTTTCTAAACCTATAGTCCTTAAATTACCCATTAAATGTCTATGAGGGACAGTGTCAAATGCCTTTGCAAAGTCCAAAAATATTACATCCACAGCGGCCCCTCCTTTCCGGAAAAAGAAATAGAAACGAAGCAGCTGAATGCTTACACGAGCGCTTCAGCTGCTTCGTTCTAACGATTGGTGAGAGTCTCAGTGCTCGGACCCCCACCAATCCAAACTTCTGACATGTCACTATGACATGTCAGAAGTTTGTCGAACGTTTAGCGACACTTTAATTTACCCATTAAACATCTATGAGGGACAGTGTCAAATGCCTTTGCAAAGTCCAAAAACACGATATCCACAGCGGCCCCTCTGTCTAGGCTTCTACTCACCTCTTCATAAAAACAAATCAGGTTGGTTTGACAACTTCTATCCTTAGTAAAACCGTGCTGGCTGTCACTTCTAATACTATTTTTTGTCACAAAATCCTCTATTTAGTCCCTCAATAGCCCCTCAAATTTTTTGTTCCATGATTGATGTTAAGCTAACTGGTCTATAATTACCCGGGGAATACCTAGAGCCCTTTTTGAAAATAGGCACCAAATTTGCCCTGCGCCAGTCCCCTGACACTATACCCATCACTAATGAATCTCTAAATATTATGAAGAGGGGGACAGAAATAACTGAACTAAGCTCCTTAAGAACTCTAGGGTGTAACCCATCTGGTCCCGGGGCCTTGTGCAAATTTATTTTATTTAACTTAGCTTGGACCATTTCTACATTCAGCCAATTCAGTATATTAATTGATGTATTAACAGCACTGGCACCGGCTACATCAGCTGCTCTTTCTTCTGTTGTATATACAGAGCTAAAGAACGCATTTAGTAACCCTGCCTTCTCATGATCCCCTGTGACTAACTCCCCATTACCACTATTTAGGGTTCCTACATGTTCAGACTTTGGCTTTTTTGAATTTATATACTTGAAGATTTTTTGGGGGATTTGTTTTACTATCCTTGGCCACCTGCCTTTCATTGTGTATTTTTGCTGATTTTATTACTTTTTTGCAGATTTTATTAAGCTCTTTATAATTTACAAAGGCTACAGCTGTACCCTCAGATTTGTATTTTTCAAATGCCCTTTTATTGTCATATATCGTACTTTTTACATAAGGTGTAAGCCATGTGGGGTTTAATTTTAGTCGTTACCTATAGGAATTAATTTTTGCACACTAATTACCCAAAGTAGAATTGACATTAGTTCTTCCCAGTTTATGTCCTGAATTGCAGCCCTCATCCTGGGGAAATTGGCCTTCTTAAAATTAAGTGTTTTTGCCCTCCCAGCCTATGTTTGTTTTTTAAAGTATAGGTAAAATGTAACTATAACATGAAAAGAGTTTTTAAGTGGTTGTCCCATCAAAACAAGCCCTGTCCATATGTCCTATTACGGCATATGGTCATCATTAAGGGAGTCCCCCGTTTGTGATCCCCTTCTATGTGCCAGAACTTAAAGCCACTTTCCAAGAATGGCTACCGCTCTAAGGCTATGTTCACACAAAGTTTTTTTGCAGGCAGAAATTTCTGCCTCAAAATTCCGCCTGCACGCCATTTGCCAAGTTTTTTGCAGCGTTTTTCACGTCGTTTTTCGCCCGCAGCCATTGAGCACCGCGGTCAAATAACACAGCGAAATATGCTTTCTCTGCCTACCATTGATGTCTGTGGGAGGTCAGAGACGTAAACACCCAAAGATAGGCAGGCCGCTTCTTTTTCCAGCGAGACGGTTTTTCCGCTCACAGGAAAAAATTGCCTCCACCTCCCATTAAAATCAATGGGAGGCATTTTCGGCCATTTTTTGGCGCATTTTCTGACGCGGTATCCGCATAAAAAAACTCTGTGTGAACTGGCTCTAATAGGCCCTGCACGCCCTTACAAAGACAGCTGCTGCAGGGGAAATGGTGTTGCTGACCACTGCTTTCCTCTGCGCTGTTTTTTATGAGCTGGACATACAATATAAAAAAGCTGATTTAGACCATTTTATTCTGATTGTTGGCGCCTTTTGTGTCTATTCCTTAGAAACGCGTACAAAAGACAAATGTTTGTGAAAAAGTTGTTCTGCTGTGTTGGATTTTTTCAGTCTCTGTTGGGTGCAGTCCGAGGAAAGTCATTTGCGCTAAATGATAGATCAGATTCCCATCAATAAAAGCACAAACAGGAAAAGGCAAAGGCGATTTGTTGTTTTACCGTATGGCAATGTCATCCAGAATGACAACCTTTACAGACCACCGTGAAAGATAACTTGTTCAGAACATGGCGTCTGAAGTCCTTAATGTATGGCCAGCTTTACCTGTGCCTGCAGCCCTGCTATTAAAACCGCTCAGTGTAAGGGCATGGCCAGACGTGGCGTATTTCTGCCGACACGGTCCGCATCAATGCCGCACATAATCAGCATTGCAGATTCGGTTGCGGCTTTGCCTAAAATGTGCAGTAAATTGATGCGGATTAGCCGTTGTGTATTCAGGTGAAGAGTACTTCCTGCTGTCTTTTAAAACATTCCATCTCAGTCTGGCTATAGACCTCGAAACACATAGGTCCAGCCAGAATGAAGAAATATCCTGTTTGTACAACCAATACGCAACGCAACACACATAACATCTACGGATTTCATTGCGGAATTTTGAAACTCCATTGAAGTCAATAGAGAAATTCCGCAATAAGTCCGCAACAAGTCCGCTACACGTCCGCAACAGCCAGTGTATGCTGCGGACACCAAATTCCGCACCGCAGCCTATGGTCCGCAGCGGAGATTTTTCTGCCACGTGTGCACGAACCCAACTCATAAGGTGTGGAAACCAATGGAGAAAATGTCCGCTGTGGATTTCCACAGCGGACTGGCCGCAGCGGAATTCCAGAGCAATTCCGCCACATCTGGCCATGCCCTAAGAAAATCTTCAAGCAGAGGGAGGGGGGTTAATCTGAATGTTGCCAAAGGGTCTTTTGAACACTTGTTATGAATTTGGAAGTAATATACAATGTAGACATGCTCTTTGTATTCTATTGCAATTCGGATCTAGAAGCCTAAGTTTAATGTTTGTAAATGTGTAAGCAAGCTTTCTTGGTAATAACTTCGGATTGCTTAAACCTATCCAAGCGATTCTGACATGTTTTCTCGTGAGACATTGGGCTTTATGTTAGTGCTAAAATTTGGTCGATATATTCTGTGTTTATTTGTGAAAAATAGCAAAATTTTGCGAAAATTTTAAAAAAATAGAATTTTTCAGAATTTAAAGAGGCTCTGTCACCAGATTTTGCAACCCCTATCTGCTATTGCAGCAGATAAGCGCTGCAATGTAGATTACAGTAACGTTTTTATTTTTAAAAAACAAGCATTTTTGGCCAAGTTATGACCATTTTCGTATTTATGCAAATGAGGCTTGCAAAAGTACAACTGGGCGTGTTGAAAAGTAAAAGTACAACTGGGCGTGTATTATGTGCGTACATCGGGGAGTGTTTACTACTTTTAATAGCTGTGCGTTCTGAAGAGAAGTATCATCCACTTCTCTTCACAACGCCCAGCTTCTGGCAGTGCAGATCTGTGACGTCACTCACAGGTCCTGCATCGTGTCGGCACCAGAGGCTACAGATGATTCTGCAGCAGCATCGGTGTTTGCAGGTAAGTCGATGTAGCTACTTACCTGCAAACGCTGATGCTGCTGCAGAATCAACTGTAGCCTCTGGTGCCGACACGATGCAGGACCTGTGAGTGACGTCACAGATCTGCACTGCCAGAAGCTGGGCGTTCTGAAGAGAAGTGGATGATACTTCTCTTCAGAACGCCCAGCTATTAAAAGTAGTAAACACGCCCCGATGTACGCACATAATACACGCCCAGTTGTACTTTTACTTTTCAACACGCCCAGTTGTACTTTTGCAAGCCTCATTTGCATAAATACGAAAATGGTCATAACTTGGCCAAAAATGCTCGTTTTTTAAAAATAAAAATGTTACTGTAATCTACATTGCAGCGCCGATCTGCTGCAATAGCATATAGGGGTTGCAAAATCTGGTGACAGAGCCTCTTTAAATGCATCTGCTTGTAAGACAGAGGGTTATACCACCCAAAATAGTTACTAGTTCATATTTTCCATATGTCTACTATATGTTGGCATCATTTTCTGAACATTCTTTTTTTTTTCTAGGACTTTACAAGACTTAGAACATAAGCAGCAATTTCTCATATTTTGAATTCAATTTCAGAAGCCACTTTTTTTTAGGTACCAGTTCAGTTCCGAAGTAGCTTTGAGGGACCTATATATTAGAAACCCCCATAAAACACCCCATTTTAGAAAATAGACCCCGCAAAGTATTCAAAACAGCATATAGAAAGTTTATTAAGCCTTTCATACAAATTTTTAGTTTTGACAAGGAATAAAGGAGAAAAAGCACCCCATCATTTGTAAAGAAAATTCTCCCGATTACGGCAATGCCCCATATGTGGTCATACACTGCTGGTTGGACAAACGGCAGGGCTCAGAAAGGCAGGAGTGCTATTTGACATGTAGATTTTACTGAATTGGTTTCTGGGAGCCAAGTCATATTTGCAGAGCTTCTGAGGTACCAGTACAGGGAAACCCCTTAAAAGTGACCCCGTTTTGAAAACTAGACCCCTTGAGGAATTCATTGTAGATTTCATGGGGTTCATGCAACTTTTTGATCAGTGACTAAAAAACAGCAATTCTACTATTGTTTTTTATTTATTTTTGTTACATCGTTCACCGTACGCTATAAATGACATATTCTCTTTATTGTGTGTGGCGATATGATAACAGCGATACAATATGTCTATAGATTTTTTATGTCTTATGGCGTTTGCACAATAATTTTTTTTTATAAATAATCATTTACTTTTTGTGTTGCTTGATTCTAAGAGCCATAACTTTTTTAATTTTCCATCAAGAAAGCCATGTGAAGAATTGTTTTTTGCGTAACGAACTGCAGTTTCGATCAGCATCATTTTTAGGTACACGCAACATTTTGATCTCTTTTTATTCCATTTTCTGCGAGGTGAAGTGACCCAAAAAATTGTGATTCTGGTACGGTTTATTATTTATTTTCTTTTATGGCGTTCACCGCGCGGGATAGATAACAAAATACTTTTGTAGTTCAGGCCGTTATGGATGTGACGATACCAATGTATATGTATATTTTATTTGTTTATTTATTTATTTTTATTAATAATAAAGGACTGATAAGGGAAAAAGGTTGTTTTTTTTTTACTTTTTATTACTTTTAAAACGTTAATTTTTTTATGTGTACACAACTTTTTTTTAACTTTTTTACTTTGTCCCACTAGGGGACTTGAAGGCAGGAGGCCATTATCACAATTATACATGCTTAGTGCAGTGTACTAGAGCTGTCAGCTACTCGCTGACAGCAAGCATAGTGGCTCCTGACTTTGTCAGGACCCACTAGGCTTCCGTAGATGGCAAAGCCAGAGGCCAATTTTAGTTTTAGACCTCCGGTTGCCATAGCAACCATCACTGCCCGCTATCATGTAGCAGACCGTCGATGGTGGTTTAGCCCCTAAGAAGCCGCGATCGCTATTGAACGCGGCTTCTAAGAGGCTAATCAGCGGGGACACCGCGATTGGTCCCCACTGAAGGAGCTGCGGCCACTGCTGTACGAGACAGCAGTTGTCACAGCTCCTGTATGTGCCGGGAGGACGGCCGAAATGGCCGATCATCCCGTGACGTACTATTAGGTCATGGAGTGCGAACGATGCACTCGGTACGACGGAATAGTACGTCCAGGAGCAGGAATGAAGAAGGTAAGACACCGGTAGCTGCTAATAGATTGAAGAGATAGGTCAGGACTGTGATGAGTTGTAAGATAAACGATGAAGTGGGATGGGGTTGGGTCAAGAGAGCTGTCAGAAAGTTGATATTTGGAGAATGTCATCACTGCCAATGTTTGCCTGGAACTCTGAAACGCCACCCTCTTACTGTATCCAGCACTTCATTGTCATAATATTTTTTTATTTTTTTTAACAAAAAACCTCCTGAAAAGAAATTATTTTCAGCATAGGGAAATAATAAAGAATTATTATGTTTTGATAAAAACTAGGCCAAACTACTTTGTGAAGTCTTAGCTAATATATCATGTCAGTGAGAAAATATATGCCTATTTTACAGTTACAGCGTGTCTCCATTCTTCTAGTATTTTCTTACAGTGGCTACAAATAATGCATATTCAATAGCTACAATATTTGTAAAGTTAAATATTTATGTCAGCATCTTAAAATAAGTGCAAGTTATGCAATACCAAAATAAAAGTAATATATTTTAAGAGGAAAGTTGTAGCAATAGATACTGTCTCAAGAATATACATGAGCAACATACACAGGATGATATATTTTGCTGCTCTGGAATAAAAATTCTACCTTTCTTATGGAATTTGGGGTTAGTCCTAAGGGCAGGCTCACGCTTTAGCAGTAACTTTTTGTTTTTAGCTCTGATACTGAAATTGCCAACTTTAAAAAACAAAAACATACTAAGGCTGGCCATATACTGTAAATAGGGAAAAGTTAGCCAAGCCCACCAATTTCGGCAGTATTAGCCGACACTCTAATGTGTAGGGGATCCTTCCAATTATCCCCCAATAGCAGATGTGAGGGGAAAGAAGGATTGAGCATGTTGGATTTTAACATGGCTAATCCTTTGTTCCCACAGGAGATGCCTTAAGGGTATCATACTTTATAACCCACCATGATTTTCATGGAAAAGAGGGGAGGTCTCCCAGACCCCTAAAGGGCAGGTATGTCCTGCAAAGCTGGGGTCTGTTTGGAAGGAGCAGTTGGTCACTGTTGTGGAGATTTAGAGGCGTCATTCATACTCAAATTAAGTGCTGCCGTCACTCCAGCTCCAGTAGCAAAGAGAGGGCAAAATGGCGAGTTATTCACAGTGCTGGAGCTCGGATGTCTTTGTAAGGGTAAATTCACACGCCCTATTTACGGACATAATTCGGGCGTTTTACACCTCGAATTACGTCCGAAAATACGGCTCCAAAGCGCCGGCAAACATCTGCCCATTGAAATCAATGGGGTTACGATGTTCTGTGAACACTTGCATGTCACTTCTTGAGACGTAATTGGAGCCGTTTTTAATTTACTCCATTGAAAAACAGCTCCAATTACGTCCGTAATGGACGCCGCGATAAACGCGAGTACGAGCAATTACGTCTGAAATTCAGGAGCTGTTTTCGCCTGAAAACAGCTCCGTAATTTCAGAAGTATTTTACGTTTGCGTGTGAACATACCCTAAGTATTAAACCTATCAAAGAAACTAATATACCTCAGAATACAAATCCTTGTATACCACACAAAATCATTATCTACAAATGTATACCACAATACTTAATAGTAATCCAACACATATTAAGTACAATATACCTTTATTAGCTCAATTCATAGTAACAAAAAATATAACAGCTGTCTCAATAACATCTGTTAAAAATCACATAAAATAGACTGAGGTGGTGGTCACAAAAAATGGTATACAATACAAAGTCAGTTGTTATAAAGGGCAATGAACAAGTCATAGGTACGTATGCTGAGCAGCTGACGAGGGGGAAGGGGTTAACTGGACACAGGTGGTATAAATTAGTCAGCAGACCTCATTTTGAGCTTGCTCTTTCTGAGCTTGGTGGTTTAAGTGGCTTGTGAACTAAGTGGAGTTCTAAAACCGGAGTTGAAAAGAGGAGTTGCAGCCCCAGTAAGTACTCTTCTTTTCTTTTTCTTTGACAATTGTTCGCTGCTTTGGTGTAACTTGGATAATGGATAGCAAGATTGGAGGTTTTCTTCAGTGCACAGTTTGTCATATGTATACACGACTGGAGCCGGAGTTCCAGGGTGAATATCTCTGTGGCAGATGTGAGCATGTTGTTCACCTGGAAGCTCGCATTAGAGATCTGGAGGAGCAAAATGCAACACTGAGGAAGATAGACAATTTTGAGCGGAGCTTGCTGCTCACAGAGCATGCAGTTAGTGGGTTAGAACTGGAGGGTGAAGACATGGGTGAGCAGGATCAGGTAAGTAGCTGGGTTAATGTAGTTAGGGGCAGTAGAAAGGGGTCAAAGACAAGGAAGGCCGATCCGGTTTCTGGCATTCCAAGCAAAATTGCCAGGTTGGGTGATGATGCGAGGGTGTCAGTCTCAGAA
Organism: Rhinoderma darwinii; assembly: GCF_050947455.1. Lineage (NCBI taxonomy): Eukaryota > Metazoa > Chordata > Amphibia > Anura > Rhinodermatidae > Rhinoderma > Rhinoderma darwinii. The sequence goes on along the minus strand of NC_134689.1, from coordinate 231,113,021 downwards.
AAGGCAGCCCTAGTGGATACTGATCTCCCTAACAGCCGGGAGAACAGCCCAGCTAGTAGTCGGCGGGATGGTAATGCAGGTAAGCCAAGACAATTGATAGTTGTAGGGGATTCTATAATCAGGAAGACGGATAGAATAATTTGTCGCCAAGAGCGCCTCAACCAAATGGTTTGCTGTCTCCCTGGTGCCAGGGTTCGGCATGTGGTGGAACGGGTGGACAAATTGCTGGGAGGGGCTGGTGATGATCCAGCTGTTGTGGTCCATGTCGGTACCAATGACAGAATAAATGGTAGGTGGAGGAGCCTTAAGAATAATTTTAAAGAACTAGGCTACAAGCTGAAGGGAAGGACCTCCAAAGTAGTATTCTCAGGAATACTGCCTGTGCCATGCGCATCACAGGAAAGACAGTGGGAGCTCAGGGAGTTAAATGCATGGCTGAAGTCTTGGTGTAGAGGAGAAGGATTTGGGTTCCTAGAGCACTGGGCTGACTTTTCATTGGGGTACAAACTGTATTCTGCAGATGATTTGCACCTAAATGGAAGGGGGTCTGCTGTGCTGGGGGAGAGAATTCTAGCTGGGGTGGCGGAGTGTTTAAATTAGGGCTGAGGAGGGAGGCCAATGTAGGAAATAAAGGGGTAGTTAGGTTAGAGAGGGGTCAGACTATATTGGTGGGGGGAGAAACAGACGGTGGGGAGAAGACTAGGCAACAAGATAAGGAGATCCTTTCGTTACAAAACAGCAGTGAAAATAAAAAGGCCCAAATGTCAAATAATCACATTTCTGATAGTGAAATTGAAACATTTAAAGGCTAGTTAAAGTGTATGTTCACAAATGCCAGAAGTCTAGCAAGCAAAATGGGGGAGCTGGAGGCCTTGATACTGGAAGAAGATATAGATATAGTTGGTGTTGCTGAAACATGGCTGGACTCTTCACATGACTGGGCTGTAAATCTACAGGGTTTTACACTGTTTCGGAAAGACAGGGCAAATAGGAAAGGTGGTGGTGTATGTCTGTATGTGAGAAGCGATATGAAGGTGAGTGTAAATGAGACATTAGAGGGTGAAGACTGTGAGGAGGTTGAAACCTTGTGGGTGGAATTACAAAGGGAAGTAAACACTGAAAAAATTACTTTTGGTGTAGTCTATAGACCCCCCAATATAACTAAAGAGATAGAAGGTCAAATATATAAACAGATGGAGCGGGCTGCACAGGCGGGTACTGTAGTGATAATGGGAGATTTTAATTTCCGGGATATTAATTGGTGTCATGGTTCGGCTTCAACTGCAAAGGGGAGACATTTCCTCAACCTGTTGCAGGAAAATTTTATGGGCCAGTTTGTGGAAGACCCGACTAGAGGTGAAGCTCTGTTGGATCTGGTCATTTCTAATAATGCAGATCTTGTTGGGAATGTCAATGTTCGTGAAAACCTCGGTAGCAGTGATCATAATATAGTTATATTTTACCTATACTGTAAAAAACAAACGCAGGCTGGGAGGGCAAAAACATTTAATTTTAAGAAAGCCAATTTCCCCAGGATGAGGGCTGCAATTCAGGATATAGACTGGGAAGAACTAATGTCAAATAATGGGACAAATGATAAATGGGAGATTTTCAAATCTACCTTGGGTAATTATAGTGCAAAATTTATTCCTACAGGTAACAAGTATAAACGACTCAAATTAAACCCCACATGGCTTACACCTTCTGTGAAAGGGGCAATACATGACAAAAAAAGGGCATTTAAAAAATACAAATCTGAGGGTACATCTGCAGCCTTTGTAAAATATAAAGAGCTTAATAAAATCTGTAAAAATGTAATAAAATCAGCAAAAATACAAAATGAAAGGCAGGTGGCCAAGGATAGTAAAACAAATCCTAAAAAATTCTTCAAGCATATAAATGCAAAAAAGCCAAGGTCTGAACATGTAGGACCCTTAGATAATGGTAATGGGGAGTTGGTCACAGGGGATCAAGAGAAGGCAGAGTTACTAAATGGGTTCTTCCGCTCTGTATATACAACAGAAGAAGGAGCAGCTGATGTAGCCGGTGCCAGTGCTGTTAATATATCAGTTGATATACTGAATTGGATGAATGTAGATATGGTCCAAGCTAAATTAAATAAAATAAATGTACACAAGGCCCCGGGACCAGATGGGTTACACCCTAGAGTTCTTAAAGAGCTTAGTTCAGTTATTTCTGTCCCCCTCTTCATAATATTTAGAGAGTCTCTCATGAGTGGTATAGTGCCAAGGGACTGGCGCAGGGCAAATGTGGTGCCTATTTTCAAAAAGGGCACTAGGTCTTCGCCGGGTAATTATAGACCAGTTAGCTTAACATCAATTGTGGGGAAAATGTTTGAGGGGCTATTGAGGGACTATATACAGAATTATGTGACAATAAATAGTATTATAAGTGACAGCCAGCATGGTTTTACAAAGGACAGAAGTTGTCAAACCAACCTGATTTGTTTTTATGAAGAGGTAAGCAGAAGCCTAGACAGAGGGGCCGCTGTGGATATAGTGTTTTTGGACTTTGCAAAGGCATTTGACACTGTCCCTCATAGACATCTAATGGGTAAATTAAGGACTATAGGTTTAGAAAGTATAGTTTGTAATTGGATTGAGAATTGGCTCAAGGACCGTATCCAGAGAGTTGTGGTCAATGATTCCTTCTCTGAATGGTCACCGGTAATAAGTGGTGTACCCCAGGGTTCAGTGCTGGGACCACTATTATTCAACTTATTTATTAATGATATAGAGGATGGGATTAATAGCACTATTTCTATTTTTGCAGATGACACCAAGCTATGCAATATAGTTCAGACTATGGAAGATGTTTGTGAATTGCAGGCAGATTTAAACAAACTAAGTGTTTGGGCGTCCACTTGGCAAATGAAGTTTAATGTAGATAAATGTAAAGTTATGCATCTGGGTACGAAAAACCTGCAAGCATCATATGTCCTAGGGGGAGCTACACTGGGGGAGTCAATTGTTGAGAAGGATCTGGGTGTACTTGTAAATCATAAACTAAATTTCAGCATGCAGTGTCAATCAGCTGCTTCAAAGGCCAGCAAAATATTGTCGTGTATCAAAAGAGGCATGGACTCGCGGGCCAGGGATGTAATATTACCACTTTACAAAGCATTAGTGAGGCCTCATCTAGAATATGCAGTCCAGTTCTGGGCTCCAGTTCATAGAAAGGATGCCCTGGAGTTGGAAAAAATACAAAGAAGAGCAATGAAGCTAATAAGGGGCATGGAGAATCTAAGTTATGAGGAAAGATTAAAAGAACTAAACCTATTTAGCCTTGAGAAAAGACGACTAAGGGGGGACATGATTAACTTATATAAATATATGAATGGCGCATACAAAAAATATGGTGAAATCCTGTTCCATGTAAAACCCCCTCAAAAAACAAGGGGGCACTCCCTCCGTCTGGAGAAAAAAAAGTTCAACCTGCAGAGGCGACAAGCCTTCTTTACTGTGAGAACTGTGAATCTATGGAATAGCCTACCGCAGGAGCTGGTCGCAGCAGGGACAGTAGATGGCTTTAAAAAAGGCTTAGATAATTTCCTAGAACAAAAAAATATTAACTGCTATGTGTAGACATTTTTTACTTCCCCTTTCCTATCCCACTTCCCCTTTCCCATCCCTTGGTTGAACTTGATGGACATGTGTCTTTTTTCAACCGTACAAACTATGTAACTATGTAACTACTATGTAACTATGTAAAACAAAAATAGCAATACAGTACCAATATTCCCAAATGGGCCAATATATAGGTTGAACCTCAACCCTGAATAGGGCACAATAAGTCACACAAGCAGATATGCAAACAATAATGTATGCTGTTAAACACAAGAAAACATATGAAAAGATGAGCTAGTGTAACCACACAAGCATGTCATGCACAGACCCAGTGGCTCAGCTATAGGGGTCGCAACGGTCGCAATTGCAACTGTAATTGCAATTGCTTCTTTAGAACGCAAATACAGTTCAGTGCAATGCTCGAGCCTTGCTCCAGCATTCACTGTGCCGCAAGCGGCTCGGCGCAGGCAGGCGCGATGTAGTGAGGTCATCGCACCTGTCGGCGCCGAGTCACTCATAGCACAAACCAGAGGAGAAAGATTTTCCACCTGGGAACGGGAATAGGTAAGTAATTAATTTATTATTTTTCTATTAGGTACGCACATATGGGGCATTATAATGGGTATGGGAGAGGGGGCTCATATGGTAGCTGGTGAGGAGGCATTATACTATGTGGGGGTCATTATACTGTATAGGACAGCTAAGGGGGACATTATACTGTATGGGGGGCATTATATTGTATGGGACAGTTATGGGGGACATTATACTGTATGGGGCAGCTATAGGCAGCATTATACTGTATAAGGGCATTAAACTGTACGTGGCAACTATGGAGGCTGTATGGGGGGGCATTATACTGTATGGGACAGCTATGGGGGCATTATACTGTATGGGACAGCTATGGGGGCATTATACTGTATGTGGCAGCTATGGGGTGCATTATACTGTATGGGGCATTATATTGTATGGAGTGCATTATACTGTATGGGGGCATTATACTATATGGGACAGCTATGGGTAGCAATATACTGTGGGTGCAGCTATGGGTGGCAATATACTGTGGGGGCAGCTATGGGGAGCTTTATACTGTGGAGGCAGCTATGGGGGGGCATTATACTGTGTGGGGGGATCTATGGGGGCATTATACTGTGTGAGCAGCTATGGGGGGCATTATACTATGTGGGGGCAGCTATGGGGCATTATACTGTGGGGTCAGCTATGGGGAGCATTATACTCTGAAAGCATTCATGGGGTCTGTCGGGGCAAAGCGGCTGGGCATAGGCGTGCGCAGGAGTCTGGTGATGTTGGAAAGGGGTAGGGGGGCCCAAGGTAAATTCTTGCACCAGGGCCCATGAGCCTTTAGCTAAGCCCCTGCACAGACCCATACATAGCATGACCAAATTAAGTACTAACCCATGTTAGGACAAGTTCCAGAGCACCACTACAGACCACCAGCTCAGGACCCCAATGTACATTTCCTCATCAACTTTTACAAGGGGTTCTTGGTAAGTATGTTCTTGTTTATTTTTTCAGTGTTTTTTTTGTTTATATATATATATATATATATATATATATATATATATATATATATATATATAAATATATATATATATATATATATATATATATATATATATATATATTATCCATATTACTTGTTACCCTGTCATTTTCTACCCAAGGGCTCATGCACACTGCTGTATTAGGCTTGGTTCCCACGTAGTGTAAACACTGCGGCAATACCGCACACAAATTCCGCACCTACCCTGCGTTTTCAGCATTTTCTGCTAGAAAAACGCAACAGTAGCTACCCCAGAAAACACTGCATCTTTTCGATTTTCCGCAGCGGTTTATCTGTTGGGAACCCAACCTAACAGCTCTGTTTTGTGCGAAGCTGTAATTGGGCAGCGATAGAGGTGCGTGAGGCTTCCACTATACCTTTATATGCTTCCAATGTCATAAGTGGGCGAACAGAGTTTTTTTCTGATGGATTCCATATGAATAATTTTGGCATTGTCCATCGGATACGTACGGAGGTTTTCTCCCCTAGAAGCATTGTTTTTAGAGGACTTCACACTACAGGCCTCTGTGCAATGCCGTACAAGTTCTGTGCCTCTGTGCATGAGCCCTAAGACTTCTGCATCAAATACTTAACCAGGTAGCATTTAATAATTTAAGGATGTTAATTTGCCAAGGCTGCAGAAAAGCGTAGAGTTGGATAAGTCAACAAACTCATCAATTCACAGGTGTTCTACAAATCAAGAGAAATGAAGTCTGTTGTGACTATTTTCATATTTTACATGCATACATACCCATTAATATCTCATTCAGCACAAATATCCTCGTCAACACGACTAAGAGAGATTTTGGTTGATCTAAATAATTTCTATTCATTAACCACTTTGCTAAAAAAAAGGTTATGTCAGTTATATGATGGATCAATTCTGCTGATCCTCTACATTAATAACAGTTCATGCAAAAATAACTAAAAGAAATGTCAATTCTATTTTTAAATACAACTATTGTACAAAGTCACATGAACCTACATTTACTGCTTGCCACTCAGGCCCTGATTACATCAAAATGCCCTGTCCAGCCCTATATAAGGTGGAGGATGTTCTGGAGACAGTTGAGGGCTTTGAAGAGAGAGATGATGATGATGATGATGATGATGATGATGATGATGATGATGATGATGATGATGATGGATGTGAGAGTTTTGATTATCATATTGCTTACGGTTACCCTATGTGATACGAAGGGTTGGGTCACTAGAAGACCAGCAGGTATTGTGCATTTATACTGGGGGGGTCTGTTACAAAGAGATCAGTAGCGCTAAATAGACGCTGCTTTTCTTTTCCTGTCTGTCACAGATGTTTTTTGCAAAAAGTTCCTTCTCCTGTGCTAGCCAATGATTGATTTGAAATGCTACCTCTCTGTGTACAAGTTTTTAGCCTTTGAATGTAAGCAAGAATGTTTACATTCGCTGACAGCAAGCAAAGATCCTGAAAATCATATTGTTAACATTTCTATAAAACAAGAAAAACATTTGCAAAACATAGGGGCAAAGTCACATAATCTCTGCATGCTCTGCCATTACTTAGGCATTTCCCAGATGAAATAATCAGAATCCAGAATTGTTAGGGACATCACAGCCCGGTGACATCACAATGCCCTGTCCAGCCCCATATAAGGTGGGGGATGTGCTGGGGACAGTTGAGGGTTTTGAAGAAGGAGATGATGATGATAATGGATGTGAGAGTTTTGTTGCTGATTTTGCTGACAGTCGCCCCCTGTGATGTGGAGGGTCGAGTCACTAGAAGACCAGCAGGTAGGTGTGCATTTATACTTGATGGATGAGGGGGGGGGGGGGGTGTTCTGTTACAAGAGATCAGTGGAGAGACATAGGTGCTGCTTATCTATTCATGTCTGTCACAGATGGCTTTTGCAGGTAGTTCTCAAGTGCCAGTCAATGATTAACGCTCCCTCTCTATTTAAAGAGGCTCTGTCACCAGATTATAAGTGCCCTATCTCCTACATAATATGATCGGCGCTGTAATGTAGATAACAGCAGTGGTTTTTATTTTGAAAAACTATCTTTTTTTTAGCAAGTTATGAGCAATTTTAGATTTATGCTAATGACTTTTTTAATAGACAACTGGGCATGTTTATACTTTTTACCAACTGGGCGTTGTACAGAGGAGTGTATGACGCTGACCAATCAGTGACCAATCAGCGTCATACTCTTCTCATTGTTCCAGCCCAGCTTCTTTCACTGCACAATCACACTGTGCTGTGGATCATGCTGGGCTGGAACAATGAGAAGTGTATGACGCTGATTGGTCACTGATTGGTCACTGATTGGTCAGCGTCATACACTTCTCTTCACAACGCCCATTTGGTAAAAAGTAAAAACACGCCCAGTTGGTCATTAAGAAACTAATTAGCATAAATCTAAAATTGCTCATAACTTGCTCAAAAATGATCGTTTTTCATAATAAAAACCACTGCTGTTATCTACATTACAGCGCCGATCATATTATGTAGGATATAGGGCACTTATAAACTGGTGACAGAGCCTCTTTAAGTAGAGGTTATTCTACTGCTTCTAACTTTATTTACATGCACTGATACATTAAGGAAAACTAGGAGGGAAATTTATGCTGCTGCTGTAGCTGTATTTACCTCAGAGAGGATTATTTGCACTGAATTCAATTGTAACAAACCCTCAGCTGTGATATGTATTAGGTCTGTACAGGTTTTCAGCCTCTGAAAGAAAGAATGTTTTGATTTACCGCCAGCCAGCAGAGATCTTGATAATTATATTAGAACGTTGCGGACTTCTCATTATACAAGTATTATGATTTCTATAAAACAAGAAAAACATTTTAAAAACATGAGGACAAAGTCACATGATCCCTGCATGCTCTGCCCATCACTCAGGCCCCACCCAGATGAAATAATCAGAACACATGTGTTAGTGACATCACAATACCGGTGACATCACAATGACCTGTCCAGCCCTATATAAGGTTGGTGATGTGCTAGAGACAGTTGAGGGTTTTGAAGAAGGAGATAATGATGATAATAGATGTGAGAGTTTTGCTGCTGATTTTGCTGACTGTCGCCCCCTGTGATGTGAAGGGACGGGTTACTAGAAGACCAGCAGGTAATGTACATTGATATTTGGGGGGGAGGGAGGGTTCTGTGGTTCTGTAAGGGTATGTGCACACAGCTTATTTTTGTAAGCAGAAAAATCGTAAGCAGATCGCTTCCAAATATCTGCCCATTGATTTCAATGGGAAAAACAACGTTCTGTTCCGACGTGCTGTTTTTTTACATGGCCATTTTGAAAAACGGCCGCGTAAAAAAACGCACACGAAAAAGAAGTGCATGTCACTTCTTGAGCCGTTTTTGGAGCCGTTTTTCATTGACTCTATAGAAAAACAGCTCCAAAAACGTCAGTGAAAAACGCAGCGAAAAACTCAAGTTGCTTAAAAAACGCCTGAAAATCAGGAACTGTTTTCCCTTGAAAACAGCTCCATATTTTCAGACGTTTTTTTAGTAAGCCACTGTCTCTGCTTCTTTTCCTGTCTGTCATAGATGGCTTTTGAAGTAGGTTTCTTTCTCCTGTGCCAGCCAGTGATTGACATGTAATGCTCCCTTTCTCCTTTAACCCCTTCCCGCTCCTTGACGTACTATTACGTCATGGCAGCTGTATCGTTCGCGCTCCATGACGTAATAGTACGTCTCGGGAGTAACGGCCGTTTCGGCCGTCCTCCCGACACATACAGGAGCTGTGACAGCTGCTGTCTTGTTCAGCAGCTGTCACAGCTCCTACAGCGGGGACCGATCGCTGTGTCCCCGCTGATTAACCCCTTAAAAGCCGCGTTCTATAGAGATTGCGGCTTTTTAGGGGTTAAGCTGCCATCGCCGGCCTGCTACGCGATAGCGGCCGGCGATGGTGACTATGGCAACCGGACACCAAACAATGGCGTCCGGCTATGCCATAGACGGAAGCCTAGTGGGTCCCGACAACGTCAGGACCCACTATGCTTGCTGTCAGTGAGTAGCTGACAGTTCTAATACACTGCACTACGCATGTAGTGCAGTGTATTAGAATAGCGATCAGGGCCTCCTGCCCTCATGTCCCCTAGTGGGACAAAGTAATAAAGTAAAAAAAAAGTTAAAAAAAGATGTGTAAAATAAGAAAATAAAAGATTTAAAAGTAATAAAAGTAAAAATCCCCCCTTTTCCCTTATCAGTCCTTTTATTATTAATAAAAATATATAAATAAACAAAAAAACTATACATAATTGGTATCGCCGCGTCCGTAACGGCCTGAACTACAAAATTATTTCATTATTTATCCCGCACGGTGAACGCCGTAAAATAAAATAATAATAAACCGTACCACAATCACAATTCTTTGGTCACTTCACCTCCCAAAAAATGGAATAAAAAGAGATCAAAAAGTCGCATGTACCTAAAAATGGTCCTGATCGAAACTACAGTTCGTTACGCAAAAAATAAGTCCTCGCACGGCTTTATTGATTGAAAAATAAAAAAGTTCTGGCGCTTAGAATAAGGTAACACAAAAAGTGAATGATTTTTTACAAAACGTATTTTATTGTGCAAACGCCATAAGACATAAAAAAAAACTATAAACATCTGGTATCGCCGTAATCGTATCGCCCCGCAGAATAAAGTGAATATGTCATTTATAGCGCACGGTGAACGCTGTAAAAAAAAACGAGAAAAAAAAACAATAGTAGAATTGCTGTTTTTTAGTCACCACGCCACCTAAAAATAGAATAAAAACTGATCAAAAAGCCGCATGCACCCCAAGAAAACTACAATGGATTCCTCAAGGGGTCTAGTTTCCAAATTGGGGTCACTTTTGGGGGGTTCCCAATGTTTTGGCACCACAAGACCTCTTCAAACCGGACATGGTGCCTAATAAAAAAGAGGCCTCAAAATCCACTAGGCACTCCTTTGCTTCTGAGGCCGATGCTTCAGTCCATTACCGCACTAGGGCCACATGGGGGATATTTCTAAAAACTGCAGAATCTGGGCAATACGTATTAATTTGCGTTTCACTGATAAATCCTTTTGTGTTATAAAAAAAATGGTATAAAGAGGATTTTCTGACAAAAAAATAAAAATTAATTTCACCTCTACTTTGATAGGGTATTTGATAGGGGTTTCTAATATATGGGCCCCTCAAAGCAACTTCAGAACTGAACTGGAACCTAAAAAAATAAATAAATGAGGCAATACTTCGCTTCTTACATTATACTGATAATGAGCCGTGCCCACCCCGAGATGACCCCAGTTTTAACCGTTTGTATAAACGGAGACCCCTATTAGACCGTTCCAGTGCCCGGTTTTCCCAAGCATACACCCCCGAGAAGTGTATTTCTGTTGATGAGTCCCTGGTACATTTTAAAGGGAGGGTTCAATTCCGCGAGTACCTGCCGGGTAAGAGGGCAAGGTATGGCGTGAAGATGTATAGGCTGCGAGAGTGCATCAGGGTATACCTACAGGTTTAGGATATATGAAGGAAAGGCCACCCCCAAACCAGACTGCATCCTGGACTACAATAGGTACATGGGAGGGATGGACTTGTAAGATCAAGCCCTGAAGCCCTACAGCGCTATGCGGTGTGGTATAAGAAGCTGGCCGTGCACATCATACAGATGGCTTTGTACAATGCGTACGTGCTACGTCGATGTGCAGGCCAGACGGGAACTTTCCTGGAATTTCAAGAGGTGATTATCAAGAACCTAATCTTTAGGGACCAAGAAGGGGGGGCACCCAGTACTTCTGGAAGCGAGTCCACACACATCGTACCAGGGCAACACTTTCCAGGAGAAGTTCCCCAAACTGGCAAGAAGGGAAAAAGTCAAAAGAGGTGCAAAGTCTGCTATAAGAGGGCGATAATGGATGACACAATATATCAATGTGACACGTGTCCCGAATAACCAGAGCTCTGTATGAAAGAGTGTTTTAAAATTTATCATACATCCCTTGGTTTATAATTTACCCCAATTTTACTTACCTTGATGCACTCCACACAGCTTATCCCCCTCGTCTTTCCCCTCTGAGCCCTGCTGTGTGTCCAGGCAGCTGATAACAGCCACATGTAGGGTATTGCCATACCCGGGAGAACCCACATTACAGTTTATGGGGTGTAGGTCTCCGGTCAAAATGCTCACTGCACCTCTAGATGAATGCCTTAAGGGTGTAGTTTTTAAAACGGGGTCACTTCTTGCGAGTTTCAACTGTACTGGTACCTCAGGGGCTTCTGCATACATGACTTCGCACTAGAAAATCCCCAGTAGGCCAAATGGTGGTCCTTTCCTTCTGAGCCCTCCCATGGGCCCAAACGGCAGTTTATCACAACAAATGGGGTATTGCGGCACTCAGAACAAATTGCGCAACAGAATGGGGTATTTTGTTTCTTGTGAAAATAAGAAATTTTCAGCCAGAACTACATTTTGTTTTCATTCCCAGCCCAATTCAAATAAGTTCTGTGAAAAAACTATGGGGTCAAAATGGTCACAACACCCATAAATGAATTCCTTGAGGGGTGTAGTTTCCAAAATGGGGTCATTTGTGGTTGGTTTCTATTGCTTTGATACCTCTGGGGCTCTGCAAATGCGACATGGCACCCGAAAACCAATCCAGCAAAATCTGTACTCCAAAGAACACACAGTGCTCCTTTCCTTCTGAGCCCTCCCATGGGCCCAAACGGCAGTTTATCACCACAAATGGGGTATTGCCGCACTCAGGACAAATTGGGCAACAAAATGGAGTATTTTATTTCTTGTGAAAATAAGAATTTTTGAGCTAAAATGACATATTATTGGAAAAAATATATTTTTTTTTAATTCCCAGCCCAATTCAAATAAGTTCTGTGAAGAAACTATGGAGTCTAAATGGTCACATTACCCATAAATGAATTCCTTGAGGGGTGTAGTTTCCAAAATGGGGTCACTTCTGGTGGGTTTCCATTGCTTTGATACCTCTGGGGCTCTGCAAATGCGACATGGCACCCGAAAACCAAACCAGCAAAATCTGTACTCCAAAGAACACACAGCGCTCCTTCCCTTCTGAGGCCTCCCATGGGCCCAAACGGCAGTTTATTGCCACAAATGGGGTATTGATGCACTCAGGAGAAATTGGGCAACAAAATTGAGTATTTTGTTCCCTGTGAAAATAAGAAATTTTGGTAAAAAATTACATCTTATTGGAAAAATTTCATTTTTTTAATGTCACAGCCCAATTGAAATAGGTGCTGTGAAAAAACTGTGTGGTCAAAATGCTAACAACAACCAAAAATGAATTCCTTGAGGGGTGTAGTTTCCAAAATGGGGTCACTATTGGGGGATTCCTACTGTTTTGGCACCTCAACACCTCTTCAAACCTGGCATGCTGCCTAAAATATATTCTAATAAAAAAGAGGACTTAAAATGCACTATGTGCTTCTTTGCTTCTAGGGCTTGTGTTTTAGTCCACGAGCGCAGTAGGGCCACATGTGGGACATTTCTAAAAACTGCAGAATCTGGACAATACATATTTAGTAGTGTTTCTCTGGTAAAACCTTCTGTGTTACAGAAAAAAAATGAATAAATTTGAAATTCAGCAAGAAAAATGAAATTTGCAAATTTCACCTCCACTTTGCTTTAATTCCTGTGAAATGCCTGAAGGGTTAAAAAACTTTCTAAATGCTGTTTTGAATACTTTGAGGGGTCTAGTTTTTAAAATGGGGTGTTTTATCAGGGTTTCTAATACATATGCCCCACAAAGCCACTTCAGAACTCAAGAGGTAGCTTAAAAAAAAGGCTTTTGAAATTTTCTTAAAAATATGAGAAATTGCTGTTTATGTTCTAAGCCTTGTAACGTCCAAGAAAAATAAAATAATGTTCAAAAAACGATGCCAATCTAAAGTAGACATATGGGAAATGTGAACTAGTAACTATTTTGGGTGGTATAACCGTCTGTTTTACAAGCAGATGCATTTCAATTCTGAAAAATGCAATTTTTTCAAAATTTTCTCTAAATGTTGCAATTTTTTACCAATAAACACTGAATATATCGACCAAATTTTACCACGAACATGAAGCCCAATGTGTCACGAGAAAACATTCTCAGAATCGCTTGGGTAGGTTTAAGCTTTCCCACGTTATTACCACATAAAGTGAAATATGTCAGATTTGAAAATGGGCTCTGAGCCTTAAGGCCAAAACTAGGCTGCGTCCTTAAGGGGTTAAGAAGAGGTTCTTCAGAAGCTACAGTGTGTAATATACAGATCTATGCCACAGCAGCTGCAGACCTTCTTTATTTACATGCACTGATATATTGTATCAAACTGTCAGGACAGGAGGGAAATTAGCGCTGCTGATGTTTTTACCTCACAGAGGATTGTCTACACTAAATGCAATTGGTACAAACCCTCAGCAGTGACACATATTAGGTCTGTACAGGTTTTTAGTCTCTAAATGTAATCCAGAATGTGACAATTTACTGCCAGCAAGCAGGGATCTTAAAAATCATATTAGAAAGTGACAGACTTCTCATTATACAACTATTAAGATTTATAGAAAAAAGGAAAACATTTTAAAAACATGAGGGCAAATCACATGATCCCTGCATGCACTGTTCGTCACTCGGGCCCAGCCCAAATAACATCATCAGAACCCAGCACTGTTAGTTACATCACAATACCCTGTTCAACCCTACATGTGCTGGGATGATGATGATAATGGATGTGAAGGTTGGGGTGATGTGGAGGTTGGGGTCACTAGGAGACCAGCAGGTAATGGACATTTTCTAATGGGGGGCTTTGTTACGAAGTATAAGGCAATGATCTACAGCAGTCATCTCCAATTTGAGACTCTCCAACTGTTGTGAACTAGAATTCCCAGCATGTTTACAATGTCCTCATCTGGTATAATGTTTGAAAAGTCTCACTATTGTTTATTATTAATTTCTGGACAGTGAACACCTCTACCGCAATCCTGCGACCAGCCACACTGGAGGAAATCCTCGGTTACACCGCTGTCTCAGTATTTGACGCCTTCCTGTTCGCTGTGATTGGGGCCCTGATATATTTTATCTACAAATTGCACCAATTTGTATGTCAGGACCCAGCAGAGGGTGAGCTAAAGGAAGTTGTTGTGGAGAAGCCGGCTGCTCCAGAGAAAGAGCCTAGTGCAAAAATTGCCGCTTTGAGCGAAAATCTAAAAAACAATGTGGCCCAGATACCAGTTGCTCCAAAGCTAGAGCTGAATGCATTTATGACCACACCAAAGAAAGATCTAAAAAACGATGTGGCCCAGATACCAGTTGCTCCAAAGCTAGAGCTGAGTGCATTTACCACCACACCAAAGAAAGATCTAAAAAACGATGTGGCCCAGATACCAGTTGCTCCAAAGCTAGAGCTGAAAGCATTTATGACCACACCGAATAAAAATCGAAAAAATGATGTGGCCCAGATACCGGCTGCTCCAAAGCTAGAGCTCAGTGCATTTACCACTGCACCAAAGAAAGATCCAAAAAACGCTGTGGCCCAGATACCAGCTGCTCCGAAGCTAGAACCGAGTGCATTTATGACTGCACCGAAAAAAGATCTAAAAAATGATGTGGCCCAGATACCTGTTGCTCCAAAGCTAGAGCTGAGTGCATTTACCACCACACCAAAGAAAGATTTAAAAAACGCTGTGGCCCAGATATCAGCTGCTCCGAAGTTAGAGCTAAGTGCATTTGCCACTGCCCAAAAAACAGATGCTTCGGTTAAAGAGCAAAGGGCAATAACCACCCCACCATGCGAAGATCTGGAGAACGCTGTGGCCCATCAACCAGTTGCCTGGAGGGAAATACCTAAGCTAGAGCACACTGCATTTATGACCACTCTGAGTGAACTGCTAAATAAACGCTGTGGTCAATAAATCGGGTTGTAGGAGGGCCACTGTACACCTAGTGCAATAAGATGGGCCTCAAGTCTTATGGTGTTTTTAAAAATCCACCACTGGAGACAAACTGACGGTTCCATCAAGAACAACAGGCCAATGAAGTGGATTCAAGACTGCGGACAGTACCCTGTTGGAAAGGAGGTGCGATTGAATTTGAAGAAAAACGGGACCAACGGCGATGCTTAAATAGAGATAATCCATGACCATTCCAGTGGGTGAAGTAAATAAAGAATTTATTGTATACAGGCTACGCGTTTCGACACCGTACCGGTGAGGAAGACGCCGGTACGGTGTCAAAACGCGTAGCCTGTATACAATAAATTCTTTATTTACTTCACCCACTGGAATGGTCGTGGATTATCTCTGTTTAAGCAGCGCCGTTGGTCCCGTTTTTCTTCAAATTCAATCGCACCTACATTTGACAGCAAACTTGCTTTGACTGTGATGTGGACCTGGCTGCAGCTTTCCAAGCCTTACTGACACCTTAAGGTGTCCATCACCCGAGGTGAGCGGAATCATCGCATTCAACAATTTTCTGATAACATATCAGATTCTCATTTGTGGCGCCGTGTCTCACTTTTTCTAATTTATCTAGCTGTTAGAAAGGAGGATCAGAGGCTGTTAGGATGTGTGTGGACCACCATGAATTGAGGAACAATGCCTGTAAAACGCAGAGGCTGTTAAGACTGGAAGACGTCTCCTTGAAGAAAGTATGACTTCTGCTATACAATAACTACACCGGGTTGATATGCGCATTGGAAATGTTTGATCAACCTTAAGATAAAAGGTGACCACAATACCACCATAGAAAATTGATCATCTTCCACTTCAAGGAATGGGACACCGGAGACAGTCTACAGTGTCTGGATCGAGTCATTAGATTTGGGCATTGCCATTGGGCTGGAAAAATGTGACAAAACATTTAACTGGACACTGACGGACATCTTGGTTCCAGATTGTTGATTGCATTGAATGCATGTAATACAACTGGCTGCATTTAAAAAATTGATGTGTCTGTGATTTTTCTGAAGTTTTCAGACTTTGTATAGATTTTGGGATTGTAATTATAATACTTTTAGAAGTGACATTACATGCCGCTAATGAGTTCAGAACAATGTTCTGAGCTGTAGACATATATTACTTATAATTTTTATGATTCATTATGGTCAAAAATGTTGACTGTCAGTAATTTATGGGTTAATTGCACTGAAAAATAAGAAAGAATCAGGTTGGCAATTGTTAAATGTTCATTGGACTGACTTACCAAGTAGTTAATATGGATTGTGTTTTCTTCAATATTCTTGATCAGTATATAACAGCAGGAGAATGGAACTTATACAAAAAAAGGTTAGTTTATTTAAATGCAGTAATATAGTCTTTGTGAATACTGTAGCAAAGAGATACATACATAGGAATATATAAAATAATTGGCAAATACAGGAGAAAGATATAATCTTATATAGTGCGACAGTTGTTATTTCCATCTTTCTTGGCCCTGGGTGTGTTCCTCCGTCGACGTCAGGGTGTTTCCCTGGGTGACCCACCCCCATGTCTATCTCTGGCTATCATAATTACCCAAAAATATAGGTGTGTCTTTAGGTTACTTTTGTTTCTATATTTGGAAGACTTAGGGTAAGGCCCACGGAGCGGCCCTGATATTGTCGCGACGCGAGCAAAAACCGCACCGGCACCATGTTCGACCCTGTTACCCTGTTAATGACCGCTGGTTAATACGGGTAATACGTCCCTTTATCTGCAAAACCATTAATTAACACGTTATTTATGGCCTCACAACTTTTTAGGTAAAGGGCCGTTTTACTTGTAATAACGCGCGGCCATCACCAGGGTATTTGACCGCAGTGGCGAACATGGTTTTATCTGCAAAATCGTGCAGTCATTAATTAATACATCCTTTATGACCGCATGATTTTGCAGGTAAAGGACCGTTTTAACTGCAGTAACGTATGGCCATTAACAGGGTATTTGACAGCCGCGCTGAACAGGCACGGTTGTTGGACGCGTCTTGACCGTGTTAGGGCCGCTCCGTGTGGCCTTGCCCTTATAAATGTGATTACTCATGCATCCCTTCAGGTAACGAAATAGCTGATATGTTTGACTTAAAGCTATATTCACACAACGGCTGTTAAAAACAGAAAAACTGTCAGTTTTTCATGGAGTGTTTTGCATCAGTGTGTCTCTAAAATGTCATTCATTTACAGCCTGTCTGACTGTTTTTAATGCCCGTTTGTCATCAGTTTGCTATCTGTTTTTCATGGCCGTTAAAACGGATGAATTTCATTTGTCAGAGTTCTTTCGTCCCAATCCCCTGAAAATACCACAGTGCCCATGTAGATAGTGCCACAATGCCCCAGCAGATAATGACACAGTGCCATTGCCAATGCTAACAGCTAAATGTCAGAACAAGGTTTATATCCGGTTGCCAACAGGTGAAAATTAGTGATGTCACAGAAAAGTGGTGCTGTCCAGCATAGTAGTGTTGAACTAGGGAGACGCCTATAGAGCTTCAGCATTCTATGAATAAAAGCTATCCAGCACGGTGGAGCTGTCCAGCAGAAGTGGTGCTGAAACAGAGAGCCGGTGATAGAACATCCACTGCTCCAATAGTAAGTTATGTGCTTACAGCATTGGTTGATAGATGGTTATAAATAATAGGATGAGGGATAACAATGATCCAATTCTATCCTAGAGTAGTGGATAGAGTATTAATGCTTATTTCTGTTTATTAGGCTGTCGGATATGAACCTCTGCAATACTCCTAAACCATAGTTTATTAGTTTGTTGAGCTTTTTTTTGGAACATGGATGTTGAATTACACATTAGTTTTTTATATGTGTCTGTATCTGCTAGGAGTTTCAAAATTTGGGTTTTGTACATTTCCCTATCTAACACAGTAATACTGCCCCCTTTATCCGACATCTTGATAATAATATCCTTGTTATTTTTTAACGATTTTTGTTGCCATATTCAGCTGTTTAGAGATATTAAAGTTCCTATTGCAACACTTCGAATTTTCAGATAGTTGCTGGAGATCCTTTTCAATTGCCCATTGAAATCTGTCCATAGAGTCTGTCCTTGATGCCAGAGGATAGAAGCTTGTATTTTTCGTAACAAAGTCTGTGGAAAAATGAATATTTCTTATAGGAAGTTCTGGGTTCAGACTCTCTAAGCATTGGTTTGCCCTATGCTCCTCAAATGATAGTGATCTATGGTCATGGATATTTGTATTGCGTTCTTTGAGATTATAATCTTCGGAGTCTGTTGTCATTGAGAGAGCGTGTTGTAAAAATGCCTCTTTACTGTTAAATTCCTTACAAATCGATTAATGTCCAGAAGTGTGTTGAAAGTATCGAACATACGATTAGGGGCAAAATTGAGGCCCAACGAAAGAACTTTGACTTGTGCTGAAGTCAGTTCGGATGAGGAAAGGTTGATCACATTAATGCTGAGTGTGGATTCCTGCGGTTCCGTAGGCGGTGGTTTTGTTCTTGGTCTGTTTGGGTGGTGTTTCCTACCGCCCCTCCTTCCTCGTTTTTTTACTTCCTTGGCTTACTGACTGGTTGGTATCCTTGGGAGTATAGGTTCCTAGAGTTATCATTATCTGAGGCGTCTGAAACGCGTAGGCACCTTACCTACATTTTTACCCTTGCATTCAGGAATGATCTTGTTTTAACTATCCAAATAAAATTGGAACTACGTTCTGTTTTAAACTCAACTGCGCTGGACGATCTACTTTTGTCCACTTTTTTCCTGCCCACATAGTGCCTTAGTGCCCACTGTAGAATATGCCCACATAGATAGTGCCACAGTTCCCATGTATGTAGTGCCACCCACTGTGCCTATGTAGGTAGTGCCACACAACCCCCTGTAGATCGCGCCACACACCCCCTCCCCTACCGGGGATTCCACTACAAGTGAAGCACCTGGTGTCACTGTCCATATATTGACAGTAATGACAGGGGCTCCTCCAGGAGCCGAATCCTTGGCCAGAGCGATGCCGATGCTCTGCCCGAGGTTTCCACCATCTCAAAGTCCTTAACATCACTGCTCATATATGGACAGTGATGTCAGGGGCTCCTTTAGGAGCGGAATTCCTGGCCAGAGGTTTGCCGATGCTCTGGTAGGGGATTCTGGCATTACAAAGCCCCTAACTTTTCACATAAGGACAGTGACGTCAAGGGCTTTCCCAAGACATGAGTGCCAGGTAAGAAAGGTTACGATGCTCTAGCCGGGCCTCTGTAGTTGAAAGCCCTGACATCACAGTCCATATATGGACAGTGACATCAGTGGCTTCCCCGGGCTCCGCGCTTAAAGTAGCACTGTGCCCGGGGAATCCCCTTGTGAGGGCCAAGATCAATTTTTAAAGGTTGTCATTGATTTCCGAAAAACGGACGTTAAAAATTGACTCATTGACTTCTATGTGGGCCACCAAGTCGTGAAAACGGTCCAAAAAAGAATGTGAATACACCCATAGAACTTAATTGTTCTGAAAACAACCGTGTGAAGGTTGTAAAAAAAAGTCCATCACTGTAATGGGAATATAGTCTAACTGTCAATGTCAGCATATTGTAACTTTAGTTGCTAAACATTTCTAACATTTATCCCTTTTGTTGCTGAGATACGTTGGAACTCTCAAAATATATTGATTTATAATCAGACAATAGTCAAAATACAATAGACATTATATAACTATGCACATTGATATAGTATTTCGTTCAATTGATTACTGGATTTACTGCCAAGCAGTAAATACAATAGATAATTAGGTCTTCTTCTTTTCTTCTTCATGAATATGTTAATAAATGTTGTGGGTACTCTGTTAGCATTATTTAAGCCTTCAAGATAAATAACCTACACTTTGGCTCCAGTCTCTCAAGTATCTATTTATCAGAGGCATTTGGGAGCAGGATTGTGGAGAAGGGCATGACTTTAACACCTATAAACATAGGGCATACAAATTATTTAATAAGCGCTATAACTTCGTGTTTTAAAGAGATATATTATAGATAGATAGATAGATAGATAGATAGATAGATAGATAGATAGATAGATAGATAGATTTAGATATACATATATAAGAAAGTGAACTAAAGGATATTTATTAACCGTTTTCTTTGAACCGTTTTCAATCTATTTTGGCGATCTATTTCAGATGTTCAGAATTTCAGCAAATTGTTAATCAGGAGATGAACTGTAGGTGTAAAATGGCATCTGCTGTGTATGGCAACCAGCTACAGGAAAAACGTTATATAAGCCCTAAACTGTGCAGTACGTCAATTTAAAAGCTATTTAAGATAATGAGTCTGTAGAAAGTTTCTTTGTCACTTGAAGATCAAACTAACACATTTTATAATTGTTGTAGAAAGGAATTTGCATTATAAAGTAGACGGTTTGCCTGCCAGTGGCAGTTATATCTTTGCAGTATATATAATTAATTTGATTCAAGTGCACGTTTAAGATTACATACACAAGCTTTGTAACTGTTTCAAGTGTATAATAGCTTTTTTGTAATGATTTCTAGATAAATAATACATATTTTATTTTTTAATATTTCTGTAATTTTCTTAGCTTTTTGCAATAACATTAAGTAATACGAACTGGAAATAATGACATTAAGAGGGCATATAAGTCCTCTGGGGTGCATATTAAACACATGTATTAAAAGTTAATGATCATTGCTTTCTATATTGATATATGTTATACCATATACTAAACCATATACTTTACAAGTGGAATATGTATGAAGCTGTACAGACTTTTTTCTGCGATAGTTATAATAATCATTGCTGCACTTTCCATTGTGCACAGAAGTCTTTGAATAGGAGCGCCCATGCAGGCAAGACACCAATACTAACAGAAAAATACCTCAATGTTTTACACTTGCTTATCTCTAATAAAAGTTTGGGTATACATGCTACTAGCCCTCTTTCTGTTACATGTAGGGCTTATGCATATGGCAATACCATGTTCACGGACCCTGTATAGTGGCATATCGAGTGAGTACGGGTCCATATTACTGACCAGTAAACACTCTGTGACCGACTGTGTCCCTGAGTCACCATATTCTCTCTAAAGGCAATGCTTCTAGGGGAGATTACCTTTGTAATATGTCAAGCGATGCGGCATGCCACATATCAATTTCTCATGGATTCACATGAAATCAGTAAAGCAAACGTCTAAAATTGAGTAACAGTCCTGAAGCAGTTTATGGGGGCCATATGCAGGATCCATGTTATATGACTCCTGAACATGGCCATGTGCATGAGACTTGGGCGCCTACAGAAACCCAAAACGTAAATCTGGTACTGGTCATTAGAGATGAGCGAACCGGGACAACCGAACCCGGTTTCGGTCCGAACTTCCGGAAAAGTTCGGTTCGCAGCGAATCCGAACTTCACCGGGTTCGGCCGAACCCGTTTTGACCGAACCCGGTCAAAAACATTATACAAATCGGCAGCCACTTATCTCTATCAATCACTGATAGAGAAAAGAGGCTGCTGATTAAAAATAAAATAAAAAGCATTTCATACGTACCCGGTCGTTGTCTTGCGGACGAGTCCCTCTTCTTCCTCCAGTCCGGCCTTTTCTGACGCGGCAGCCTGTGATTGGCTGCAGAGGCCTCTGCAGCCTGTGATTGGCTGCAGAGGCCGCGGCAGCCTGTGATTGGCTGCAGCGCTCACATGGGCTGCATCGTCATCAAGGAATGTCGGGCCGGATGTCGAGAGGGACGCGTCACCAAGGCAACGGCCAGGAGACCGGACTGGAGGAAGCAGGGAGTTCCCGGTAAGTATGAACGTCTTTTTTTTTACAGGTACTGTGATCGGTAGTCACTGTCCAGGGTACTGAAACAGTTACTGCCGATCAGTTAACTCTTTCAGCACCCTGGACAGTGACTATTTAGGGTATGTGCACACACACTAATTACGTCCGTAATTGACGGACGTATTTCGGCCGCAAGTACCGGACCGAACACAGTGCAGGGAGCCGGGCTCCTAGCATCATAGTTATGTACGATGCTAGGAGTCCCTGCCTCTCTGCAGGACAACTGTCCCGTACTGTAATCATGTTTTCAGTACGGGACAGTAGTTCCACGGAGAGGCAGGGACTCCTAGCATCGTACATAAATATGATGCTAGGAGCCCGGCTCCCTGCACTGTGTTCGGTCCGGTACTTGCGGCCGAAATACGTCCGTCAATTACGGACGTAATTAGTGTGTGTGCACATACCCTTACTGACGTCGCCTAGCAACGCTGCCGTAATGACGGGTGCACACATGTAGCCACCCGTCATTACGGGGCCTCATGCACACGACCATAAAAACACCCGTTATCACGGGTCGTAATTACGACCCGAAATAGCGGGCCCAAAGACTTCTGTTAGCCACGGGTACCTTCCCGTTTTCTCACGGGAAGGTGCCCGTGCCGTTAAAAAGATAGAACATGTTCTATTTTTTTATTTTACGGGCCGTGCTCGTAATTACGACTCGTAACTACGAGCACGGCCGGCCGGCCACGGGCAGCCGGCCGCTTTTGCGAACCGTGCTGTCATTATAATTATAGCAGCACGGCCCGTAAAATAGAAAAATAGAACATGTTCTATTTTTTTAACGGCACGGGCACCTTCCCGTGAGAAAACGGAAAGGTACCCGTGGGTAACAGAAGTCTATGAGCCCGTTATTGCGGGTCGTAATTACGACCCGCAATAACGGGTGTTTTTACGGTCGTGTGCATAATGGGAGCACGGCTCGGAAAAACGAACGGCTGCCCGTGCTCATCTCCTGAAATACTCTGTGCTGCCTTAAACTCTGTGGACAGGTCAGGATCCTGTTTCTTTTAAATGCTGCTAGGGAACCCGCTCGATCCACTATATAAGGCTACGCTACAGTGCAGCATTTAAAAGAAACAGGATCCTGACCTGTCCACAGAGTTTAAGGCAGCACAGAGTATTTCAGGAGATGAGCGTGCAGATTCAGTGCTGCTGTGAACTCTGCTCTTACCATTACGTAGCTCTCAGTCTGTTACCTCTCCTCCACTCCTGTCCTCAAGAACACCTTCACATGATTGGCAAGTCACCACGTAATGGTAAGAGCAGAGTTCACAGCAGCACAGAGTATTTCAGGAGATGAGCGTGCGGATCTTGTGCGTGGTGGTGACTTGCCAATCATGTGAACGTGTTATAGAGGACAGGAGTGGAGGAGATGTAACAGACTGAGCTACGTAATGGTAAGAACAGAGTTCACAGCAGCACAGAGTATTTCAGGAGAGGAGCGTGCAGATTCAGTGCTGCTGTGAACTCTGCTCTTACCATTACGTAGCTCAGTCTGTTACCTCTCCTCCACTCCTGTCCTCAATAACACCTTCACATGATTGGCAAGTCACCACCCCGCACAAGATCCGCACGCTCATCTCCTGAAATACTCCCCAGGAGCATTTAAAAGAAACCGTGTTTGTGTATGTGTGTGTTTGTGTATATATGTGTGTTTGGGTATGTGACTGTTTTTGATTTTATATGTGTGTTTGTGTATATATATGTGTGTGTGTGTGTGTATATATGGGTGTGTTTGTGTATATGTGTTTGTGTATGTTTGTGTATATATGGGTGTATTTGTGTATATGTTTGTGTGTAGATGTTTGTGTTTTTGTATGTGTGTGTGTTTGTGTATATGTGTGTATATGGGTGTGTGTTTGTGTATATGTGTTCATGTATGTGTGTGTATAACTGTGTGTGTGTGTGTGTGTTTGGATATGTGTTTTTGTTTGTTTATGTGTGAGTTTGTGTATATGTGTGTGTGTTTGTCTGTGTGTGTGTGTATATCTTGTTGTGTTTGTGTATATATGTGTGTTTGTGTATATATGTGTGTCTGTGTATGGTTGTTTGTGTGTGCGTGCGTGTGTGCGTGCGTGTATATATGTGTGTAGGTGAGTAGAAGTATTGGTATTGTTCACATTGATAACTGTTTTTTTATGTTGCAGATTTTGATGTACCGATTGGACTACGTCTTCGATTCGTTGGACTTCTGCGTAGATCTACGTTTTTTCAAATTTTAATAAAATGGTTAACGGGGGTTTTGTTGGGGATTTCTTATTTCAATAAAAAAGAATTGTCTTTGTGTTTTTTTTTAAACTTTATTAGTGCCTAGATAATGGCAGTTGGCTGATTGACAGCGTCCATTATTAAGGCGGTACTTAGTGTTAGCCGGTGCAGAGGCTAGCACTAACCACCCATTATTACCCCGGTACCCACCACCACCAGGGGTGCCGGGAAGAGCTTGGTACGATCCAGTACCCGACCATCTGTTGTGATGGTCGGGTACTGGGGCGGCCGTAGGCTGGTATTATGAGGCTGGGAAGGGCCAAAATCAGTGGACCTTCCCACCCTTGTAATGCTAGGCTGCTGCTGCTGTGTTGTATCGGGCTGGTTATAAAAATGGGGGGGACCCCCACGTCGTTTTTTTTTTTTGAATTTAACAAATTTAGCAATAGACGGGTCCCCCACATTTTTATTAACCAGCCATATACAAGGCCGCAGCAGTCTGGCATTACATTGGTGGGAAGGGCCACTGGTTTTGTCCATTCCCAGGCTAATAACACTGTGTTGTATGTGGCTGGTTATGATAAATTGGGTGGAACCCCATGTCTTTTTAAAAAATTTTTTTTAAATAAATAAATAATTAAAAAAAATGACGTGGGGTCCCCCCCACTTTTATAACCAGCCAGATACAACACAGCAGCAGCAGCCTAGCATTACAAGGGTGGGAAGGTCCACTGTTTTTGGCCCTTCCCAGCCTCATAATACCAGCCTGCGGCCGCCCCAGAGCCCGACCATCACAACAGATGGTCGGGTACTGGATCGTACCTGGCTCTTCCCGGCACCCCTGGTGGTGGTGGGTACCGGGGTAATAATGGTGGTTAGTGTTAGCCTCTGCACCGGCTAACACTAAGCCTCGCCTTAGTAATGGATGTTGTCACTCAGACAGCGGCCATTACTAAAGTGGTAGTAATAAAATTTGAAAATAAAAAGACAAAGATATAGATAAAATATTTTATTGAAATAAAGCACCCCCAACACAACCCTCATTAACCATTTTATTGTAGAAAAAAAAATGTCATCTAAGTAGTCCTCGAAACCGACGTAGTCCAAACACCAAACCTGTAAAAAAAAAAAATGAAATAAAACATGTCGTAGGCTTAGATTCAGTTTAATGTGTGATACTGACTGTTATACCATGTATAGAAGCCTGCCGTGAAGTTGACTTAGATACAGGGCGCCAGCAGACAGTATCATACATGGCCATACAGACATATATACATGCAAACTATCATACATACATGCATACACACACACATGAAAACATACATACATACAAACAAACATGCAAAGATACATACATACATATATACAAGCATGCACAAATATACATGCAAACATAAATACATGCAAACATAATTACATGCACATATATATAAACATACATGCAAACATACATGCAAAAATAAAAACATGCAAACATACATACATGCACATATATACATACATACATGACAACATACATACAAACATACATGACAACATACATACATGCAAACATACATACATACATGCAAACATACATACACACATGCAAACATATATACATACAAACATGCACATGTATACATACATGTCAACATACATGCAAACATACATGCACATATATACATACATACATACATGACAATATACATACATGCAAATATATACATGCAAATATACATACATACACACATGCACATATATACATACATGCCAACATACATGCACATATATACATACATGACAACATACATACATACATACATACATACATGACAACATACATACATACATACATGACAACATACATACATATATATATATACACACACATGCAAATATACATACAAACATGCATACATACATACATGCAAACATACATTCATGCAAACACACATACATGCAAACATACATACATTCATGCAAACATACATACATACACACATGCACATATATACATACATACATACATGACAACATACATACATACATACATGACAACATACAAATGCGAAAATACATACATGCAAACATACACACATGCAAACATACATACATACATACAGACATGCAAATATATACATGCAAATATACATACAAACATGCACATATATACATGCATGCCAACATACATGCACAGATATACATACATACATACATACATGCCAACATACATACCAACATACATACATGCCAAAAAAAAATAATAATACGTTCATACTTACTTTCCTCCTGTCCGGCCTCCAGCGATGAAGTTTCATCCATGTCGCCGCTGCAGCCTGTGATTGGCTGCAGAGGCGGTCACGTGGGATGAAGCGTCATCCTGACGTGCGTGACCGCCACTACAGCCTGTGATTGGCTGCAGCGGCGAAAGGGATGAAACGTCATCGCTGGAGGCCGGACAGGAGGAAAGTAAGTACGAACGTATAATTTTTATTTTTTTATTACATTTATTTGATTGTATTTTCCGCGCGCCGAGCATGTACTGTGAAGGTCGCTGAAAGAGTTAGTGCAGCCCATTAACTCTATCAGCACCCCGGACAGTAGCATGCTCGGCGCACGGACGTGACAGGTTCGGTCAGAACTAGTTCGGTCCGAACCGAACTTTTTTGTGAAATTCGGCGAACTAGCCGAACCGAACTTTTGATAAGTTCGCTCATCTCTACTGGTCATAATAGCTAGTATTTTACTATGTACATATCCACTTTCATTGTTTGCAAACATACAGTATTTGGACCAAGAGTTACAACTGCCCATTAACCCCTTCAGGACCAAGCTCATTTTGGCCTTCAGGACCAGACCCATTTTTTCAAATCTGACATATTTCACTTTATGTGGTAATAACTCCGGAACGCTTTTACCTATCAAAGCGATTCTGAGATTGTTTTCTCGTGACACATTGGACTTTATGATAGTGGAAAAATGTGGTCGATAAATTCAATATTTACCAGTGAAAAACACCAAAATTTGGTGAAAAATTGCAAAAATTAGCATTTTTCTAAATGTAAATGTATCTGCTTGTAAGATAGGCAGTTATACCACACAAAATTGTTGCTAATTAACATCCCCATTATGTCTACTTTAGATTGGCATCGTTTTTTGAACATTCTTTTATTTTTCTAGGACGTTACAAGGCTTAGAACTTTAGCAGCAATTTCTCACATTTTCAAGAAAATTTCAAAAGGCCATTTTTACAGGGGCCAGTTCAGTTGTGAAGCGGCTTTTAGGGCCTTATATATTAGAAACCGCCAAAAAGTCACCCCATTTTAAAATCTTCACCCCTCAAAGTATTCAAAACAGCATTTAGAAAGTTTCTTAACCCTTTAAACGTTTCACAGGAATTAAAGCAACGTAGAGGTGAAATTTTCAATTTTCATTTTTTTTTGCAGAAATTCATTTTTATTCTATTTTTTTTGTAACACAGAAGTTTTTACCAGAGAAACGCAACTCAATATTTATTGCCCAGATTCTGCAGTTTTTAGAAATATCCCACATGTGGCCCTAGTGTGCTAATGGACTGAAGCACCAGCCTCAGAAGCAAAGGAGCACCCAGTGGATTTTGGGCCTCCTTTTTATTAGAAAATATTTTAGGCACCATGTCAGGTTTCAAGGGCTCTTTCGGTGCCAAAACAGTGGAAATCCACCAAAAGTGACCCCATTTTGGAAACTACACCCCTTGAGGAAATTATCTAGGGGTATAGTGAGCATTTTGACCCCGCAGGTTTTTTGCAGAAATTATTGGAAGTAGGCCGTGAAAATAAAAATCGTCATTCTTTCAAAGATTATGTATGTTTAGCTAATTTTTTCTAATTTCCACGCGGACTAAAGGAGAAAAATCACCACAACATTTGTAAAGCAATTTCTCCCGAGTAAAACAATACCCCACATGTGGTTATAAACGGATGTTTGGACACACGGCGGAGCTTAGAAGGGAAAGAGCGCCATTTGGCTTTTGGAGCTCAAATTTAGCAGGAATGGTTTGCGCAGGCCATGTCGCATTTGCAAAGCCCCTGAGGTACCAAAACAGTGAAA
Organism: Rhinoderma darwinii; assembly: GCF_050947455.1. NCBI lineage: Eukaryota > Metazoa > Chordata > Amphibia > Anura > Rhinodermatidae > Rhinoderma > Rhinoderma darwinii. Next base: position 231,084,835 of record NC_134689.1, on the reverse strand, counting down.
ACGCCAAAAAAGTTACTCCATTGAGAAAACTACACCCCTTGAGGAATCCATCTAGGGGTGTAGTGAGCATTTTGCCCCCACAGGTGTTTCATAGATTTTATTAGAATTGGGCAGTGAAAATAAAAAAAATCCTTTTTCTTCAATAAGACGTAGCTTTAGCTCCAAATTTTTAATTTTCTCAACAAATAAAGGAAAAAAAGAACCCCAACGCTTGTAAAGCAACTTCTCTGGAGTACGGCAATACCCCACACGTGGTCGTAAAATGCGTTTTGGGCACACGGCAGGGCTCAGAAGGGAAAGAGCGCCATTTGCTTTTGGTGTACAGATTTTGCTGCATTTGGTTTCTGGTCGCTATGTTGCATTTGCAAAGTCCCTGTGGGACCAAAACAGTGGATCCCCCCCAGAAGTGACCCCATTTTGGAAACAACACCCTCAAGGTATTCACCTAGGGGTGTAGTGAGCATGTTAACCCCACAGGTCTTTTGCAGAAATTCGTGTGCACACGATGTGGGAGAATGAAAATGGGAATTTTTCCTTAGATACGCCAATATGTGGTGCCCGGCTTGTGCCACCATAACAAGACAACTCTCAATTATTATGCAGTGTTTCCCTGTTTTAGAATCACCCTACATGCGGCCCTAATCTTTTGCCTGGACATTCGACAGGGCTCAGGAGTGAAAGAGTACCATGTAAAATTGAGGCCTAATTTGGCGATTTACAAAGTATTGGTTCACAATTGCAGAGGCTTTGATGTGAAATAATAAAAAAAAACCCTGAGAAGTGACCCCATTTTGGAAACTGCACCCCTCAAGGCATTTATTAAGAGGTGTAGTGAGCATTTTCACCCCACGTGTCTTTTCCATAAATGATTGCGCTGCGGAAGGTACAAATTAAAATGTTTCCCTAGATATGCCAATTCAGTGTCAAATATGTCATGACCAGCTTGTGCCACTTTTTTTTTTATATACACCGTTCACCGTACGTTATAAACTACATGTTACCTTTATTCTGCGGGTCAGTACGATTCCGGCGATACCAAATTTATAGAACTTTTTTATAACTTTTTGCACAATAAAATTACTTTTGGAAAGAGAATGTATTTTTTCTGTCGCCAAGTTGTAAGAGCCATAACTTTTACATTTTTTCATCGATGGAGCTGTGTGAGGGCTTGTTTTTTGCGAGACGAGGTATAGATTTTATCGGTACCATTTTTGGATACATGCGACTTTTTGATCACTTTTTATTTCAATTTTTGGAAGACAGTGACCAAAAAAACAGTAATTATGGCAGTGTTTTTGAGGGTTTTTTTTACGACGTTCACTGCGCTGGATAAATAACATAATATTTTTATAGTTCAGGTCGTTACGGTCGCTGCGATACCAAATATGTATGGCTTTATTATTTTTTTCAATAATAAATGACTTGATAAGGGAAAAAGGGCGATTGTGTTTTGTGTTATTATTTGAAACTTTTATTGTATGTTTTCCAGCTTTTATTTTTACTTTTTTTACACTTTTTTTTACACTTTTCTTTAGTCCCACTAGGGGACTTGAATGTCCAACTGTTTGTTTGATGTTCTAATATATTGCACTACCTATGTAGTGCAATGTATTGGAACTGTCAGTTGTTCACTGACAGCAAGCCGATTAGGCTCCGCCTCTGGGCGGGGCCTAATCAGCTTACGTAATGGCAGACAGGAGTCCATTGTTAGGGCTCCTGTTGCCATGGTAGCAGTCGCCAGCCTTGCCATCGCATGGCAAGGCTGCCGATTTTCTACAAACCTCTAGGATGCAGCGATCACAATGGATCGCTGCATCGAAGGGGTTAATGCCAGGAATCGGAGCTAGCTCCTGTTCCTGGTGATAGGTCGGGGTGTCCGCTGTAACATAAAGCGGACACCCACTGCTGATGACGCCGGCTCAGCTTCTGAGCCGGAAGCTGAGCCGGCGCCATCTTGCCGATGGTACCGGAAGCCTCCTGGGCCCCGCCGACGACGGGACATAGGAGGATTCCGTTACAGGCTGATCGGGAGGTAAGCATTAGCCCTCCGATCGCCTTTGCAGCCACCGGCAACCCAGCGATCACGTTGCTGGGGTGCCGGTGGCTATAAACTCCTCACATGCTGCGATCTCTATTGAACGCAGCATGTGAGGGGTTAATCGGTCGGATCGGAGGCTAGCTCCGGTCCTGGCCGATACCTTAGAGTGCCAGCTGTAACATACAGCTGTCACCCGGTGGTGATGTCGCTGGCTCAGCTCCTGAGCCAGCTTCATCTCCATGACGTACATTTACGTGAAAAGGCGGTAAGCCACCGATTTTAATGACGTTTATATACGTGATCCGGCGGGAAGGGGTTAACACACAAATAGAAAACAAACTACTTTGTATTTTCCTATCTACAGCTAATAGATTTTTTGCATTTTACTGTAAAGCTATTTCGGCATGTGATACATTTATCAAACCATTGATCTTATGCTGCTATGTGGTGGCACCCAATCTTAAAAAAAAAAAAGCCACAGAATGAAATTACATCAATATTATACCATGTCATCATTCATCAATCATATTAGAGCAATCTGTAGACTTACTGGTTTTCTCCTGTCATTTAGATATGTTCTCAACAATCATTTTTTTTGGCATATTGCCTTTTCAAACTATCATATTTTACAGGTTATTGTGGAAAGAAAATACAGAGATTGGCCATTAACCGGTAACCAACCTTCAAAAGCAGAAAATATGCAATTCTGTATATTTTGGAGATTCTTTTTTTACAAAGACAACCTTCTTTTAAAATGAAGCCAGCACCGCATTCAGCTATTCCTGCTTTTCTTAGCCCTGAAAGAGAGTGGGCCCACACCCGTCAGAAATCCTTTGGATCTGCTATAAATGTTTGAGATTGGAATACACCTTTACGCCTCATGCACACGATCGAGTGTGCAGTCCGGACCATTTTTCACGGACCCAATTCACCCGCTAAAGTAAATTGGTCTGTGAAGATTATCGGGTGCCACTCGACACCGTCAAAAACGGCCCGAGTGGCACAACGGCCGTGTGCATGTGGCATAAATTAGAGGAGAACAAAAGCATGCATTTTTTTGTTTGGATGGGCAACTTATTACTAATAATTTTGGTCAATATTATACTAAACTTGGGTTTGCTGTATAATACCAGTTTCAGACATGTAATATGGCTCCATTTTAGAGTTTGTATTACAGTGGCAACACCACTGACCAAAATAAGATAATTCTACTGAACCAATCTTAGATCCCTGTATGGTTTTATGATACTCTAATTTTAATTCCATGGTACTGCAGGAGTCCAGGTGTTGCAGCCATAATAAAGAGACATTAATATGCAGTCTGTATTACCGACCTATTACATACCTCAAACCAGTAAATTGTGATAACATATTATTTTTTTTAAATTAGCCTACAAATCATTAAGTCACAAGTCACAATTGTATACAGAAAACATTCACTTCTCTCTCAACCCCAGGGACAGTAATGTACTCACCATAAAGGCAGACGTGCTTCTCGACATACAGCCATAGCATTTTCCTGCAGTTACCGCTAGGGAAAGTTCAGTGCATAGAGATTTTTAAAGCTTCGACTAAATTCAATGATTGCTGTATAACTTCATATACACTGAGCTTCCCCTAGTGGTGGCTGCAGGCATCCAGTTTTTTTATGCACTGCGGAGAAGGAAGACGTACATAATAAAATTTAGAACTGAATGGGGGGAGATGTATCAATGTATTTATGCCAGTTACTTGGTGTAAATACAGATGTAGCCGTCTTTACCTTGACTTTTAACGCATTAACCGGTTAAGGACCAGGCTGTTTTACAGCTAAATGACCAGAGCAAATTTCACAATTTTGCTATGCGCTTCTTTAGATGACTATAACTCAGCAGGTGAATAAAGTTCATCTTTGAATTTTACACTCTTTTTAAAGGACAGATAGGGCTTTGTTTTAGTGGCATTTGTCAGTATATATCTTTTTTTTTTTTTTCTCTAAAGTGGGCAAAATTGGAAAACAATGCAAGAATTTAACAATTGCGTCGGTTTATGCTAGCATTTTTCACACACGGTATGAACCACGGCCAAAATTAATCTCCTTTCACATTCTTCCACTTCTCCCGTGCATGGGGATACCAAATATGTGAGCCTTATTCACTGTGCGGGCATGTGCCAGGGCTTGGCATAAAAGGAGGCTTTTTGGCCTTTTCGGTCCAGGAATTTTGCATTTGATTTTATAGCCGTATACTGTTTTCTGGGGGGCCTAATGCTGCTGAAAGATTAGAATCACCCCATAAATGACTTCATTCACACAAGTAGACCCCACAAGGTTTCCTTCAAGGGGTTTATCATATTTTTAGCAAGTCCAGTTTTCTTCTGAAAGTTTCTTGAATAAGATGGAACAAAATAAAATCAGCACTTTTTTAGCAAATGCGTCAGTTTAGGCTAGTATTTTTCACATACGGTATAGACCACGGCCAAAATTCATCTCCTTTCACGTTCTTCCACTTCTCCCGTGCATGGGGATACCAAATATGTGTGCCTTATTCGCTGTGCGGGCATGTGCCAGGGCTTGGCATAAAAGGAGGCTTTTTGGCCTTTTCGGTCCAGGAATTTTGCATTTGATTTTAGAGCCGTATACTGTTTTCTGGGGGGCCTAATGCTGCTGAAAGATTAGAATCACCCCATAAATGACTTCATTCACACAAGTAGACCCCACAAGGTTTCCTTCAAGGGGTTTATCATATTTTTAGCAAGTCCAGTTTTCTTCTGAAAGTTTCTTGAATAAGATGGAACAAAATAAAATCAGCACTTTTTTAGCAAATGCGTCAGTTTAGGCTAGTATTTTTCACATACGGTATAGACCACGGCCAAAATTCATCTCCTTTCACGTTCTTCCACTTCTCCCGTGCATGGGGATACCAAATATGTGTGCCTTATTCGCTGTGCGGGCATGTGCCAGGGCTTGGCATAAAAGGAGGCTTTTTGGCCTTTTCGGTCCAGGAATTTTGCATTTGATTTTAGAGCCGCATACTGTTTTCTGGGGGGCCTAATGCTGCTGAAACATTAGAAACACCCCATAAATGACTTCATTCACACAAGTAGACCCCACAAGGTTTCCTTCAAGGGGTTTATCATATTTTTAGCAAGTCCAGTTTTCTTCTGAAAGTTTCTTGAATAAGATGGAACAAAATAAAATCAGCACTTTTTTAGCAAATGCGTCAGTTTAGGCTAGTATTTTTCACACACGGTATAGACCACGGCCAAAATTCATCTCCTTTCACGTTCTTACACTTCTCCCGTGCATGGGGATACCAAATATGTGTGCCTTATTCACTGTGCGGGCATGTGCCAGGGCTTGGCATAAAAGGAGGCTTTTTGGCCTTTTCGGTCCAGGAATTTTGCATTTGATTTTAGAGCCGCATACTGTTTTCTGGGGGGCCTAATGCTGCTGAAACATTAGAAACACCCCATACATGACTTCATTCACACAAGTAGACCCCACAAGGTTTCCTTCAAGGGATTTATCATATTTTTAGCAAGTCCAGTTTTCTTCTGAAAGTTTCTTGAATAAGATGGAACAAAATAAAATCAGCACTTTTTTAGCAAATGCGTCAGTTTAGGCTAGTATTTTTCACATACGGTATAGACCACGGCCAAAATTCATCTCCTTTCACGTTCTTCCACTTCTCCCGTGCATGGGGATACCAAATATGTGTGCCTTATTCGCTGTGCGGGCATGTGCCAGGGCTTGGCATAAAAGGAGGCTTTTTGGCCTTTTCGGTCCAGGAATTTTGCATTTGATTTTAGAGCCGCATACTGTTTTCTGGGGGGCCTAATGCTGCTGAAACATTAGAAACACCCCATAAATGACTTCATTCACACAAGTAGACCCCACAAGGTTTCCTTCAAGAGGTTTATCATATTTTTAGCAAGTCCAGTTTTCTTCTGAAAGTTTCTTGAATAAGATGGAACAAAATAAAATCAGCACTTTTTTAGCAAATGCGTCAGTTTAGGCTAGTATTTTTCACATACGGTATAGACCACGGCCAAAATTCATCTCCTTTCACGTTCTTCCACTTCTCCCGTGCATGGGGATACCAAATATGTGTGCCTTATTCGCTGTGCGGGCATGTGCCAGGGCTTGGCATAAAAGGAGGCTTTTTGGCATTTTCGGTCCAGGAATTTTGCATTTGATTTTATAGCAGCATACTGTTTTCTGGGGGGCCTAATGCTGCTGAAACATTAGAAACACCCCATAAATGACTTCATTCACACAAGTAGACCCCACAAGGTTTCCTTCTAGAGGTTTATCATATTTTTAGCTAGTCCAGTTTTCTTCTGAAAGTTTCTTGAATAAGATGGAACAAAATAAAATCAGCACTTTTTTAGCAAATGCGTCAGTTTAGGCTAGTATTTTTCACATACGGTATAGACCACGGCCAAAATTCATCTCCTTTCACGTTCTTCCACTTCTCCCGTGCATGGGGATACCAAATATGTGTGCCTTATTCGCTGTGCGGGCATGTGCCAGGGCTTGGCATAAAAGGAGGCTTTTTGGCCTTTTCGGTCCAGGAATTTTGCATTTGATTTTAGAGCCGCATACTGTTTTCTGGGGGGCCTAATGCTGCTGAAACATTAGAAACACCCCATAAATGACTTCATTCACACAAGTAGACCCCACAAGGTTTCCTTCAAGGGGTTTATCATATTTTTAGCAAGTCCAGTTTTCTTCTGAAAGTTTCTTGAATAAGATGGAACAAAATAAAATCAGCACTTTTTTAGCAAATGCGTCAGTTTAGGCTAGTATTTTTCACACACGGTATAGACCACGGCCAAAATTCATCTCCTTTCACGTTCTTACACTTCTCCCGTGCATGGGGATACCAAATATGTGTGCCTTATTCACTGTGCGGGCATGTGCCAGGGCTTGGCATAAAAGGAGGCTTTTTGGCCTTTTCGGTCCAGGAATTTTGCATTTGATTTTAGAGCCGCATACTGTTTTCTGGGGGGCCTAATGCTGCTGAAACATTAGAAACACCCCATACATGACTTCATTCACACAAGTAGACCCCACAAGGTTTCCTTCAAGGGGTTTATCATATTTTTAGCAAGTCCAGTTTTCTTCTGAAAGTTTCTTGAATAAGATGGAACAAAATAAAATCAGCACTTTTTTAGCAAATGCGTCAGTTTAGGCTAGTATTTTTCACATACGGTATAGACCACGGCCAAAATTCATCTCCTTTCACGTTCTTCCACTTCTCCCGTGCATGGGGATACCAAATATGTGTGCCTTATTCGCTGTGCGGGCATGTGCCAGGGCTTGGCATAAAAGGAGGCTTTTTGGCCTTTTCGGTCCAGGAATTTTGCATTTGATTTTAGAGCCGCATACTGTTTTCTGGGGGGCCTAATGCTGCTGAAACATTAGAAACACCCCATAAATGACTTCATTCACACAAGTAGACCCCACAAGGTTTCCTTCAAGGGGTTTATCATATTTTTAGACAGTCCAGTTTTCTTCTGAAAGTTTCTTGAATAAGATGGATCAAAATAAAATTAGCAATTTTTTAGCAAATGCGTCAGTTTATATCAGCATTTTTCACACACGGTATAGACCACGGACAAAATTAATCTCCGTTCACATTCTGCCACTTCTCCCGTGCACGGGGATACCAAATATGTGGCCTTATTTATCACATAGAGATGTAGGAGGGCGGAGGATAGAAGAAGATTATTTCACAAATCGCTTTTTTTCAAAGCTGGTTTTACAAAACTCAACAGAGTTTCTATAACACTTCCAAAATATCTGCTCTTGAAGCAGAAATCCCAAAATATTCATCTAGGGGTATAATGGGAATTTATTTTTTGGGGTTTTCTAAAATAAGAAATTGCAGGTTAATGCAAATGGAGCTCTCCAGCAGATGAACTTTAGAGAATATGCAAACATGACATCCACCCCCCACCCACCCATTCCCTCCCTCACCCTTGGAGTAAAATCAGGGGAAAAATAAAAACGTAATGTAGGGCAAATATATTTTCAACAAATTAACTAAAATCTAATAATTCAGAACAGTGTGGTATTTTTTAAAACATGGCTCAATGCACAGGCCTGGTTGCGAGGGACATGAGGGACAGAAATATCGGGAATCTTTGCGGTGCCCGTCTTTTCTGCAGACGCGGCACTTTTTCTGAGGGTTGCTTCTGGTTGCTGTTGGGGGAATCCGACTGATGAAGTGTCTTTCAGTCAGTCGCGTGACATCCTCAGACTGGGGGCATTCTCGGGTGTCCTGAACATCAAAAATGAGGCCTTCAATAATTTTTTCCTGGAAATCCAGGTATGTGTCTCTGCCTCTGTTTTTTTTATAGAGCACAAATGAGTTGTGGATGGCCACCTGTAACAAATAAATGGCCACCTTTTTGTACCAGGTTTTAGTTTTGCGTTTTACTAAATAGGGCTGTAAAACCTGGTCGCTTAAATCCACCCCCCCCATGTACTTGTTATATTCGGACACGCTCACTGGTTTGTGCTTGTCCGATGTTGCCCCTCTTTCCCTCACTGCCACTGTTCCTGCGGTATGAATCGTGCTTAGCACATACACGTCTTTGCGATCCCTGAACTTGACCGCCAGCAATTCTTCAGATGCATAAGCACAGGAGTCCCCCTTTACCATGCGCTTCCCCACTAATTGCTGTGGAAAACCAATTCGGTTTTTGCGCATGGTACCACATGCCCCAGTCCTTGCAGCATGCAAATGCCTAAACAGGGGCACACTGGAATAAAAATTATCACAGTACAGGTGGTATCCCTTGTGAAGCAGAGGCTGCATTATCTCCCACACAATCTTACTGCTGGTGGAAAGATCAGGGGGGCATCCAGGAACATTTATTGTGCGGTCCCGCCCTTCATAAATTCTGAAGGCGGTGGTATATCCTGACCCGCTTTCACACAATTTGTAGAGCTTAACGCCATATCTTGCCCTTTTGGAAGGTAGATATTGGCGAAAGCTAAGTCTGCCATGAAAGTTGAGGAGGGATTCGTCCACGCTTACATTCTGCTCAGGGGTGTAGAGTTGCAGAAATAAATTATTCAGGGAATTTATTAGCGGTCTTATTTTGAACAACCGATCCCGGTTTGCATCGGTACTTGGAGGGGCCTGTGCGTTGTCATTGAAGTGGAGGAACCTCATTATTGTCTCATAACGAGACCTGGGCATTACTGCAGAATATACTGGGGTGGCTTGGGCGGGTCTTGTTGACCAGTAAGACCTAATGGAGGGCTTTTTGACAATACCCATATTTAGGGTGAGCCCCCAAAAAATTTTTAATTCCTGCAAATTGGTGGGCGTCCAATCTCTGGCATGGGTGGATGAAGGTTTCTGCCTTATATATTGCGTGGCATATAAATTTGTTTCGTGGACAATCTGATTTAGGATGTCGTCCGTTATAAATAAATGGAAGTAATCCATTTGGACAAAATTTGTATTGTCCACGGTTATGCCAGGAGTGGCCGTAAATCCGTGGATTCTAGGCCCAAAAGATGGGGCAGGTGCCCATACAAGAGCCTGGACTGGAGGGACCAGGCTGTCCCGTGCTACAGCGCTACTTGGCCCTGCGCTTTCATGTTCTGCAGTTTCGACTGCATCAGGGACAACGTCCCCTGAAGATGAACCTGAAGTGACGCTGTCATCGTCACTACCTAAAACAGGTTCCATCTCGGACGCCATCTCTGATGCGGTCTCCGACTCAGACCACAGCATGGCGTATGCCTCCTCGGCGCTAAACAACTTCCTCGCCATAACGTAACTAACACTAACACTAACTAAACAAATTTTTTTATTTTTTATTTTTTTTATAAAACACACAAACTAACTGCTATATATATCTACACTACCGCTAACAAAAAAATAAACCGCTATTGCTATATATATTATATATATGTGGATATATATATAATTATATACTCCCTACCTGCCTATTCTAATAGAATAAAAGAAAGAAAGGTAGATAGATAGAAAAAAAGATAGATGGATAGATAGATTGTATAGATAGATAGAAATCTATCTATACAGAGAATGTTTTAGAGTGTAACTGTATTTTTTGTGTAACTGTAACTGTAATCTTCTGGCAGCAATTCTCCCGAGTCTCTTCTTCTCCTCAAACTGAAACAATGTTTGAGGAGAAGAAAAGAGGCAGGAGATTTACTGCCAGAAAAGTCAAAATAAAACAAATGTGGTCGCTGTGATAGGTTTTCACAGCGACCACATGATCAGGGACCATCAGATTGGTCCCTGATACTCTGCCCAGTGCCCAGAGCTGTTGGTAACAGCGTGGGCACAGGGCTGTGTGCACGCGATCGCGTGCACACTGTTTTATAAGCAGGAATGCATGTGATCGCTGTGATTGGTTGTCACAGCGACCACATGTTCAGGGACCATCAGATTGGTCCCTGATACTCTGCCCAGTGCCCAGAGCTGTTGGTAACAGCGAGGGCACAGGGCTGTGTGCACGCGATCGCGTGCACACTGTTTTCTATGCAGAAATGCATGTGATCGCTGTGATTGGTTGTCACAGCGATCACATGTTCAGGGGCCAAAAGATTGACCCCTGACATTCTGCCCAGTGCCCATGGCTGTTAGCAACAGCCAGGGCATAGAGCTGTGTGCACGCGATCGCGCGTGCACAGTCTCTGAAGTGCGGCCGTATATATACTATACGCCGGACTTTAGAGACCCTGACCGCTGGCCGTATATTTACGGCCAGCGGTCGGGAACCTGTTAAATAAACAATGGCTAGATCTCTTATCTTGACTTTTCAATGGCTTTTGTTGTGATGTCACGCTGCAGCAAGTTATCAGAATCAAGTTAAAGATGGCTACATCTGTACATTGAAAAATATGGTGTTCAGACTGAGCAGTGAACATTAAATTAAAAATGTGCACGTTTTTTTCATATGTACCAATTTTCTGTGTACACCCTTGCCCAGGGAGCAAATCTGAATAAGCACCAGATAGTTTTTGGAAACCTAAATGGTGAATTGTATCAGCCATTAACCAGTCGAAAACCAGGAACAGGCAAATGAGTTTCCAGAGATATTACCAAAGGTCAATTTAATATAGTACAACCTGAAAACTTGAAAACTTTTTAAAAATGATCTCATGTTCCATTGAGATTGCAAGAATGTTTTGAAAGTTTTGATGGTTGAAACACTGTGAACAGAATATGGAAGGAATATTGAAAGAACAAAAAAGGTAATGAAAGAAATGAAATGATAAAAATGTTGACTTGAGGAATTTGTTCTTTCATGGAATCAATCTATCTTGAATCTAGTGCAGGGGAGTTGCGACAAGAGTCAATTTCATATCTATGATATAGTTGCCATAAGTAATTCACTGATATTGCCGTTTACTTGGCAACACAGGGGCCAAGAGTATAACTGTTTCCCCTATATAGAAACTCATTACTATCTTCCATCATCCAAACATGATTTGTAGGAAGCCACTGGTCACCATCAGAACTGGTGTCTACTGCACATCATGGACTAAAACACACGAGAGAAACTGACCCACTCAAGGTGGTGTCATTGCATTTTTTCAACTTTGCTTTTGGGTGCTAAAAGATCTTGTTCTTCCATCAAAAATGAAATATTGTGGCTCTCATGAACGTTTTGGTTTTTAAGAACTGCTGAGGTCTGTTACTTTTTATACAATGAAATTATAAAGCCATTAAATAAATGGTAAACATTGTGTTTTTATTTTGCAAAAACAAACAAATCCAAGTACGCAAATATGTAGATATTTTATGCATGCTTATCCCCAGACATACAATTACTGTAACATGCAGGCTCACACATTGATCTGCCTTGAGAAAGCACCTGTGGTGGTGTAAAACAGCTGTTGGCTAGGAGCCTGGTTTTATCTTGCCCGCTGTGGTAACTTCTTTTTAACTGAATATATGATCTGTTTTTATACGGAGCTCTGTGTGTTCTTTTTTCTTTATCAAAAGAGTGTAAAGACAGTATCCTATAGCTGTATGATAACTTCACAATGAGAAATAGATTTCTCATGTGAACTGGATTTCAATAATTATCTCGTCATGTTTTCGTCTGTTTTTAGTAACATAATGATGGGGTATCGGCCATGTTTTATACTTTGCCAAAATATAAGCTACAACATTTAATCCTGAAACATTTAAAAAAGATATAGCTGTATTACCATGTTACCATATTTTTATATATTTGGACATTCCCTAATATACACTTATTCTCTGACTTACTTTCTGTGTACATAAGAATGTTTCAATTATAAAGCAGAGAACACAGAGGTAACTAAAATTCTTTAATGGGTTAGGGTTTGTCCACATACAACGGAATTGCTGCAGAAATTTTCTGCAGCAATTCCGTTGAAAGTAGCAGACTTTCCCCTTCGGCAAAAACGCACCATGTCCTGCGTTTTTTACTGCAGAAAATGGTGCATATTTTGCTGGGGAGTTTTTAATGTGATCAGAAAAATACGCACCGCAGGTCAATTTAGGCTCAGAACTTTTACGCAGTGTTTGGATGAGATTTGTTAAATCTTATCCACTTTGCTGCTACTGTATTCTGCTGCGTTTTTTCCGCAGCAATTCCACTGTGTGTGGATCAGCCCTAAATGTGTATTCCATGTGACCTTACAAGTGATTTTTAGGAGGAGATATTATATTTAAATGTAGTATTTCTTTGTTGTTTTGATTATGCACTAATAATTTACAATTATTTACAATGTATTTACATTTTTTTCAGAGTTTTTTTTAAAGGACAAGATTTTTTGAGATTATTTCTTCAAATCTTACTGTGCTGGAAAAATTACTGGTTCATGGTAATATTGGCTGTTCTGCCCCTGCTACTATCAATAATGTACAGTACAGGCCATTATATGTAATGGCAGTTCATTTATGACTGTTACAAAAGTTAGTTAAAGGGGTTTTCCCACAAAACACGTGTTCCCTATCCACAGGGGATACATGAGTGATCGCTGGGAGTCTGACCGCTGGGACCCGCAGTAATGAGGAGAAAAGGTGGACCAAAGTCCCCCGAAGAGCTCCATTTGAATGGAGCGCTGGTGCACATGATCGGCCAGCGATCTATTGTTTGTATGGGACTTCCAGGACCGCTGTCTCTGGCAGCTCTATAGAAATGAATGGTGCACTGGTCCAACCATGCGTACCAGTACTCCTTTCTCATGGAGCACTTCGGGAACTCAACGCTGCGGGTCAAAGCGGTCGGAACCCCCAGCAGTCCCATTTGTTACGCCTATATTGTGGATAGGGAATACATGTGTTTGTGGGGAAACCCCTTTAAAAGTCTATAGTAAAATATAAGAATGTCTAAATGCATCTATGGGGTCAGTGGCGTTTTTAATAGGAAGTCAAAAATCAAAGAAATAATACCTGTACAAAATGACACAAAATAAAAAATGGCCCCAAAACACTGTGTAAAGGTCTATAAAATGAAATGGGAAAACCTATCTATTGTTTATTTCCTTCTAGCCAACAAAAATACATCAAATGCATTCACCTACTGTACACTAATGATGAATGAATTTCCAATCTATTAGTGAATCTTCAAAATTCATATGATTTAACTCTCAGAGCTCTGCATGTTAAATCATATATACATTTTTTTAAATATTTTTTTACCTGTTATAAACATATTTGCTTATTTACTTTTTTTAAATTAATAAATACAGTTTCTTTCATTTCAGGTGTTAAAATTAATCTCGTTTTCTCATCATCTCAGTTGCACACAATCATTTTTCCAGTGTGTTACCATAAGGTTTTGAAGGAATGTTCAGAGACTCACGCCATTAGTTCTAGCCACGTGCCATTAATTTCTTGCTTGTATTGCTGTGCCAAAGATTTATTCAGCAGACCTCAGAGCCTACCCTGACTCAATACACAGTTTAAATTTATAAGAGCTGGAAATAAAACAGTACATTATTCATATGCACCCCATTGTGATTTATAAACTCCATATTCTACAAAGTTAATTATGTTGCCTAATACACATTTATAATGCAAGTTATGTTGATCTATGTTTATTACTAGGATTGTAAAAGTGTTTTTATTGGGATAAACTATTCTCAGAGGGTCAAAAGGAAGAAAAAAAGTGTAATTGTAGTTATGGAGGCATGACTGAACGGTCCATTTGTGGTAAACGATCCAACTGCTCAAAATATATGCATGCTACAAATAAGATCCCATTGTTGTGCTGCTTTAATTGAGCCTATTTCTGCACACTACTGATTTCCAATATTTCCAATATTCCTTATAGATCTACAGAGTAAAAACATTACAGAAAATAGAAAGAGTATATCAAGTGTCTCTCTTATAGAGTGCATAATTTTTTTTAGTGTCTTACACCACTTATGCAAAAGACATGTGATTAGCATAGTAATAGTAAAACACCAGATTACCATAAAATTCAGGATGGATTTATATGTTGTGAAGAATAAATGAAGGGTCCTCCCCATTAAATAGAAGTATACCACTATTAGAATTAAGCTGGACTTGTTTAAGATTTCCAGGAATCTTGATATGGCGAACGTACACTGTAATTATATGCATTTAACTTGTGATTTTTAACCTGTTAATAACCTGAGGTCCTGGGCTTTAAACCCATGTTATTGTAGATATGTAGCATGGGTTTAAAGCATTTGCTCTTACAATATAGCAACTCTGACATGTCACAAAAAAAGGCTGTAGCTCTGATTGTTAAAAAAGATGAACATTATTTTGGTATAGTATATTACTTTGATTTGGGATATTGCACTGTTTATTTACATGGAATATATCATCAGAGAATGACATATTATTTTATTTAGGTTTTATTATAAACATGTTTGTTTTGTCTTTTGTTTTTTTAGGTGCCTATCCATATAAAACAAAAATTGAAATATTCCAGTTTTCACACTAGTGATTACAGCAGTAATAATAGGCTGACACATCCTATTTCTTGTAGCTCGCCTTTCAGCTTTGCTATATAGATTGGGACAGGATGAGTAGAGTCCTCTCATTTAAATTAAAAGATGGGCAAGTTAATGAAAGCTCTATTGTACTAGATAAGGCAGAGTAGAATTACTATACACAGTTAATGAGAACCTGTCACATTGAACATGCAGTCTAATCTGCAGGCAGCATATTATATAATGCAGGAGGAGGAGCTAAGCAGATTGACATATAGTTATAAGATTCAGTACGACTTAGATATTATTCATTTAAATCTCTGCTCTTACTGGGTTTAGAAGTCCAGTGGGTGGTCCTATTCAGTGCCATCGGTGTATGCATGCCCATACAAAATAGGTTGTTAATCTCAATCATTGATTGACCGCTCACTGTATTCCTGACCACTGAAGAAAAAAAATAATTCATAGATATAGCCGCTAGATATGATCGGGGCATGGATTAAAAAAAACAACAATGCTCTGCTTTTCAATAGCCCTTCAATCGATATATCTGAGCGGCTGATAATACTATATGACACAACCTTACAGCAATATACTGATGATGCACACACAAACGTTACACGTACAAAGCCAATCATGCAATCTACTGAGTGAATAAGGGCTGATAGCTGACGGCCGAACTTCAGAGACCAAGGTCGGATATTTTGAAGCCCCTGTCTTAAGCATCAAGAGAGCTTGCCCTGCCCCATGCCTATGAGACTCCTAAAGGCTTCTATTATCAAACTATTACCAATAATCTCCCCGTTTATGTTTAGTTAAGTTTGAACTAATGGAAAGGAGGTACACTGATATATGTGTATGGCAGAAACATTTACCTATCTACTGTATGCAATCACCTCTTCATCACAACACATATTTCTACTTTAATACTTATGAACAGTATTGATTGTTTTACCTTTTGAATAATTTAACAACATAAAAAAATCTGCTCTGCATAAGAATAAGTCAAATCTATAGTTTGACCAGAAAACGTTATCGTTCATGAATATATTGATTTTACAAACTGAAAGCTAATGGGTCATATATTGCTATTTAGACCTGTGAAGAAAATTGTAATGCCAGCATCTTTATCAACAATCTGTTCATATACTTTCACATCATTAATAATTGACAAAAAAAAACTACCTTTTGTTAATGTGCTTTCATCTCAGCTCTTTTTGGATAATAGCTTTCTAATGGCGACAGCCTGTCAACCCAAATGGAATCTATCTTTGGATACACTAGAACTGTTTACATCTTAATAGCAGGAGGCATATTCATCTAGATCAGACCCTAGATCCACACTTTTTATCTTGCTTATATTGATTACTTTCTGCCACTGTACACAAGGCATTAAGCAATCTTTTCCAGTCATAGGGCTCACTATGTTGTAAATATATTTTGTAGTGCAACAATTATTAAACAATATTAAAAGATGTTGATGCAAAGATATATTTTTACAATTGTATTCCATGTGGGCAACTGTAGTAGTTTGGAATTTACGTCTATTTTGCAACATAATCTAAACTCAGGCAGGTATTCCAGTATATGAAGCTTTCGAACAAACCCATACCAGTGACACCAATATGATTTCTTTAATAGTCAGTTACAATTGATGAAGAATTTATTACCTTCTGGCAGCCACTAGTTTAAATTTCTATTACTGGATTTAAATTCTAGAAATTTTACTTTTAGGAGCCAAGATTTATCTTTGTTCATAGTGCAGCTGTAGTTTTACTGAAAAAAAATGCATTTTTTTATGGCAAGATGTTATTTAATAGCACAAAAAAAATGCCTAATCTACAATTAGATTTGCTCTTTTTCCATCAGTTTTGGAAGCCTTCTATTTCAGATATAACATAGGCACCTAATGTCTAATGTCAGGTTCAAGCAGTGCAGTTTTTTTATTTGATTTAATTTTTTTTCTGCCCAAACCAAATAATTGCATCAAAATTGGACTTCACCGTGGTGTGAACTTGTTATGCTACAGTTTAACTGGGAACTATCAGAATATAATGTGTTTAAAGAGGCTCTGTCACCAGATTATAAGTGCCCTATTTCCTACATAGTCTGATTGGCGCTGTAATGTAGATAACAACAGTGGTTTTTATTTTGAAAAAACAATCATTTTTTACAAAGTTATGAACAATTTTAGATTTATGATTATTCGTTTCTTAATAGACAACTGGGTGTGTTTTAACTTTTTACCAACTGGTGCCTTGTGAAGAGAATGTATGACGCTGACCAATCAGTGACCAATCAGCGTCATACACTTCTCATTTTACTAAGTTAAGCCATTTATGAAATCTATTCTACAGAGTCTAGCTGTACAGCCCGAGATAAGTCCGTCGTACTCATGAACTGCTGCTAGCTCTGCCTACTTTCTGCTAGCTCTACCCACTCTCCAGTGATTGACAGATGTACAGTAATAGGGAGACATCAGTCAATCATTGGATAGTGGGCGGAGTTAGCAGAAAGTGAGTGGAGCAAACAGAGGCTTATTACTACGCCGGACTCATCTCTGGCGGCAATGTCTGGACTCTGCAGGTAAGTTCTCAGACCGCTGAAATCAGCATGTCTGTCACTACATTATGCTCCCCTCAGTGAGGATAGCATAATGTGAATGATAGGTTTCCTTTAATAATGTAATGTTTAAAAGAATTGATCTAACGTTCTTAAAAACTTTCAGTGTGCAATCACCTTTATCATATTCTGCGAGATGTCCCTATTATAGGAAACAACAACGTTTTCTTTTGCTTAGATGAAAAAAGATGGGAACACATTTAAGAGTTGTTTAACGAGTTCATGTCCAGGGCATTTTGGGCCCTCAGGACCAGACACTATTTAACAGTTTTAACTACACGTTAGTTTTTAACGGCTATAACTTTTTTACTTGTTAGGCCATCAACATTTTTTTATTTTTTTCAATAAGAATATAATACATTTTCATACTCTTATTATTTTTTCTGGTAATCATATGGTGTTACCCTAAAATATACTTTTTATTCATGTTCAACATCATCTGCTGTTAATTTTGATATACTATACATTCAATTTATTGTAATTGGGTTGGGGCTAGCAGTAGGATAATGTAATTTTTATTTTATTTTATAGTCTAATTATTTGTTGTTTGTGCGGTTAAAAACTTATTTTCCTACTGATATGAAGCCAATGCTCATCTGTCTCTCTGAGACTGAAGTCGTGCCTCGGTCTGCTGGGAAGGTTCAGCAGCTCGTTATTGGCTGTGACATATCTTGTCAGGCTGGAGACGGACTTGTGGCTGCTGAGAGGTTTCAGCAGCTCTGGCAGCAGCCATGTGCTTTGCTGCAGGAGTCTTTCGTCCAAGTGCAGGGTTCCTCTTTGGAGGCATGACTGATCTGAAAAAGGTTAAATTTATGAGAATGCTGAAATCCAGTATAGGTACAGTCCATTCACGGCGATTAAAGAAAGATGGCTGGATTGTTATGGAAACCCGGTGGAAAAAAAAAATGACTGGGTTGTTATGGGAACCTGGTGTAAAACTGTGTCTATGTGAGTAAGGCTAAGAATGAAGGACCTGCGAGCTTCTATTGGCTAATATGATTCATCTGATGTGATATGGAGAAGGACCCTTGATGTGGAAGCCAGTGGTGTCATATTTGCCTTTGCATTGCAATTTTTTTGTGAACAAGTCGACAACAGATGGCCCTAGACAGTTGAAACCCGGTGTAAAACCTTCAAAAGCGCCAGATTTACTTATGTGCCAAATTTGGTGCAGATTTGTCCAGTAGTTTGGCCTCACCTAAAGAACAGACAACAGAAATTTCTATCTATCTATCTATCTATCTATCTATCTATCTATCATCTATCCATCATCTATCTATCCATATATAGATATATAAAAAAAATTTTTAACATCATACTTTCCACTGTAACTGGGGGTGCATGGCATCTGCCCTGTTACAGCGATAATTGTAACTGCTAGGGCTGTGTGGGACTAATTAGACCCAGCAACAACCTCCTTCTACCTGCTTCTCAGCGCTCATGTGATCAGTCATGTGATCACCTGGACCCATAGACCAACTATTCTATACACCGCACTCATTGATCACTGTGTATGTGAAGAAAGAGGAGACAGAAGCAGGGAAAAATGTTTTTTTACTTGTTAGACCATTGACGTGAATGTAAGTAACTGTCATAACCCTTCACTGAAGCGTTGTTGTTTTTTTACCAGTATGAAAATGGAAAATATTGTTTTATTTTTTGTGATCTATGCAACACATTTAAAATGTTGAATTTTTTTTTAAACTCGGTTTATTGTAATAATACATACAGAAATCATTATTAAAAACAAAAACATTAACATTCCTGCATACAATGAATGCACATTAGAAACAATAATTTCACAGTATACATTTATACATGAAGGTGAGTCACAGGAGACTCCGAATATCCACTGCACGCAGGCAGGTCAGTGTCCCTTTTATTGTAGCGCAATAATCTACCGAAGCCATGCTCCAGTATCACACAGAGGGTAGCAAATATCTAGCCAAATAAATCTCAATTCCCCCCTACATTAAGTGGTAAGGATTCTCTAAGGTCGCCCACGCTGAAAGAAGTAAGAGGTGAAGAGCACCACCCTCCCCAGATTTTCAAGAATTTATATTGACATCCTCTATGCTTATACACTATATTTTCATATGGGAGAATAGCATTGACCAGGTTTTTCCATTGTGATGCATCCGGAAAAGTGTCCCCCATCCACCGGATAGCTATCGCTTTCCTAGCTAAGAACAGGACTTCTCGCAGGAAGATACCTTCATAGTGTGTCCAAGTCCCGTCTCCCAACAGCCCCAATAAGCAGAGACCTGGTTCACACGGAATTAGATTGGTCATAATTGAGGACAGTATTTGCGTCACCTCTTTCCAAAAGTTGGCTATGACTGGGCATAACCACATCATGTGATCAAAGCCGGCCTGGTCTTGAGAACATCTAAGGCATCGTGTGCTGGACGCCCTTCCCATCCGATATAGCCTAATAGGGGTAATATAGCATCTGTATATGATGTACAATTGCGTCAATTTGTTATTCGCAGCAGGCGAGACCAAGAGATGCGACCCCATGGACTCCCCCCAATCCTCACTGGATAATGTGGGAATAAGACCCCTCCATCCAACCTCAACCGACATCTCAGCGTGAGCGACCCTCTGAGACAGAAGGTAAGTATAAAGGGCCGATACCATCCCCCTTGGTCCCTGTGTTCTCAGAATACCAATAAGTGGAAGTGAAGAAATGGATCTCTGATCTTCCCTGAACTGGGATTGTAGAGCATGTCTAATCTGAACACACCGGAATGCATCTCTCTCAGGAACCCGGAATGTATCCTGTATCTCTCTGGCGGATATCATATGTCCCCTCATCATCTATCAGGTTTTGCACCTTTGTTATGCCTAATTCAATCCAAAAATCGGAATCCTGCATCCCCCAAAATGAGACAGACCCTGATGAGACCAAAGAGGCATTTCTGCAACTATGTACTCCCAGTTCAGGACTTTCTTAGCGTGGGACCAGACCTGCCTGTCTAGTTTGAGTATTGGCAAGGAGTGCCTAGGGCTATATCCATGCGGCTCAAGCATGGGCCACAAAGAAGGGATCCGAAGGAAATGGGCTAAGTGGAGTTCCGCATTAGGTATTGGGTCCTCAGCCACCCATGCCTTAATATATCTTAGCTGGCCTGCCAAGTATACAGAAACATGTCGGGTAGAGCGGCCCCAGCCTGTTCCTTGGGGCGTTGGAGTGTGCTAAGTTTAAGCTTGGTGCGACTCGCCCCCCATACAAAGGAGGAAAATAAAGAGCCCACCAGGTTGAAAAAGCGTTTAGGAACTAGGGAATCCGCGTGTTCTAGGAGATATAACATTTTGGGCAGCACTATCATTTTAATTAAATTTATTCTACCTGCAGTCGATATGGGGAGCGCCTTCCAAATAGCAAATTTATCTCTCAGATATGTCAACAGGGGGTATATATTAAGGTCATATGAAGTGACACTATCCCTGACTATAAGGACCCCTAGGTATTTAAAACAGGAGACCACCTGCAGGCCCTGAAAATCCGTGTCCCACCCACAGTTATCAGGTCTAAGGGGCATAAGAAATGACTTACTCCAGTTGATATATAGGCCCGAGAACCGTCCAAATTTTTCCAGTATCATCATTGCTCTAGGTAAGGAGGCATTTGGATTAGCCATGTACAAAATCATGTCATCAGCATAGAGACCGATCCGACCCTCCCGTGGTCCTATGCGGATACCCTGAAAAGTCGCGTCCTGACGGATGCGGATAGCCAGGGGCTCGATAGCCACCGCGAACAGAAGGGGGGACAGGGGACATCCCTGCCTCGTGCCTCTATGGAGACGGAAGGAGGGGGACAAAATCCCATTGACCACCACCGATGCTCTTGGATCTTTATACAGGATTTTAATCCATTTAAGGAAGCTCTCGCCAAATCCAAATCTGCGGAGGACCTCAAACAAAAAAGGCCACTCCATTGAATCAAAGGCCTTAGAGGCATCCAACGAGGCCAACGCCCAATCCTGCTGCTCCCACCACCCTATTTGAGTCACCACCTGAGCTCTGCGGATATTATCCGATGTTGATTTGCCTGGGATAAAACCGGATTGATCCGGATGAATAATGTCTGTGATAGCGCCGCTGAGTCTATTAGCTAAGAGTTTGGTTAGAATTTTATAATCCACATTGAGTAGGGATATCGGGCGGTACGACCCACATTCCTCTGAACTTTTCCCTGGTTTCAAAATAAGCACTATAGTGGTATCTTTCAGCGAGTCAGGTAGCTCACCCCTCTGAAAGGCATCCTCAAATACATTTAACAACTGGGGTGTTAGAACATCCGCATATTTAATATACACCTCTAGGGGGAGTCCATCCGGACCCGACGCCTTCCCTTTTGTCATGGAAGATAAGCATTCTTCAATCTCCTGTAATGAGAAAGGGGCCTCTAACTTTACTCTATTCTCCTCTGACAACACTGGAAAGTTTGCCCCCTCTAAATATGTGTTCAATTCCTCCATAGAGTACTGTGTCTGCGAAGTGTAGAGCTCTCCATAAAAATCTGCGAATCTGTTCAGTATGTCTAATGACTTAGTAGCCGTGCCCTGATTTGGTTGGGAAATACGTAACACTGGGGGAGACATGGTATTCTGTTTCGCTATTTGTGCCAGCAACTTACTTGACTGATTACCGTGCTCAAAAAAAGATTGTTTGGAGAAAAATATCCTTCTCGCTGCCTTCTCCTTGACAAGAAGCAAATATTGTCTACCCGCTGCCAGCCAAGCTTCTCTATTAACCTGGGTTGGGTCCCATACAAAAGTATCCTCTAATTCCCTGCATTGTTGTGCTAAATCCACTTCTTGTCTGGCTGAGGAGCATTTAACATAGGATATAGAGGATCTCAAGCACCCTCTCAGATATGCCTTTTAGTGTATCCCATACCAATGCACTATTTTGTTCTTGTGAATGAGCCCCTAAAAAGACATCTAGTTGATCAGGTATTCTGTCACTCTCCGTAAACAATTGCAACCAAAATGGGTGTATTTTAAGAGCTCCCCTCATTCCCTCTGCCCGCTGATTTAATTGTAAAAGAATCGGGCTATGGTCTGACACCCCCCTGGGCAGATGCTCTATAGAATCCATGCTTGAGAATATGGCGGAAGACCCAAACACGTAGTCAATGCGTGACAATGCGTTAAACTGCGGAGTATGGCACGTGTATTCCCTTATTCCCGGGTGGCTCACCCCCCATAGATCCAGCCATCCTATCTCCTCTATCAGAGACGCTAGCGGTGTGGGACTTACGGGGTCCCGGGGGGCGGTCCTGGCAGTAAAACGATCCATCACAGGGTCTATGGTGAGGTTCAGGTCTCCCATTAATATAACTCGCGCATCCTGATAAGTGGATGCAAATGAGATGGCCTCACTGATTATGTTTATTGATCCCTGTGGCGGGTTGTACATACCAACTATAACATAAGGGATAGAGTTTACATTAGCATGAACTAGCACATATCTGCCATCAGCATCTATTCTGGTATGTAATGCCTCCCAGCGTAGATTCCTATGTACCAACAGTGACACTCCCCGTGACGCTGAGGATCTAGTGGCATGCCGCCCCCATTGAATCCATGATTTACTCAGCATGTGCACCTTATCTGCTGTAAGATGCGTTTCCTGAAGGCAAATAATATGAGGCATGTGTCTCCGTAATACAGAAAAGATCATATTTCTCTTACCCGGCGTTCCCATCCCCCTCACATTCCAGGACATAAATTTAAGTGTCGCCATATTCCCTTCTATACCATATCTCTATGGGGAAGCCCCAGGACTCACAGCCCCCTCCCATCACAATTAGCAAGCAGTAATAGTGGGGCCCTGTTCCCATGTCATCATGTAGCAGGCACAAAAAAACGTATATGACCATAAACCAATAACTTTGAACAGCGAAGCTAATCAGTAGCTGCATAAGCCTACAAGGCATAAGAATGCAAAAAGGGGGAAGTTTCCACTGTTGAGGTTAGTGACACAGTGGAATCAAGATAAACAGTAATACCTTTCAATGGCTTCACCCTTTGTTAAGCTGTATTTCAGCCATATAAGATTCCATGTTCCCTTACTCATAGCTTAAATAAATGTGAGGGCAGTTAATTCACTTATTTACTCCGTTGACACATCAATATGTCTGCCCCCCTCCCCTTATCTTCTTCAAAGCTTAGTACACACATATACTCAATACAGCATGAATACTTCCAAGGATATAACCCATATTTGTGCATGAACAGATATCAACTGCATAGGGACCCTTCATAAAATGCACGTTACATTCATGTAAACTCACTGTCCCCTGTGTATAAAACATGGTCTCCAAGTCAGCGTCGAGGAGACCGTCCATGTCTAGTGAGCCACTCGTCTGCCGCCTCCGGGGTAGTGAAAAACACGGATCTCTCTCCATCCACAACTCTCAGTCGCGCGGGATACGCCATAGAATATGGGATCTGACGCTCCCGAAGTCGTCTCTTGACGTGCACATACGAGGCCCTCTGTCGTTGTAACTCCGGGGAAAAATTCGGGAAGATGGACACCGTCGTATTCTCAACTCTGATCTCTCCTTTGCGCCTCGCAGCTTGCAGCACCATATCTCGGTCCTTGCAATTTAGCAATCTCGCCAACAATGGCCTGGGGTTCGCCCCGGGCGGTGGTGGTTTCGCCGGCACTTTGTGTGCCCTTTCCACAGCAAAAGCCATCGAAAATACAGTATCCGGGAATAGGTCTTTCAGCCACTTCTGCACAAATTCATCTGGCCTGGGTCCCTCCGACCTTTCAGGGAGGCCTATGATCCTCAGATTATTCCTCCTCAGCCGATTCTCCAGATCGTCTGCCTTTTGGCGCCACAGCTCCACTTTCCCCGTCAGGTCCCTCAGCGTGCGCGGCACAGCTGCCATTACGTTCTCCAGGTCCGAGACCCTCATCTCAACCTGAGTTACCCGGTCCCTCAGATTATGGAGGTCCTGCCACACCAGACCGACATCCACCTTCACCTCCTCCACTTTCGTTGTAACCGAGGTACGCGTCTCCAGGATCGCCGCCAGGAGTGTCTCCGACACCTGCTTCAGCGTTAACTCGGGGGCCGCAGCCTCCCCTGCAGCGGTAAGTATAGCAGGTTGCCCCTCCTGAACATGTGCCGACGAGGACGTCTCCCCCCGGGCGCCATCTTGTCCCGAGTTCCTGGCGAACTCTCTCAGCTTTTCCACTGCTCCCGGAGTCTTGGAAGATCCCATATCGTGCCGAGTGGGTTTCTTACCCTTCTTTCTCAACAGGTAAGGAATTTTGGCTGAAATACTTTCTTCACAGGATGAAATACAGGGTTCAGCACATGGAGCTAAGGTTTAGTGCGACCGCTCACATCCGTGCCTGGCCACGCCCCCCAACACATTTGAAATTTAATGGTCGGACAACCCTTTAAAATGTGATAAAGTATTATTATTACAATTATCTTCAAAAGGTTTATATAGTTGTACAAGCACAAAGGAATATAGGATTGGAAGTGTTGGGACTGCTGATGCTCCATTATTTGCTGTTGATTTTCTATGTTTTTTAGAATAGGAAAAAAAAGTGGGGGATTTATATTCAGTATACATTCAGAACCATTTAAAGTGTAGATTCTGTCCGGTTGACATTTTCTCCATGACGATTACTTTCTGTCAGTTTCTTCTCACAGTCTCCTTAGCCACAGACTACAAACTGTCACTATTGCACACTAAATGATAAATAACTAAAAATAAGAATGCAGCAAATCTCAACAAAGCTGAACATAAGCTTTAACAGCTTCATTTTTTTAAAAGAGGAAGTGAAAAAAAAAATTGTTTTGTTTTTTTTTTGCTCTTTTTTCTTGCAAATGTATGCAAGCATATGCCATATATTTGAATCCATATGCCCATTGACTTTCATTGAAAAAAAAAATAGCAGGCTACTTTATCCACATCTAAACCTGTCCAATATATTCCAAATGGGTGTTCTTTTGGCATGCCTTTGTTTAAACGAAACCTATAGAAATATTATAGTATATGTGGACGTAGCCGAAGTTCTTAGTTATGCCAAGCATTTTGAGGGTAAAAGAAGGAATTTCAATTTAAGTCCAGCAAAACGGAATATAAGTTGGTTCACTAATGTATTTATAGAATTTATGATCACCATAAAATAATATTTATTTACTCATGTCTTAGTAACATGTCACATACATATTCAAAATTCCAAATAAGTAAGGTTATATTTTGCAGTAATATGCTATTTAGCGATTGTAAATTTCCCTTTGATGATGTTGACCACATTTATGTGATGTTAAAATGCTTCCTTTCTGTACTGTGCTAAAAACATTATAATTTATGCTAGTTACTCCATTAAGCATTGTTATGACATGCAGCATCTATAAATATAATAATTATCCATTCTAGATACAATTTACAAAATTATATAATTATTCTTTGTTGAAATTACATGACTGCTAAATATAAGCAAAGCTTAATTTGGTAAATAAATGCACACCGTATAAGCAGAGGATCTGAGTGAGAAACCGCAGCCTGTTTTTTAGGCAGTGCAATGGTACTGCTCACCTGCTGATGTCTAAAGTCGGTGGTATTCACTCTTTAAACTCCGTACAGAGATGTAGACATTGCTGCAGGAAAATCCTAGGTGTTAATTCATAGAGTAGTTGCCGGCGGGCAGTTAAAGGACATAATGAGCAAAGGCTTAAATGGAAGTCAAAGAGAAGTCATTACCAGGTATCATGATGTCCAAAGAGCAAAAAAACAAGGGGATAAGGCAGATGCATGGTCATGCCAAGGGTCAAATACAAGGAGTAGAACAACAGGTCCAGTAAAATTGAAGGCAAGAAAATGGTCCGACAGTCCGAGGTCTAGTAACCAGTAGCAATGACAAGAAGAAGCAGAGTCCAAGAAACTTAGTCAAACAAGCCAGGACAGAACATAAACTTCACAGTAGAATCTCACACGGGAACCAGGATAGTAAAACTATTAACTGGGACTGAAACCAGAATAGAAAGCAATTCAAATAGAGCGCCTAGTGTTCTAATTGGCCGGAGACTGGGCTCCCTGATTGACAAGCAGGCCAAGCTTCCTGATGGGCAGAAAGGCGGTAAGTTTACTAATAATAGGGGCAGCCATGCGCATTGCCCTGCTGTAACTCTTTTAGGGTGGATAACAGAAGAGGGCAATGCAGGAGGAATACAATAAAGAAAGCTGTAGATTCTACATAGTGTAGAAAAATAGTTTGGGTCTAGCCTGTATATTTTGTTTTTATTTCTATCCATATGCTTGGCTGCTATAAATGTATTACGTTTTCTTGCATGCTTTCTAGGTGGCCAAGCTCTTCATGGTTTGATGTTTGACCAAATTCTGGTATTATTTATTACTGCCTACAGATCCCATGGTGCTGATTCACTATAGTATCTGCAGCTGGTGAAAGCCATGATAGCCATGAAACTCAGTTTAAAAATGCTACATGTTCTTAGATAGTGAGTTTACACGGTCAGCAGAATTGTTGCATATACTTTGAAAATATTTTATTTTAGGCAACAGAATGCTCATAGTAAGCATTTGGCATGCTCTCCATCTCAGTATCAGACTGTGGGTCATTTGGGCACGTAAGTAAGTATTATTCTGAGGGTTTACCCTCCAACTCTATTGAATAGGTGTGTACATTTTCAATAGCATTTTAAACCCTTATGTTTCATTTCACACATGTTACGTTCCTCATCAGAAAAGTGGCTCATTAGAACTGCAATTGGTTTGGTGCTGGCTTATCGAAGGTGCAAAGTCTAAGGAATCTCATTTTCCCCTTAACCCCTGGAAGGACATATAGACTTTCCTGGTTAGTTTCCCAAGTTGCCGTTCCCAGAGTTGTCACCGATCCGTGGCAGTTGCGCTGAGGGAATAGCTAAGTTGTAGTCAGGAATGGAGCCACAGGACATCAACAGGAGAGCGGTCAGGTAATGACAAGCCAGTGGACAAGATGAGGACATGGAATATGGTCCAGGGGTCAAAACAATGAGTAAAACTATAGGTACCAGATAACAAGAAAGTAGCAAAATGCAGTAACAAGGCAGAGTTCAGGGTTAGAATCAAGATCAATACAGAAACACAAAGGATATACCGTTACTTTTAAAGGCAAAGGGTTACAAGGACGCAGAAGAGCAGACAACAGAGACCCGCCACTGGAACAGAGAGAGATGAGTAACTCCACACAGGTCAATAATCTGATAGGTTAGTTGTGAAACAATCCAATCCAGTCATAAACCCAAATAGCAAGTTATCTGCAAGTGTAGTTGCCCTCAACTGGACCTCATGGTTCTTGTTGTGGCTTGGTCTCATTATTCTGTCAGAGGCTAGGCCCACCATAGGATCTAATGGACTTCTGGTGGACAAGAATTATTTAGAATATTTTATAAGCCAACACCTGGATTTGAGACACATTGTATTTTGCAACGTGAGAACGGGACCCTGACGCAGATGTGAACTAAGCATTACTGGTAATACTACTACAACTACTGTATTACTCAGTTATTATTAAACTTGTAATTGTTAAACAATTGTATTTGTTTTAGTAAAAACAATACTAACTTAATGTGGGATCTTTAAATTTGATAAGATAGCCTGTTCAAAATACTTACTGAATACTTTAAAAGGCACTTTTTGACACCTGAAAAACCTGACACAACCTTACAACCGGGGACACCCGAAGTACCAGTAACGGGCAACGTTTTCAAAACACTGTTGTTTCCGGAACAAGCAACATTACTACATTTAGAAGATCTAGCTGGACAACACCATAACCAAATTCCTAATGCAACATTGAAGTTTGAAACCAAAAATCCAGGATATTATCCTATCCAATCCCGTACAGAATCAATGGACAAATTCCAACAGGTTATGGAAAGGGAGTTACATAAAATTAAAGAAAAAATGAAAAACAACAAACCCATACATAACCTCACGTTACCAGAGAAGCAAGCAATGAAATCTTTACGGGACAATCCTGATATAGTTATTCGCATGGCAGATAAAGGAGGCAGCATTACGGTCATGGATAAGGATATTTACATCAGTCAGATTATGATATTGTTGAATGACACAGACACATACACTAGATTACATCAGAACCCAACAAATAATTTTTGTATTGTTTTAAAAAAAGTATTAGACAAAGGCCTTAACTTGGGTTTACTCTCAAACAAAGAATATAACTACATGCTAGTGGAACACCCAGTAGTTCCTATCCTACACGCACTTCCGAAAACGCACAAAGGAAGTAATCCTCCCCCCATGCGACCGATTGTTTCAGGCATAGGATCTCTGACTGAGAGGACATCAGAGTGGCTGGACTCATTTCTCCAGCCCCTTGTTTCTAGAGTACCTGGGCACCTAAGAGACACCAAAGATGTCCTTACGGCCTTTCATAATAAAATTTGGTATCATAATTATACGTGGCTTAGTTGCGATGTAGTCTCCCTATACACGAGAGTCCCACATACAATTGCTCTCAAGGCTCTCACTTACCACCTCTCCAAATATAGTGGTTATGACCAGTCAATGCAAACCTTTTTGGTGGAGATGACCAACTTTCTCATGATTCATAATTACTTCAACTTTGCAGGAATTTTCTACCTACAGAAAAGAGGAATATCTATGGGGGCAAAGTTCTCCCCCTCCATAGCCAACCTCGTCATGGCATGGTGGGAAGAGCACTTCCTATTTTCCCCCATCAATCCCTGTGCCCACCTCATCCATTGGTATGGCAGATACATCGACGATCTCTTATTCATTTGGGAGGCCGATGTGTCTGCCATACCGATGTTTCTATCCTTCTTGAACGACAATGCATCAAATCTTAGATTCACTCACGATCAAAATTCTACATCTATTAACTTCCTTGACCTCAAATTGATCTCTAAGACTGGGGATGTTATCTGCTCAAAAATCTATCATAAACCAATATCGGGTAACACCATACTGCATGCCACCAGCTGTCACCCGACACACACCATATCTGCGATTCCTATAGGCGAGCTGACACGTGCTAAAAGAAACTGCAGCCTCAAAACAGGATTTGCCAAAGAAGAATCCGCCATTTGTCAAAGATTGAGGGCCCGAGGATATAAAAATTGGACACTAGAAAGGGCCAAGACCATAGTTGGAACTAAAAATAGGGATTCCCTCCTTTCTACTGATAAAAATAGCTAAATAAATACTAATCAAACTATAAGTCGCAATATCCCCACTTTGGTACTGCAAATCAGCAACCAGTTTGATATTATCAAAAACATGGTCTTAAAATATATTCCTCTCCTTTGTAAAGATTCCAAACTAGAGAAGGTTTTAGAGGACGGGTGTAGAGTTTTGTCCCGAAGAGCACCGACCCTGGGCAACATGCTGTCCCCTTCACTCCTGACATTAAACAATCCCAAACCTACGTGGTTGGCACACAAAGGTTTCTACAAATGTGGTATTAGTCCTTGTAAAGTTTGTACTTTCTCCAAAAGCATCAAACATTTTTCAAATTCCACCAAAACCTCCAGCTTTGCAATTAAATCTTATATGAACTGCAACAGTGACCACGTAGTTTATGTTATTGAATGTACAACTTGTAACTTAAAATACGTTGGTTGCACAACTAGGAGGTTTAAAATCCGTATTTTAGAGCATCTTGGATATATTAGAAACCCAACTATTACAAATATATCGAACGCAGCTAGACACTTTATTACTTGTCACAATAGAAATGTTGGTTCATTTTGTACATATGCCATTGAGAGGGTCAGGGGCACAATTAGAGGAGGAGACCTCAAAGACCGACTGCTTACCAGAGAAGCATTTTGGATTTATAACCTAGAAACTCGATTTCCCCGGGGTTTAAATCTTAAAAAAGAACTGATGTTTTACTATTGAGTACTGAAGTTTCCCCTAGTCTTTTCTGTTAAATATACACACCATTACAAATGACTGTCGCTTATGCATTTCAAAAAAGAAATATATATATCTTTTGAAAAAAACGAATATAAACATGGCCAAATCACTTATATAGGTATAAATTTTACACATTTCCACAACAGATTAAACTTGGATTAATACAACTATTTTGTGACGAATACAACTATTGTGCGAAAATATTTGTGAACAGCATTTCACATATTAATATAAATTTTCCCAACACATATCCCTCATCAAATAAATTTCCTCTAATGAAATTAATGAAATCTATTGATCAAACTACTAACCTATATTTTTGGTTTCAACTACGCAGTGTTGCACTAACATTTTTGACATATTCCAAGTTACCAATATAGTTGATAGCCAAACTAAGGTAAATATGAATAAAAATCCCATTGTATTTAATGTTCAACAATCCAGCATATGTTTCTACTAAATCTGCGACTTACCACCAGAATGAGGTTGGGTGGATCCCCTCCTTCGGCTTTCTGGTCTTCTCTTCGCGGTCCCCGTTCAGATTCCTCTGTTAAACAAATAAGATTGTCTATAAAACATGACTGAAACTCATATTAAAACAATCAACTGCGATCAAATCTATCCTTCCCGTTTTCTGACCTTTTTTGTAAGGTCCCTTCTGGAATTTCCCTAGAGGCAAATAAGACTGTCTTATAAAACTTGACTTAATTCACACTAAGCAACATGCTGCGATAAACAAATAAATCTAGAAATCAAGTAATATACGATCTGCATTTCTTTGGTTTTGACTATGTAATATCATCTTGATATTTCTGTCATATTTCAGATCATTAACCTAGGTAATAGTCAAACCAAGGTAAATATATATTTAAAAAAACTTCTCATAGCATATAACTTTCAACAAATCAGCACCTGATCAGAAATTACTAACTCAAGCATAACCTGCGATTTACCATATAAACGGGGTCAGAAGGGTTCTCTTCTCCGGCTCTCTGGTCCTCCTCGCGGGGTCCCTTTCTAGATTCCTCTATAAACAAATAAAGATCGCTCATAAAATATGACTATAACTTTCACCAAACAATCAGTTGTGATACAACCTTTGTTGTGGGGCCATTTCTGGAATCTTTATATAGGCATATAAGATTGTTTCACGAAACATGACTAAATTCAAGCAATTTGCTGCGATAATATTCTAAAAAATATATATTTTTGCACTACCAAAATTTAAACCTTTTTTATTGGTTCTTCCAACGTGTGGTAATATATTGGTAATATATTGTTATTCATCTGATACACAGTGATATATAGCTCAGTCCACAAAAACCCGAACAACACGTATTTTAATTTATAGATAACTAAATTCATGATCTTAGGTCCTTTTTAATCAGACTAGTTTTACTTCTCTTTTTTTGATACCTAGATAGAGACCTATACCTATCAATTATATGGTTAAATCTGCAATTAAATATATTATACAAATTGTCACTTACATATAGGATAGTAAACAAATCATTATTAACAATAATAATATAATATTTCAATCTAGGTTTTCTTTCATATTTGGTTTTAACTTATTTTCAAGTGCTCTCTCAATATATTTGTTTGCTGTATATGTACGAGTATTATTACGGCCGTGCGTGTCTGTTTCCTCTCTGTGTTTCGTCGGCAAATAACTTATTTTATTAAATGGTTTCAAACCATTACTAGAATGCTACCAATATCTCACTGCTCTAAATAAATCTTGACTATTATCGTTTATGGATTAATCAAATAACATATTGTCAATTTTACGTATTTTTTGATCACCTTTAGCTGCTTTGGTAGCCACTCCTTACCCAGTGGATTCTTCCAATCACTGGTATCCACTCAGCAGCTTCAACAGCTGACAATGCTGCATATAGGTGAGACAGAGACACACGTCCCTAACTTCTTTTGCCATGATTAAGAACGCTGATTGCGTTCGAAACACGTAGGCTTGGGTATTTACCCTCACTACTCCTGCCTTGAGACTGCGTCTCTTCTTCAATTTTTAATGATTTTACTAATAAAAGTGGGAACTATCCTTCCTTTTTAAACTCCTATCAGCGCTGGATCACCTTTCCTTTCTTTCTGCATAAACCCAAACAGCAAGTTATCTGCAAGTGTAGTTGCCCTCAACTGGACCTCATGGTTCTTGTTGTGGCTTGGCCTCATTATTCTGTCAGAGGCTAGGCCCACCATAGGATCTAATGGACTTCTCGTGGACAAGAATTATTTAGAATATTTTATAAGCCAACACCTGTCTAATTTCATTAGTGCTGGAATTGAGACACGTCATTGTATTTTGCAACGTGAGAACTGGACCCTAACGGAGATGTGAACGAAGCATTACTGGTAATACTACTACAACTACTGTATTACTCAGTTATTATTAAACTTGTAATTGTTAAACAATTGTATTTGTTTTAGTAAAAACAATACTAACCTAATGTGGGATCTTTAAATTTGATAAGATAGCCTGTTCAAAATACTTACTGAATACTTTAAAAAAAATGTTGTGAAAACTTTGTAAATGAATGTGGGGGGTGGGTGTCTAAAATGATGTTGATGTTTTGATAAAATTAGATTTTACCACATTGTTAAGCATATTGTAAAATGATATGTCAAAAGTATATATATTTTTAGATTATGTAAAATGTGTTGCCTTGGAAACCTGCTTTTTAATTACATTTAGTTATCAAATTATATTTTATTTGGTTTGTTACAAAGCATATGTTCCTTCTGTTCTTTTAAGTGGTGACTATATTACATTATATATGAGCATGTTTCATATGTCGAATAGCAGTAAAGTTATGTGGTCATTACTATGGTTAATGTAATGATTATATAATAGTAAATAATTTATACAAATTACTAGTTTTTCCTAATTTGTGTTTTTGGACTAAATAGCTTTTTATTATACTGTATACTATATAGTATTCATACTCTACTCATGTTAACACCAGTATAGTGTTGTCATACTTTATACGGAAATGTTGACCCTGGAGTGCAGCATAAAATCAAGTGAGCAAGTTTTCCATTGATATCAGTGTAAATCCACATTAGAATGGGAAAATTGACCAATCTGAGTGACATCAAATGAGGCATGGTCATCGGTGATAGACAAGCTGTGTCGAGAGTTTACCAAGAATGGTGTGATTAAGGAAAAGTATCCAGCGAAAGGGTATACTGTGGATATTAACATCTCGACAAAAGAGGTCAAGGAGGGTGTCAAGAATCATTCTGACGTACAGGCAGTGCACAGACAAGCAAATTGTAGTCTAATACAATTTAGGTGCTTCAATTATGTAGTTCCTTTACATGAATGGTCTATAATAGCAGACCACCAGTCCTAGTGCCATTGCTGTCTAAGGGAAACAGAAAAGCAAGACTCCAGTGCGCAAAAGAGTGAAAGAATTGTGTCACTGAGCAGTGGAAATACATTGCCGGGTCAGATGAATCCGATTTCCATTGTGCCATGCCGATAGGAGGGTCAGAATTTGGCGCAAGCAGCATGATTTTTTTGTTTATAACATAATTTTTTATTGCTGTTGATTTGTACAATAAAATATCCCATACTACATAACAAAAAAAGCTAAGAAAATGTTAAATGAGTTAAAATTATATCAAATAAAATATTATGCAGTACAAACACTATCCCAAAGGACAATGCTGGAAAATCAACAGTCAGCCCCTAAAACACTGGACAATGTTGTGTGGGGAGGGGGGAGAGAGAAAAAAAAAACATTACACCTACTAACATTAAACAACTACTTACACATTTTAAACCAGCCCTAATGTCTTTTGCTGTTCAGGGGCAGGGGGGGGGGGGGGGTAGTCCATTATCTTGCTGTTCCAGATCTTATAAAAAATAATTCCCCTTCCTCTTTACTTAGTGTCAAGTAATATGATCTTTCTGAAAGCATCACTCTATTCACCTTATGGTGCCATTCTACTTTCGTGGGAAATCTTTTGAGATCCATTCATAAATTATAACCAATCTTCCCAGAAACAAAATCTTTCTAGTTAGTTACATAATTACATAGTTAGTATGGTTGAAAAAAGACACATGTCCATCAAGTTCAACCAAGGGATGGGAAAAGGGAAGGTAAAAATTTCTACACATAGGAGCTAATATTTTTTTGTTCTAGGAAATTATCTAAGCCTTTTTTAAAGCCATCTACTGTCCCTGCTGTGACCAGCTCCTGCGGTAGACTATTCCATAGATTCACAGTTCTCACTGTAAAGAAGCCTTGTCGCCTCTGCAGCTTGAACCTTTTTTTCTCCAGACGCAGGGAGTGCCCACTTGTTTTTTGAAGGGGTTTTACACGGAACAGGATTTCACCATATTTTTTGTATGTGCTATTAATATAATTATAGAAGTTAATCATGTCCCCCCTTTTCAAGGCTAAATAGGTTTAATTATTTTAATCTTTCCTCATAAATTAGATTCTCCATGCCCCTTATTAGCTTTGTTGCACTTCTTTGTATTTTTTCCAACTCCAGGGGATCTTTTCTATGAACTGGAGCCCATAACTGAACTGCATATTCTAGATGAGGCCTCACTAATGCTTTGTAAAGTGGTAATATTACATCCCTGTCCCGCGAATTCATGCCTCTTTTAATACACGACAATATCTTGCTGGCCTTTGAAGCAGCTGATTGACATCGCATGCTGTTATTTAGTTTAGGATTTACAAGTACACCCAGATCCTTCTCAACAAGTGAATCCCCCAGTGTAGCTCCCCCTAGGACATATGATGCATGCAGGTTGTTGGTACCCAGATGCATAACTTTAAATTTATCTACATTAAACTTCATTTGCCAACTGGATGCCCAAATACTTAGTTTGTTTAAATCCACTTTCAATTCACGAACATCTTCCATAGACTGAACTATATTACATAGCATGGTGTCATCTGCAAAAATAGAAATAGATCTAGTAATCCCATCCTCTAAATCATTAATAAATAAGTTGAATGATAGTGGTCCCAGCACAGAACCCTGGGGTAACTATGTATACAGTGGTTCCTAAAGTTACAATGGCCTTAGGTTGCAATATTTTTAACTTGCAATG
Organism: Rhinoderma darwinii; assembly: GCF_050947455.1. Lineage (NCBI taxonomy): Eukaryota > Metazoa > Chordata > Amphibia > Anura > Rhinodermatidae > Rhinoderma > Rhinoderma darwinii. Next base: position 231,049,217 of record NC_134689.1, on the reverse strand, counting down.
TTCCCAGGAACATTCAACATACAGTACCATTGACACTGCCGATATGTGGCACGTGTAATTGGCTGGAAGATCCATCCAATCAACATATGACTATTACTGGTAAAACACCTCTATTACTGAAAAGCATGCAAAAAGCAAAAAAATATTTCCACAGGATATACTATAAATATCTGATAAATGTGAGTCCCACCTCTGGGACCCATAACCATCTCTAGAACGGGGCTTCTATTAAAGGGCTGGGATAATAGCGGGGTTCATCTTCTCGTGTCACCCTCTATTACTACCTCCTTTATAATCAGGGTTACTAGGGTTTTGCCTAGTTCCCCTGCCTTTCCTTTATACTAACGTTGCTCTAATTATTTTACTGCTACTGAAGGGAATAAGACCGTATAGTAAATACAATTGTATAGTAAATAAAGGGTAATATATATTACTAACAATAATCACACTTACATATAAAATACATCAAACACAGAACACAGTAACTGATCACAGTATAGTATCAGTATACCCCAATACATATAACAAGTAAATATATACTGAGTATACTCACACTATACGTAGTACAGTATAAACATGGTATCACAATCCTACTTTATACCACCACCCACTTACCTAAACATACATATAAATACAGTTACAATACAATACACGCTCAATATTTATGTCCCACTCCCTCCTAATATAACTGTCCCTGTACACTAAAGGTTAATCAGGTAAAAGGGTTAACAACGTGTACCAGGGGATATGCAGGTAAGCAAGGGTTAACTCAGGGACAGCAAGGGTTAACAAGGGGAAGGGGTTGCTGTGTAAAGGGCTCAGGTAATGTGCAGGCAGCTGAGAAAGAGTTGACCAGGGAAGTGTTGTGTAGGCAGATCAGTCACCAGCTCGTTGTGTAGGGGGAGAAGTAAGGGGTAAGTGTATAGGGGGAGAGAGGTGAAGGGTTAAGTGTGTAGGGTGGAGAGGGTTACGTGTAGCTGCTGCTATATGTGGATACTTACCAGTTCATGTTCAAATGTTAAAACAATATGGAATTATAGATTTAAATGCATTACCATCCTGAACTTCAAGGTCTAGGTGCGCAGTATAACATAACACTACAAGTGAACTTATGTTACCTGTCCACACCTCTATACATAATATTAGTTCACAGAACAAGAAAATACATCACTATTAACCCCTTTACGACACAGCCTGTTTTGGCCTTGTGGACACAAATGATTTTTTCAAATCTGACATGTGTCACATTATGTGGTAATAACTCCGGAATGCTTTTACCTATCCAAGCGATTCTGAGATTGTTTTCTCGTGACATATTGTATTTTATGTTAGTGAAAAAATGTAGTCGATAAATTCAATATTTATTTGTGAAAAACGTCAAATTTTAGGAAAAATTAGCAAAAATTAGCATTTTTCTAAATTTTAATGTATTTGCTTGTAAAACAGATAGTAATACCACACAGAATAGTTACTAGTTAACATCCCCCTTATGTCTACTTTATGTTTGCATCATTTTTTTTCACGTACTTTTATTTTTCTAGGACGTTACGAGGCTTAGAACTTTAGCAGCAATTTCTCATATTTTCAATAAAATTTCAAAAGGCCATTTTTTCACGGACCAGTTCAGTTCTGAAGTGGCTTTGAGGGCCTTATATTTTAGAAAGTCCCCATAAATCACCACATTTTGAAAACTGCACCCCTCAAGGTATTCAAAACCACATTCAGAAAGTATTTTAACCCTTTAGGCGTTTCACAGGAATTAAGGCAAAGTAGAGGTGAAATTTACAAATTTCATTTTTTTTGCCGAAATTCATTTGTAATAAAATAAAATCTGTAACACAGAAGGTTTTACCAGAGAAACGCAACTCAATATTTATTGCCCAGATTCTGAAGATTTTAGAAATATCCAACATGTGCCCCTAGTGTCCTAATGGACTGAAACACAGGCCGCAGAATCAAAGGCGCACCTAGTGGATTTTGGGGGCCTCCTTTTTTTAGGAATATATTTTAGGCACCATGTCAGGTTTGAGGAGGTCTTGTGGTACCTAAACAGTCGAAACCCCCAAAAAGTGACCCCCTCGTCCAATGCCATTCGTTGTATTGGCACTTTCGACGTATGCTCCTCCCAGGTGGTTGGCGTTCTAAGGAAACATTGGTCTATCCTTACCGCTGACACAGATTTAGTGGAGGTACTCCCGGCCAACCCTGCCATCACCTATCGTAGGGGTAAAAATCTCCGTGATTTTTTGGTATATAGCCATTATTCCCCCACCTCCCCTAACACACCATCTACTTGGCTAAAATCACCTGTAACTGGGTTCCATCCCTGCGGTAGGTGTTCTTTTTGTCCCCTGATGCCTAGAGTTAGAAGTTTCACTAACCCCTCAGATAATAGACCATATCACATTAAGCAATTTCTTAATTGCCAGAGTAGCGGGATCATCTATTTGGCTAAATGTCCCTGCCCGAAATTATATGTCGGTAAGACCCTGCAGGAACTGAGGAGGAGAGTATCGAGACATCTCAGTACCATCAACCTTAAAGAGGATACCACTCTCTCTAGACATATGCATAGGTTTCATCCGGATAACCCCAAGTTACTCCAATTTTGGGGCATTGAACAACTAAAATTGGGACCCAGGGCTGGTAACCTAGATCGCAAACTCCTACAGGAGGAAGCACGTTGGATCCACCGCCTCGGTACCATGACCCCTCAGGGATTGAATGAGGGCTTCACCTATAGTGCCTTTCTTTGATTCGTTTCGCATTTCCCTTCATGTACTGTATGGATGTCTTCATTGTCTATTGTTATCCCTTGTAATCGCTGTATCGTTTATACTCATATATGATCAGTTGGTGCTTTTGGTTTAGATTAATCGCCTTTATTATGTTAATTTTGGCCCCTCCTAATAGGGCGGCTTTATCTCTTAGTATGTTATGGTTTATCTTACTATGGAATTACCAGTTATGACCATATATGTCTCTTAATGTGCGACCGCGATTATTATTTTTGTTTTATTATATTTATTATATACATTCAAGAATTCATCTATATATGTAGTACGCATTATCCCTACTGGGATATTGGATGTGCCTATCACGGATAATTGCACCGTTATGGGCATACCCTTGGATGCCTTAGCGGGAGGGCTGCTGTCACTAGGGTTTGTGGCTTAGAGCGGGAGGGACATTCCTGACATTTACGTTTATTTTGAATATTCTGTCTGATTACGTATTGTTTTGTTCTCCTCTGATTGTGCTGTGCAGTTATGTATGACGTGGACTGTTCCTGTAGCCCTGATCGGGAGCCCTTTGTTATTCGTAACGGTGGACATCACCACTCTCTGTGTCAAGGTCCAACTGACAGTTACGGCACACACGCCGGTTTGTCAGGTTACTGTGGCTATCCATACTCTTTTAAGTCCCTATCATGTCATATTGCGCTTGCGCGTCTTTCCTACACCAATTCGGCAATGACGACTATACATCTGCACTAAGTTCTGAATTGTAGCTATGGCGCTGCACCGACCGTCTACAATTCTGTTTTTGCCACTATTTTTCTAAGTCCGTGATAAGCGTCATTGCGCACGCGTGTGGCTAATATGATGATATCGTTATGTGCCTGCTCTAAGTCTGGATTGACGGCTACGGCGCTTGCGCCGACTTCCCACACTTTCTGCTGTTGCTTTTTAGTGCTCATTATTTTTCTAAGTGTCTGCTATGTGCCATAGCGCATGCGCGTCTCCTCCGGAGGAATATATTATGGGGCGTCTACTCTATGTTCTTATTGTCAGCTACGGCGCTTGCGCCGATCTCTATTGTAGCTTAGTCTCTCAGTATTTTTCTAAGTCCCTGTCATTGACTATTGCTCATGCGCGTCTTCTCAGGCTAATCTAGCCTTATCGACAGTACGCCTATGTCACTCGCTGCCTCCTATTGGTCCTCTACCATGGTGATCCCTATTGGCTGGGTCGCTTCGTCTGGTGTTTGCGATGTCCTGAAGTGTCTGATTGGCGGCCTGTTCGCATACCCGCCCCCCATCTACGTCACTCCACATCCCCATAAGAATGTTTGTTTTCTCGCCGCGTCGCCATTAGCCCCATGTACCCCTGAGGACGCTACTAGCTAGCGAAACATGTCGGGGGGGCTTTAAAGTGTTTTTTAATTCCTGTCCTAGCCGAATATAATGCCGATTCACTAAAGTGTGGCCTCTGCCTCGCAACTGACTCTGATTCAGTCAGTATTCACCCTGGTCGTCTGAATGTTCTGCCGAGCTCCCTAGCTGGCTGTTTTCACTTTCACTTCGGCACTTTGACAGTGATAATTTTAAACTGACATTTATGTGGTCTGTCTTTTGCTACACGTAGCTTAATAAAATTTGTTAGTTTATTTTTCTATTATATTGTGGGTAGTCAGGAAATAAGGGTTTCTGTTTGCCTGCAGGCATTCCTTTTGTTGACTATATATTTTACCTGCTGACTGCCCAGGGTCACAATTGCTCTCTGTCTAATATTGCTGGGTTAATTACCCTTTCCTCTTTGACCCTGTTCCCACTGTGGAACTCTCTATACTTCATTCTATTTATTTGTTATGGCTGGTTTTTTGTCTAAAAAGCCCAACATAGAGACTCTGTCCGCTGAGGTGGCTTATGTCTTTTCCACTGACAATATTCCATTGCATCAATTTGACATCCATACAGCTTTTAGGGATCTGCAAAAATTTGTACGTTCTTGTTGGGAGATAGCCAGTCTTGAGACCTATGTACAGCAGAAGATTGTCTATAGGGGTTTGAGAATCAACATTACACCTAATTCGTATCGTGATAATACTGCCTTCACAAAGGGGTGGGAGGACCTTCTTACTGAGAGCTCCCTGCGGATGCTCCAGTATTTGCTGGAATTTGAGAAACAGAACTACAGTAAAATTGGTGCTCAACTTGAAAAAGAGATAGCGGACATACAGGTCTTTCAGTCCTGTCCTGAATTTGTTGCATCAGAGGCTAAACTACAGAAAAATATTGAGAAATTAGAGGGTGAGATAAAGGAGCGTAAACATCGCAAATACATCCGGGATCGGAGAGACTTTGATATAGGTCAAATTTATACGTATAAAACACGCTTTGTTCCTACCCCCAAACAGACTACTGTATATACTGATTTCTCAGAGTCGGACACTTCGGGCACGGAACTTTCTAGATCTACCAGTGATAGCCCTAGACTAGGTACTAAGCGTAAGGTTAGGAATACCAGGCCTGGCTTCTCAAAGAAAATTTCTACCGTATCTAAACAGCCCCCTACTGAACCCCTGAGTAGAAATAGACCATGTCCACCTGCTGTCTCCAACTCTTCATCTATCTTATCTACATCTGTTCCTACCTATGCCCAAAGTGCCACAAGCATGATGGGCAACACTCAGTTACCAACCCCAAGTACGGCTCTGAGTGGTGGCAATGGTACCAATACTACCATGGGCCCCTCTACCACGTTCCCTTTTTCAGGACCACTCAATATGCACTGGGGACTCAAATCATAACCCCAAACATACCAATTACCAATGGTGACGATATGCAGATAATTAATTTGTCTTCATATAGTCTAAACTCACATCAGTTGACCCTTCTGCAAAGGGGACTGTCATATACCCCTGCACCCCCCTTTAATGAATTCACATGGGCAAAGGATATTAACCTTTTCGCGAGAAAATTGGCCCTACACAAGCATTTTAAGGGTTCCATACAGGACGGTATTCGTCATGATCGTCAGGAACAAAATACCATGAGGGTTCTCGAGAGTCTCCTTCATGAGAACCAATTTGGAGTCTCCGAGGCGGTTGGTCCCTTTTCGTCGCTGCGCCCCAAGTCCAAGCTTACTCCCCCTTTCTCTCAGTATGGACATATTGATGTCTTTGTTAAAATGGTCTGTAAAGACCTTGAAAGCCTGAGAGGTGATAGGTCTATGGCCTTTGGTAACCTTAGCAGTGACGAGAGGGTGGCGTTGGACGATTTGTGTGGTAATGCGGATTTGGTGTTTAAGGCCTCGGATAAAGGAGACAACATTGTAGTGATGGACCGTGTGGACTATGCAGATATGGTCCATAGGCTGCTAGGTGACCATACAACTTACACCATCTTAAAAAGCAACCCTACCACTAGCTACCTATCAGAACTGTTTGATCTTCTTACCGACGCTAAGAGTAATAATCTTATCACTTTGGATGAATTCAAACGTCTGTACAATCCCACTCCCACTCTTGCAACTTTTTACGCCTTACCAAAGGTTCATAAAAACAAGAACCCTATCCCTGGCAGACCTATAGTGTCGGGAAACGACAACCTTACACAGGGCATAAGTCTTTATGTGGACGAGATTCTGTCCCCTTTTGTTTCTGCTCTGTCATCTCATCTTAAGGATACTAAGGACACCGTCACCAGGATTCAAGAGATCAGTGTCACCCCCACCACCCTGTTGGCGAGCATAGACGTGGAGTCATTATACACTAACATTCAGCACGACCTAGGTCTCACTGCAGTTAAATATTTTCTGAGCACCAAAGGCACCCAATTTCATCGTCATAATAATTTCGTTCTATCACTATTACGTTTTTTGCTCACTCATAATTTTTTCACCTTTGATGCCAAATATTATCATCAGATAAAAGGCACGGCCATGGGCACTGTCTGTGCACCTTCCTATGCCAACCTTTTCTTGGGTTGGTGGGAAGACACCATTGTCTTTTCCGACGATCTACTTTTCTTTACGTCACATATCTCCTTTTGGGGCAGATATATCGATGACATCCTCATCCTATGGGATAGGGATGTCAACATCTTTACTGACTTCATGTCTATGCTCAACAACAATTCTATTGGTATGAAATTCACCTTTGATATAAACGATCGGGTAATTGATTTTCTTGACCTTAAGATCTCTTTGGACCCTGTTGGCGGTGTCCAAACTGATATATTCCGTAAAGCTACAGCGACCAACAGTTTCCTGCACTGGAATAGCCATCACCCCCCTGCCCTGAAGAGAGGGATACCTATCGGTCAATACCTACGAGCCAAACGCAACTGTTCTGATGAGTCTTCTTTTCAGAAAGAATGCGATGGTCTTTACCAGAAATTTTTGGCACGGGGGTATCCTAAAAAGTGGCTCCATAGGGCTTATGCTAGGGCCAGGGCATCTCAAAGATCTGAACTATTTTCTGATAGAGGTGCTGTATCCGCATTGCCACCATCTTCCAATGCCATTCGTTGTATTGGCACTTTCGACGTATGCTCCTCCCAGGTGGTTGGCGTTCTAAGGAAACATTGGTCTATCCTTACCGCTGACCCAGATTTAGTGGAGGTACTCCCGGCCAACCCTGCCATCACCTATCGTAGGGGTAAAAATCTCCGTGATTTTTTGGTACATAGCCATTATTCCCCCACCTCCCCTAACACACCATCTACTTGGCTAAAATCACCTGTAACTGGGTTCCATCCCTGCGGTAGGTGTTCTTTTTGTCCCCTGATGCCTAGAGTTAGAAGTTTCACTAACCCCTCAGATAATAGACCATATCACATTAAGCAATTTCTTAATTGCCAGAGTAGCGGGATCATCTATTTGGCTAAATGTCCCTGCCCGAAATTATATGTCGGTAAGACCCTGCAGGAACTGAGGAGGAGAGTATCGAGACATCTCAGTACCATCAACCTTAAAGAGGATACCACTCTCTCTAGACATATGCATAGGTTTCATCCGGATAACCCCAAGTTACTCCAATTTTGGGGCATTGAACAACTAAAATTGGGACCCAGGGCTGGTAACCTAGATCGCAAACGCCTACAGGAGGAAGCACGTTGGATCCACCGCCTCGGTACCATGACCCCTCAGGGATTGAATGAGGGCTTCACCTATAGTGCCTTTCTTTGATTCGTTTCGCATTTCCCTTCATGTACTGTATGGATGTCTTCATTGTCTATTGTTATCCCTTGTAATCGCTGTATCGTTTATACTCATATATGATCAGTTGGTGCTTTTGGTTTAGATTAATCGCCTTTATTATGTTAATTTTGGCCCCTCCTAATAGGGCGGCTTTAACTCTTAGTATGTTATGGTTTATCTTACTATGGAATTACCAGTTATGACCATATATGTCTCTTAATGTGCGACCGCGATTATTATTTTTGTTTTATTATATTTATTATATACATTCAAGAATTCATCTATATATGTAGTACGCATTATCCCTACTGGGATATTGGATGTGCCTATCACGGATAATTGCACCGTTATGGGCATACCCTTGGATGCCTTAGCGGGAGGGCTGCTGTCACTAGGGTTTGTGGCTTAGAGCGGGAGGGACATTCCTGACATTTACGTTTATTTTGAATATTCTGTCTGATTACGTATTGTTTTGTTCTCCTCTGATTGTGCTGTGCAGTTATGTATGACGTGGACTGTTCCTGTAGCCCTGATCGGGAGCCCTTTGTTATTCGTAACGGGGGACATCACCACTCTCTGTGTCAAGGTCCAACTGACAGTTACGGCACACACGCCGGTTTGTCAGGTTACTGTGGCTATCCATACTCTTTTAAGTCCCTATCATGTCATATTGCGCTTGCGCGTCTTTCCTACACCAATTCGGCAATGACGATTATACATCTGCACTAAGTTCTGAATTGTAGCTATGGCGCCTGCACCGACCGTCTACAATTCTGTTTTTGCCACTATTTTTCTAAGTCCGTGATAAGCGTCATTGCGCACGCGTGTGGCTAATATGATGATATCGTTATGTGCCTGCTCTAAGTCTGGATTGACGGCTACGGCGCTTGCGCCGACTTCCCATACTTTCTGCTGTTGCTTTTTAGTGCTCATTATTTTTCTAAGTGTCTGCTATGTGCCATAGCGCATGCGCGTCTCCTCCAGAGGAATATATTATGGGGCGTCTACTCTATGTTCTTATTGTCAGCTACGGCGCTTGCGCCGATCTCTATTGTAGCTTAGTCTCTCAGTATTTTTCTAAGTCCCTGTCATTGACTATTGCTCATGCGCGTCTTCTCAGGCTAATCTAGCCTTATCGACAGTACGCCTATGTCACTCGCTGCCTCCTATTGGTCCTCTACCATGGTGATCCCTATTGGCTGGGTCGCTTCGTCTGGTGTTTGCGATGTCCTGAAGTGTCTGATTGGCGGCCTGTTCGCATACCCGCCCCCCATCTACGTCACTCCACATCCCCATAAGAATGTTTGTTTTCTCGCCGCGTCGCCATTAGCCCCATGTACCCCTGAGGACGCTACTAGCTAGCGAAACATGTCGGGGGGGCTTTAAAGTGTTTTTTAATTCCTGTCCTAGCCGAATATAATGCCGATTCACTAAAGTGTGGCCTCTGCCTCGCAACTGACTCTGATTCAGTCAGTATTCACCCTGGTCGTCTGAATGTTCTGCCGAGCTCCCTAGCTGGCTGTTTTCACTTTCACTTCGGCACTTTGACAGTGATAATTTTAAACTGACATTTATGTGGTCTGTCTTTTGCTACACGTAGCTTAATAAAATTTGTTAGTTTATTTTTCTATTATATTGTGGGTAGTCAGGAAATAAGGGTTTCTGTTTGCCTGCAGGCATTCCTTTTGTTGACTATATATTTTACCTGCTGACTGCCCAGGGTCACAATTGCTCTCTGTCTAATATTGCTGGGTTAATTACCCTTTCCTCTTTGACCCTGTTCCCACTGTGGAACTCTCTATACTTCATTCTATTTATTTGTTATGGCTGGTTTTTTGTCTAAAAAGCCCAACATAGAGACTCTGTCCGCTGAGGTGGCTTATGTCTTTTCCACTGACAATATTCCATTGCATCAATTTGACATCCATACAGCTTTTAGGGATCTGCAAAAATTTGTACGTTCTTGTTGGGAGATAGCCAGTCTTGAGACCTATGTACAGCAGAAGATTGTCTATAGGGGTTTGAGAATCAACATTACACCTAATTCGTATCGTGATAATACTGCCTTCACAAAGGGGTGGGAGGACCTTCTTACTGAGAGCTCCCTGCGGATGCTCCAGTATTTGCTGGAATTTGAGAAACAGAACTACAGTAAAATTGGTGCTCAACTTGAAAAAGAGATAGCGGACATACAGGTCTTTCAGTCCTGTCCTGAATTTGTTGCATCAGAGGCTAAACTACAGAAAAATATTGAGAAATTAGAGGGTGAGATAAAGGAGCGTAAACATTGCAAATACATCCGGGATCGGAGAGACTTTGATATAGGTCAAATTTATACGTATAAAACACGCTTTGTTCCTACCCCCAAACAGACTACTGTATATACTGATTTCTCAGAGTCGGACACTTCGGGCACGGAACTTTCTAGATCTACCAGTGATAGCCCTAGACTAGGTACTAAGCGTAAGGTTAGGAATACCAGGCCTGGCTTCTCAAAGAAAATTTCTACCGTATCTAAACAGCCCCCTACTGAACCCCTGAGTAGAAATAGACCATGTCCACCTGCTGTCTCCAACTCTTCATCTATCTTATCTACATCTGTTCCTACCTATGCCCAAAGTGCCACAAGCATGATGGGCAACACTCAGTTACCAACCCCAAGTACGGCTCTGAGTGGTGGCAATGGTACCAATACTACCATGGGCCCCTCTACCACGTTCCCTTTTTCAGGACCACTCAATATGCACTGGGGACTCAAATCATAACCCCAAACATACCAATTACCAATGGTGACGATATGCAGATAATTAATTTGTCTTCATATAGTCTAAACTCACATCAGTTGACCCTTCTGCAAAGGGGACTGTCATATACCCCTGCACCCCCCTTTAATGAATTCACATGGGCAAAGGATATTAACCTTTTCGCGAGAAAATTGGCCCTACACAAGCATTTTAAGGGTTCCATACAGGACGGTATTCGTCATGATCGTCAGGAACAAAATACCATGAGGGTTCTCGAGAGTCTCCTTCATGAGAACCAATTTGGAGTCTCCGAGGCGGTTGGTCCCTTTTCGTCGCTGCGCCCCAAGTCCAAGCTTACTCCCCCTTTCTCTCAGTATGGACATATTGATGTCTTTGTTAAAATGGTCTGTAAAGACCTTGAAAGCCTGAGAGGTGATAGGTCTATGGCCTTTGGTAACCTTAGCAGTGACGAGAGGGTGGCGTTGGACGATTTGTGTGGTAATGCGGATTTGGTGTTTAAGGCCTCGGATAAAGGAGACAACATTGTAGTGATGGACCGTGTGGACTATGCAGATATGGTCCATAGGCTGCTAGGTGACCATACAACTTACACCATCTTAAAAAGCAACCCTACCACTAGCTACCTATCAGAACTGTTTGATCTTCTTACCGACGCTAAGAGTAATAATCTTATCACTTTGGATGAATTCAAACGTCTGTACAATCCCACTCCCACTCTTGCAACTTTTTACGCCTTACCAAAGGTTCATAAAAACAAGAACCCTATCCCTGGCAGACCTATAGTGTCGGGAAACGACAACCTTACACAGGGCATAAGTCTTTATGTGGACGAGATTCTGTCCCCTTTTGTTTCTGCTCTGTCATCTCATCTTAAGGATACTAAGGACACCGTCACCAGGATTCAAGAGATCAGTGTCACCCCCACCACCCTGTTGGCGAGCATAGACGTGGAGTCATTATACACTAACATTCAGCACGACCTAGGTCTCACTGCAGTTAAATATTTTCTGAGCACCAAAGGCACCCAATTTCATCGTCATAATAATTTCGTTCTATCACTATTACGTTTTTTGCTCACTCATAATTTTTTCACCTTTGATGCCAAATATTATCATCAGATAAAAGGCACGGCCATGGGCACTGTCTGTGCACCTTCCTATGCCAACCTTTTCTTGGGTTGGTGGGAAGACACCATTGTCTTTTCCGACGATCTACTTTTCTTTACGTCACATATCTCCTTTTGGGGCAGATATATCGATGACATCCTCATCCTATGGGATAGGGATGTCAACATCTTTACTGACTTCATGTCTATGCTCAACAACAATTCTATTGGTATGAAATTCACCTTTGATATAAACGATCGGGTAATTGATTTTCTTGACCTTAAGATCTCTTTGGACCCTGTTGGCGGTGTCCAAACTGATATATTCCGTAAAGCTACAGCGACCAACAGTTTCCTGCACTGGAATAGCCATCACCCCCCTGCCCTGAAGAGAGGGATACCTATCGGTCAATACCTACGAGCCAAACGCAACTGTTCTGATGAGTCTTCTTTTCAGAAAGAATGCGATGGTCTTTACCAGAAATTTTTGGCACGGGGGTATCCTAAAAAGTGGCTCCATAGGGCTTATGCTAGGGCCAGGGCATCTCAAAGATCTGAACTATTTTCTGATAGAGGTGCTGTATCCGCATTGCCACCATCTTCCAATGCCATTCGTTGTATTGGCACTTTCGACGTATGCTCCTCCCAGGTGGTTGGCGTTCTAAGGAAACATTGGTCTATCCTTACCGCTGACCCAGATTTAGTGGAGGTACTCCCGGCCAACCCTGCCATCACCTATCGTAGGGGTAAAAATCTCCGTGATTTTTTGGTACATAGCCATTATTCCCCCACCTCCCCTAACACACCATCTACTTGGCTAAAATCACCTGTAACTGGGTTCCATCCCTGCGGTAGGTGTTCTTTTTGTCCCCTGATGCCTAGAGTTAGAAGTTTCACTAACCCCTCAGATAATAGACCATATCACATTAAGCAATTTCTTAATTGCCAGAGTAGCGGGATCATCTATTTGGCTAAATGTCCCTGCCCGAAATTATATGTCGGTAAGACCCTGCAGGAACTGAGGAGGAGAGTATCGAGACATCTCAGTACCATCAACCTTAAAGAGGATACCACTCTCTCTAGACATATGCATAGGTTTCATCCGGATAACCCCAAGTTACTCCAATTTTGGGGCATTGAACAACTAAAATTGGGACCCAGGGCTGGTAACCTAGATCGCAAACGCCTACAGGAGGAAGCACGTTGGATCCACCGCCTCGGTACCATGACCCCTCAGGGATTGAATGAGGGCTTCACCTATAGTGCCTTTCTTTGATTCGTTTCGCATTTCCCTTCATGTACTGTATGGATGTCTTCATTGTCTATTGTTATCCCTTGTAATCGCTGTATCGTTTATACTCATATATGATCAGTTGGTGCTTTTGGTTTAGATTAATCGCCTTTATTATGTTAATTTTGGCCCCTCCTAATAGGGCGGCTTTAACTCTTAGTATGTTATGGTTTATCTTACTATGGAATTACCAGTTATGACCATATATGTCTCTTAATGTGCGACCGCGATTATTATTTTTGTTTTATTATATTTATTATATACATTCAAGAATTCATCTATATATGTAGTACGCATTATCCCTACTGGGATATTGGATGTGCCTATCACGGATAATTGCACCGTTATGGGCATACCCTTGGATGCCTTAGCGGGAGGGCTGCTGTCACTAGGGTTTGTGGCTTAGAGCGGGAGGGACATTCCTGACATTTACGTTTATTTTGAATATTCTGTCTGATTACGTATTGTTTTGTTCTCCTCTGATTGTGCTGTGCAGTTATGTATGACGTGGACTGTTCCTGTAGCCCTGATCGGGAGCCCTTTGTTATTCGTAACGGGGGACATCACCACTCTCTGTGTCAAGGTCCAACTGACAGTTACGGCACACACGCCGGTTTGTCAGGTTACTGTGGCTATCCATACTCTTTTAAGTCCCTATCATGTCATATTGCGCTTGCGCGTCTTTCCTACACCAATTCGGCAATGACGATTATACATCTGCACTAAGTTCTGAATTGTAGCTATGGCGCCTGCACCGACCGTCTACAATTCTGTTTTTGCCACTATTTTTCTAAGTCCGTGATAAGCGTCATTGCGCACGCGTGTGGCTAATATGATGATATCGTTATGTGCCTGCTCTAAGTCTGGATTGACGGCTACGGCGCTTGCGCCGACTTCCCATACTTTCTGCTGTTGCTTTTTAGTGCTCATTATTTTTCTAAGTGTCTGCTATGTGCCATAGCGCATGCGCGTCTCCTCCAGAGGAATATATTATGGGGCGTCTACTCTATGTTCTTATTGTCAGCTACGGCGCTTGCGCCGATCTCTATTGTAGCTTAGTCTCTCAGTATTTTTCTAAGTCCCTGTCATTGACTATTGCTCATGCGCGTCTTCTCAGGCTAATCTAGCCTTATCGACAGTACGCCTATGTCACTCGCTGCCTCCTATTGGTCCTCTACCATGGTGATCCCTATTGGCTGGGTCGCTTCGTCTGGTGTTTGCGATGTCCTGAAGTGTCTGATTGGCGGCCTGTTCGCATACCCGCCCCCCATCTACGTCACTCCACATCCCCATAAGAATGTTTGTTTTCTCGCCGCGTCGCCATTAGCCCCATGTACCCCTGAGGACGCTACTAGCTAGCGAAACATGTCGGGGGGGCTTTAAAGTGTTTTTTAATTCCTGTCCTAGCCGAATATAATGCCGATTCACTAAAGTGTGGCCTCTGCCTCGCAACTGACTCTGATTCAGTCAGTATTCACCCTGGTCGTCTGAATGTTCTGCCGAGCTCCCTAGCTGGCTGTTTTCACTTTCACTTCGGCACTTTGACAGTGATAATTTTAAACTGACATTTATGTGGTCTGTCTTTTGCTACACGTAGCTTAATAAAATTTGTTAGTTTATTTTTCTATTATATTGTGGGTAGTCAGGAAATAAGGGTTTCTGTTTGCCTGCAGGCATTCCTTTTGTTGACTATATATTTTACCTGCTGACTGCCCAGGGTCACAATTGCTCTCTGTCTAATATTGCTGGGTTAATTACCCTTTCCTCTTTGACCCTGTTCCCACTGTGGAACTCTCTATACTTCATTCTATTTATTTGTTATGGCTGGTTTTTTGTCTAAAAAGCCCAACATAGAGACTCTGTCCGCTGAGGTGGCTTATGTCTTTTCCACTGACAATATTCCATTGCATCAATTTGACATCCATACAGCTTTTAGGGATCTGCAAAAATTTGTACGTTCTTGTTGGGAGATAGCCAGTCTTGAGACCTATGTACAGCAGAAGATTGTCTATAGGGGTTTGAGAATCAACATTACACCTAATTCGTATCGTGATAATACTGCCTTCACAAAGGGGTGGGAGGACCTTCTTACTGAGAGCTCCCTGCGGATGCTCCAGTATTTGCTGGAATTTGAGAAACAGAACTACAGTAAAATTGGTGCTCAACTTGAAAAAGAGATAGCGGACATACAGGTCTTTCAGTCCTGTCCTGAATTTGTTGCATCAGAGGCTAAACTACAGAAAAATATTGAGAAATTAGAGGGTGAGATAAAGGAGCGTAAACATCGCAAATACATCCGGGATCGGAGAGACTTTGATATAGGTCAAATTTATACGTATAAAACACGCTTTGTTCCTACCCCCAAACAGACTACTGTATATACTGATTTCTCAGAGTCGGACACTTCGGGCACGGAACTTTCTAGATCTACCAGTGATAGCCCTAGACTAGGTACTAAGCGTAAGGTTAGGAATACCAGGCCTGGCTTCTCAAAGAAAATTTCTACCGTATCTAAACAGCCCCCTACTGAACCCCTGAGTAGAAATAGACCATGTCCACCTGCTGTCTCCAACTCTTCATCTATCTTATCTACATCTGTTCCTACCTATGCCCAAAGTGCCACAAGCATGATGGGCAACACTCAGTTACCAACCCCAAGTACGGCTCTGAGTGGTGGCAATGGTACCAATACTACCATGGGCCCCTCTACCACGTTCCCTTTTTCAGGACCACTCAATATGCACTGGGGACTCAAATCATAACCCCAAACATACCAATTACCAATGGTGACGATATGCAGATAATTAATTTGTCTTCATATAGTCTAAACTCACATCAGTTGACCCTTCTGCAAAGGGGACTGTCATATACCCCTGCACCCCCCTTTAATGAATTCACATGGGCAAAGGATATTAACCTTTTCGCGAGAAAATTGGCCCTACACAAGCATTTTAAGGGTTCCATACAGGACGGTATTCGTCATGATCGTCAGGAACAAAATACCATGAGGGTTCTCGAGAGTCTCCTTCATGAGAACCAATTTGGAGTCTCCGAGGCGGTTGGTCCCTTTTCGTCGCTGCGCCCCAAGTCCAAGCTTACTCCCCCTTTCTCTCAGTATGGACATATTGATGTCTTTGTTAAAATGGTCTGTAAAGACCTTGAAAGCCTGAGAGGTGATAGGTCTATGGCCTTTGGTAACCTTAGCAGTGACGAGAGGGTGGCGTTGGACGATTTGTGTGGTAATGCGGATTTGGTGTTTAAGGCCTCGGATAAAGGAGACAACATTGTAGTGATGGACCGTGTGGACTATGCAGATATGGTCCATAGGCTGCTAGGTGACCATACAACTTACACCATCTTAAAAAGCAACCCTACCACTAGCTACCTATCAGAACTGTTTGATCTTCTTACCGACGCTAAGAGTAATAATCTTATCACTTTGGATGAATTCAAACGTCTGTACAATCCCACTCCCACTCTTGCAACTTTTTACGCCTTACCAAAGGTTCATAAAAACAAGAACCCTATCCCTGGCAGACCTATAGTGTCGGGAAACGACAACCTTACACAGGGCATAAGTCTTTATGTGGACGAGATTCTGTCCCCTTTTGTTTCTGCTCTGTCATCTCATCTTAAGGATACTAAGGACACCGTCACCAGGATTCAAGAGATCAGTGTCACCCCCACCACCCTGTTGGCGAGCATAGACATGGAGTCATTATACACTAACATTCAGCACGACCTAGGTCTCACTGCAGTTAAATATTTTCTGAGCACCAAAGGCACCCAATTTCATCGTCATAATAATTTCGTTCTATCACTATTACGTTTTTTGCTCACTCATAATTTTTTCACCTTTGATGCCAAATATTATCATCAGATAAAAGGCACGGCCATGGGCACTGTCTGTGCACCTTCCTATGCCAACCTTTTCTTGGGTTGGTGGGAAGACACCATTGTCTTTTCCGACGATCTACTTTTCTTTACGTCACATATCTCCTTTTGGGGCAGATATATCGATGACATCCTCATCCTATGGGATAGGGATGTCAACATCTTTACTGACTTCATGTCTATGCTCAACAACAATTCTATTGGTATGAAATTCACCTTTGATATAAACGATCGGGTAATTGATTTTCTTGACCTTAAGATCTCTTTGGACCCTGTTGGCGGTGTCCAAACTGATATATTCCGTAAAGCTACAGCGACCAACAGTTTCCTGCACTGGAATAGCCATCACCCCCCTGCCCTGAAGAGAGGGATACCTATCGGTCAATACCTACGAGCCAAACGCAACTGTTCTGATGAGTCTTCTTTTCAGAAAGAATGCGATGGTCTTTACCAGAAATTTTTGGCACGGGGGTATCCTAAAAAGTGGCTCCATAGGGCTTATGCTAGGGCCAGGGCATCTCAAAGATCTGAACTATTTTCTGATAGAGGTGCTGTATCCGCATTGCCACCATCTTCCAATGCCATTCGTTGTATTGGCACTTTCGACGTATGCTCCTCCCAGGTGGTTGGCGTTCTAAGGAAACATTGGTCTATCCTTACCGCTGACCCAGATTTAGTGGAGGTACTCCCGGCCAACCCTGCCATCACCTATCGTAGGGGTAAAAATCTCCGTGATTTTTTGGTACATAGCCATTATTCCCCCACCTCCCCTAACACACCATCTACTTGGCTAAAATCACCTGTAACTGGGTTCCATCCCTGCGGTAGGTGTTCTTTTTGTCCCCTGATGCCTAGAGTTAGAAGTTTCACTAACCCCTCAGATAATAGACCATATCACATTAAGCAATTTCTTAATTGCCAGAGTAGCGGGATCATCTATTTGGCTAAATGTCCCTGCCCGAAATTATATGTCGGTAAGACCCTGCAGGAACTGAGGAGGAGAGTATCGAGACATCTCAGTACCATCAACCTTAAAGAGGATACCACTCTCTCTAGACATATGCATAGGTTTCATCCGGATAACCCCAAGTTACTCCAATTTTGGGGCATTGAACAACTAAAATTGGGACCCAGGGCTGGTAACCTAGATCGCAAACGCCTACAGGAGGAAGCACGTTGGATCCACCGCCTCGGTACCATGACCCCTCAGGGATTGAATGAGGGCTTCACCTATAGTGCCTTTCTTTGATTCGTTTCGCATTTCCCTTCATGTACTGTATGGATGTCTTCATTGTCTATTGTTATCCCTTGTAATCGCTGTATCGTTTATACTCATATATGATCAGTTGGTGCTTTTGGTTTAGATTAATCGCCTTTATTATGTTAATTTTGGCCCCTCCTAATAGGGCGGCTTTAACTCTTAGTATGTTATGGTTTATCTTACTATGGAATTACCAGTTATGACCATATATGTCTCTTAATGTGCGACCGCGATTATTATTTTTGTTTTATTATATTTATTATATACATTCAAGAATTCATCTATATATGTAGTACGCATTATCCCTACTGGGATATTGGATGTGCCTATCACGGATAATTGCACCGTTATGGGCATACCCTTGGATGCCTTAGCGGGAGGGCTGCTGTCACTAGGGTTTGTGGCTTAGAGCGGGAGGGACATTCCTGACATTTACGTTTATTTTGAATATTCTGTCTGATTACGTATTGTTTTGTTCTCCTCTGATTGTGCTGTGCAGTTATGTATGACGTGGACTGTTCCTGTAGCCCTGATCGGGAGCCCTTTGTTATTCGTAACGGGGGACATCACCACTCTCTGTGTCAAGGTCCAACTGACAGTTACGGCACACACGCCGGTTTGTCAGGTTACTGTGGCTATCCATACTCTTTTAAGTCCCTATCATGTCATATTGCGCTTGCGCGTCTTTCCTACACCAATTCGGCAATGACGATTATACATCTGCACTAAGTTCTGAATTGTAGCTATGGCGCCTGCACCGACCGTCTACAATTCTGTTTTTGCCACTATTTTTCTAAGTCCGTGATAAGCGTCATTGCGCACGCGTGTGGCTAATATGATGATATCGTTATGTGCCTGCTCTAAGTCTGGATTGACGGCTACGGCGCTTGCGCCGACTTCCCATACTTTCTGCTGTTGCTTTTTAGTGCTCATTATTTTTCTAAGTGTCTGCTATGTGCCATAGCGCATGCGCGTCTCCTCCAGAGGAATATATTATGGGGCGTCTACTCTATGTTCTTATTGTCAGCTACGGCGCTTGCGCCGATCTCTATTGTAGCTTAGTCTCTCAGTATTTTTCTAAGTCCCTGTCATTGACTATTGCTCATGCGCGTCTTCTCAGGCTAATCTAGCCTTATCGACAGTACGCCTATGTCACTCGCTGCCTCCTATTGGTCCTCTACCATGGTGATCCCTATTGGCTGGGTCGCTTCGTCTGGTGTTTGCGATGTCCTGAAGTGTCTGATTGGCGGCCTGTTCGCATACCCGCCCCCCATCTACGTCACTCCACATCCCCATAAGAATGTTTGTTTTCTCGCCGCGTCGCCATTAGCCCCATGTACCCCTGAGGACGCTACTAGCTAGCGAAACATGTCGGGGGGGCTTTAAAGTGTTTTTTAATTCCTGTCCTAGCCGAATATAATGCCGATTCACTAAAGTGTGGCCTCTGCCTCGCAACTGACTCTGATTCAGTCAGTATTCACCCTGGTCGTCTGAATGTTCTGCCGAGCTCCCTAGCTGGCTGTTTTCACTTTCACTTCGGCACTTTGACAGTGATAATTTTAAACTGACATTTATGTGGTCTGTCTTTTGCTACACGTAGCTTAATAAAATTTGTTAGTTTATTTTTCTATTATATTGTGGGTAGTCAGGAAATAAGGGTTTCTGTTTGCCTGCAGGCATTCCTTTTGTTGACTATATATTTTACCTGCTGACTGCCCAGGGTCACAATTGCTCTCTGCCTTTTGGAAACTACACCCCTCATGGCATTTTTCTGGGGGTATAGTTAGCATTTTGACCTCACAGTTTTTTTGCAGAATTTAGAGGAATTAGTCTGTGAAGATGAAAATCACCTATTTTTCTGTGGAAACATAGAATTTTTTTCATTTTTACAAGGAATAAAGGAGAAAAAGCCGCCCAACATTTGTGAAGCAATTTCTCCCGATTACGGCAATACCCCATATGTGGTCGTAAACTGATGTTTGGACCCACAGCAGGGCTCAGGAGGCAAGGAGCGCCTTTTGGATTTTGGAGCGCAGATCTTGCTGGATTGGTTTTCAGTGCTATGTCGGGTTTGCAACGCCCTGGAGGGACCAAAACAGTGGAAACCCCCTAAAAGTGACCCTATTTTGGAATCTTCACCCCTCAAGGAATTTTTCTAGGGGTATAGTGAGCATTTTGGCCCCTCAGGATCTTTTTTAGAGCTAAGGTGACCAAAAAACAGCGATTTTGGCACTTTAAATTCTTTATTTATTACAGCGTTCACCGTGCGCAATAAATTACGGTTTAATTTATTCTGCCGGTCGGTACGATTACGCCGATACCATATGTGTATAGTTTTTTTTACGTTTTGCAGCGTTTGCACAATAAAATTAAGTTTCTATAAAATCATTTATTTTCTGAGACACGCTATTCTGAGCCGTAACTTTTTTATTTTTTGGTCAAAAAATCTGTGGGAGGTCTTGTTTTTTTGCGGGACGGGTTGTAGATTTTATTGGTACCATTTTGGGGTAAATGCGACTTTTTGATCACTTTTTATTCTATATCTTGGGAGGGGTGGTGACCAAAAAATAGCGATACTGACAGTTTTCCGTTTATTTTGTTTGCGGCGTTCACTGTGTGGAAAAATGAACATTATAGATTCATAGTTTGGGTCGTTACGAACACGGTGATACCAAATATGTGTACTTTTTTTTTAACGGTTTCATTTTTTCCCTATAATAAATGACTTATTATAGGAAAACAAAACCTTTTATTTTTACACTTTTATAAAACATTTTTATTAACTTTTTTTTTTACTTTTTACACTTTCTTTTTTTGACCTGCATCTCTGATCGCTGCTAGAATACATTACACTACCTAGGTAGTGTAATGTATTCCAAATGTCAGTGTGACGTCACAGTCACTCTGATAGTTGGTCTACGAGGATCAGCAGATGCTGATCCTCATAGGCTCACATACATAGCAGACTTGGGGGCCGTTGTCTGGCCCCCGGGTGCCATCACAAGCATCAGAAGCCCCCACGATTGCATGGGGGCTGCTGATGTGCTACAAACCCGCTACATGCGGAGATCGCAATCGAGCCCCGCATGTAACGGGTTAATTGGCAAAATCAGCGGCGATGAGCCGCTGATCGGCAACACTGGAGTGTCAGCTGTCGGGGACAGCTGATCTCCAAGTTCCCAATGCACACTGTCGCCGACAGTGTGCCATCGGGAACGACACAGTGACTTCCTGTCACTCTGACAGGAAGCCTATCAGGACCAGCCGAAGGTTGGTCCTGATGGGCTTCCATCCATGGCAGACCCGGAAGCCATTGTTTGGCTTCCGTTTGCCATAGTAACTATCGGCAAA
This sequence comes from Rhinoderma darwinii, assembly GCF_050947455.1. Lineage (NCBI taxonomy): Eukaryota > Metazoa > Chordata > Amphibia > Anura > Rhinodermatidae > Rhinoderma > Rhinoderma darwinii. The sequence goes on along the minus strand of NC_134689.1, from coordinate 231,027,625 downwards.
CCCCGCGATTTCGGACCGGGGTCTGCCGATATGTTAAATACCCCCAAAATTCGGCGATTGCACCTGATCGCCGAATTTAAGAGGTTAATTCGCCAAAACAAGCGGCAAAGGACCGCTGGTCGGCAAGAGTGGAGTGTCAGCTGTCGGCGACAGCTGACCTCCCGTTTCCCGGTGCACACTGTCGCCGACAGTGTGCACCGGGAAAAACTCAGTAACTGTACGTCCTCGTGCGGGAAGTAACCTCCCGCGACGACGGACAGTTACGTCCTCGTGCGGATAGGGGTTAATTGGCTGATTCTCCATTTGTTTTCCTGGAGTGGCTTTCTTATGTATTATAAATACAGGCAACACCCATATAATATAACTACATATCACTGATAACCAGGGATACACCACAATAGAATCTGTGAAGGAACCACAAAAGAAAACACAAATGACAACAAAAGAACTGGAAACAAACACAAGACCATAAACACACAGTACAGACATCAAAGAGACAACACCTAACTGTGAACATGTAAATTATGGCCTACTTAAAATTCACAGCTGAACACATGGTTTAGCACATGGCCAGAGGAGATTCTCATATAGCCATTTTGTCTTTGTCTAAATCCACCATTTGATGTAATGTGGCCATTTTCTATTGCTTCATTTCTAAGCTTTCCACGGTTGCTTATGCCATGGCAGTTCCTAGCAATGTGTCCCATCTGACCACATTTAAAACATTTAACAGGACCACATTTCTTTGTACCCAAAGACTTGCAGTACTTTGCAATATGGCCTGAGCCGACACATGCAAAACATTTAACAGTACATGCTCTGCTGGACTTAGGGCAGTCACCAGTGCATGATCTCTTAAAGTTCTGCATGGTTAGAGACGCACTTCTGATTATCGTACGCTTACATTTGAGTAACACTTTCGTAACAATGTTACCTTCAGTTTTCTGGATGGGATCACTATTTGGGATATCTGATCCATCACTCTTTCTACTTCCCCCTTATTTGCCCTGTAGAGGGCAAACTTACGGCAGAAGCAGGCCTTGAAAAAGACAAGGCCGGTAACATTTTTGAGAAATCTTTTATGATGTTTTGCATACTGGCAACCAATTGTGACCTAGTAGCAAGTTCATCATTCAACTTGGCAATGATCACATCCGTAGATGCCGCTTTATCTTTAAATGCATTGATCACTGCATAAGACCCAGTCAGCTGTTCATCAATATCATCACCATGATTTTTCAAAACTATCACCTGCGATTCCAGCAAGCAAATTTGCTTATCTCTATCAATTTTACATTGGGCATTGTCTGCCAGTTGTGTCTGCAAAGCACAAACCTGCTTCACATTGTTGACAAAACACTGGCAGTGAAAATTTGTAGAATCACTCTTCATTTCTGAGCTCTCAGGCTTCCACATCTCCTCATAATCACGGATAAGTTTAGCGAGCATGTGGACCTGTTTGGAGATTTTGTAAAACACTTATTTTGCTAATGCACATCTTATCATGCGCATAAGCCTCGTCCAGCAAAGTAGACCACAGGATTCCTGCTGACTTGTATGTTGTGGGTGATACTGGGTCGAATGAACTATGTTTAGCAAGGTGTTTGAGTGTGGAGAAGTCCATACTCTTTCACAGGGCCGCCATCAGGTATTTCAGGGGCCCATACAGCTAAATTTTCTGGGCCCCCCTACCATGGCACCGCCTGTTAACGGTACTCCGTCCAGCACTATATCATGCTACCCAGGACCGCCATCAGGGGGGTATTTGGGGTACTGGTGTGAGGGGGCCCGTCCAAACCTAATTGAAAGGGGGGCCCGGCAACTGCCGCGACTTGCCTTTGGTAGAAAAAAACAGGCCCCTGCAATGGGGCCCGTTTTTTTCACCAAAAGAATGTCGTGAGCTGCGGGCCCCCCTCTCGTCATGGGGGCCGGCAAACACCACCCGCGCGACCGATCACGCGCACCCGCAAACTAACGCGCGTGCGCACTTGCGAATTTTGAGGCAGATTTTGACCTGCCCACACTATCTTGCCGCGTTTTTTGCCCGAGGCGATTGAGGACAGCAGACAAAAAACGCAGCGAAAAATGAATTTTCTGCCTCCCATTGATTTCGATGGGAGGTCAGAGGCGGAACAGCGGCAAGAAAGGACGTGCTGCTTTTTCTTTTTTCCGCGACTGGCTCCCATTGATTTCAGATTAAATCAATGGGAGGCGGTTTTGGAAGTTGTTTGGTGCTGATTCTGACACAGTGTCCGAGTCAATATCAAGGCCCAAAAACTCTGTGAACTGGGCCTTACTGTTAGGGCTTATTCAGTCGAACGTGTAATACGTCCGTGCAACGTGCGTGATTTTCACGCACGTCGCACGGACCTATGTTCGTCTATGGGGCCGTGCAGACTGTCAGTGATTTTCACGCGCCTCGCACAGACCTATGTTACTCTTTGGGGCCGTGCAGACTGTCAGTGATTTTCACGCAGCGTGTGTCTGTGTGTCCGCTGCGTAAAACTCACGACATGTCTGATATTTGTGCATTGTTCGCGCATCACACACCCATTGAAGTCAATGGGTTCATGAAAATCACGCCCAGCACTTCCGCAGCAGTATAAACTATGAATGAAAACAGAAGAGCACCTCATGCTTTTCTGTTTACAAACAGAATGTCATAATGATGACGGCTGCGCGAAAATCACGCAGCCACGCATCATACGCTGCTGACACATGGAGCTGTTATGGACCTTTTGCATGCGCAAAACGCCATGTTTTTTGCATGCGCAAAAGCACACGCTTGTGTAAATCCGGCCTTAGGGTAGGAACACACTAGGCATGAACACTGCGTATTTTATGCAACACATTTTATTGCGGAAAATCCGCACCGTATTACAGTCGCAGCAGAGTGGATGACATTTGAACAAATCTCATCCACACGCTGCAAAAAAATTGACTTGCAGTGTGGCTTTTTAAGCCGCAGCATGTCAATGTATTCTGTGGAATCGCTGCTCCTCTGTTGCGGAAATGCTGCGGTTCTGCCGCAAAAATCACAAATGAGAAAAAAAAAAGGTACTTTTTTAAATTTATAAAAAAGTTTAGACTTGCCACTGCCGTAGTTTAGGTGACGCGTCTCTCTCTTCTGAACGTAGCCCCGCCTCCTGGGATGATGCTGTAGACCATGTGACCGCTGCAGCAGTCACATGGGATGAAACGTCATGACAGGAGGCCGGGCTGCGCTAAGAATAGAGGATCGCGTCACCAGGACTACGGCCGGGGCAAGTCTAAACTTTTTTATAAATTTAAAAAAGTACCTTTTTTTTCTCATTTGTGATTTTTGCGGCAGAACCGCAGCATTTCCGCAACAGAGGAGCAGCGATTCCACAGAATACATTGACATGCTGCGGCTTAAAAAGCCACACTGCAGGTCAATTTTTTTTGCAGCGTGTGGATGAGATTTGTTCAAATCCCATCCACTCGGCTGCGACTGTAATACGCTGCGGATTTTCCACAATTAAATGTGTTGCATAAAATGCGCAGTGTTCATGCCTAGTGTGTTCCTATCCTAAGGCTGGATTTACACAACCGTGTGCTTTTTGCGCACGCAAAAAACATGGCATTTTGCGCATGCAAAAGGTCCATAACAGCTCGGTTTGTCAGCAGCGTATGATGCGTGGCTGCATGATTTTCGCGCAGCTGCCATCATTATGACACTCTGTTTGTATGTTTGTAGAACGTGGTGCTTTTCTGTTTTCATTCATAGTTTATACTGCTGCGGGAGTGCTGGGCGGGATTTTCATGCACCCATTGACTTCAATATCGGACATGTCGTGAGTTTTACGCAGCGGACACACGGACACACGCTGCGTGAAAATCACTGACAGTCTGCATGGCCCCATAGAGTAACATAGGTCCGTGCGAGGCACATGAAAATCACGCACGTTGCACGGATGTATTACACGTTCGTCTGAATAAGCCCTAACAATAAGGCCCAGTTCACAGAGTCTTTGGGCCTTGATATTGACTCGGACACTGCGTCAGAATCAGCACCAAACAGCTTCCAAAACCGCCTCCCATTGATTTAATCTGAAGTCAATGGGAGCCAGTCGCGGAAAAAAGAAAAAGCAGCATGTCCTTTTTTGCTGCGGTTCCGCCTCTGACCTCCCATCGAAATCAATGGGAGGCAGAAAATGCATTTTTCGCTGCGTTTTTTTGTCTGCTGTCCTCAAACGCCGCGGACAAAAAAAGCAGCAAAAAAAGCGGCAAGATAGTGTGGGCAGGTCAAAATCTGCCTCAAAATTCTTTAAGGAATTTTGAGGCAGATTTTTTTCTGCCTGCAAAATACTCTGTGTGAACAGGGCCATACATAAACAGATACTTTACTCACTCTGTCAGAAGAGCTGCTGGCTCCCACTCCAGTCCTCGTCAGGCGATGTCTTCCAGGCGATGTCTTCGGTCCAGACGTCCAGTTCTTCACCTCCAGCCAGGCTCCAGGTAAGTTGGGTCCATGTGTGTCCGCGGCTGCCGATCGCGGATGCGAGCGTGCGTGCTGTTGCTTCTGCGAGCGCCCGTGTTGTCGCGGGCGCGCGCTCGCGGGTGCGCGCGATCGGTCGGCGGTGTTTGACGGCCCCCATGAGAGGGGGGGCCCGCAACTCACGGCATTCTTTTGGTGAAAAAAACGGGCCCCTTTGCAGGGGCCTGTTTTTTTCTACCAAAGACAAGTCGCGGCAGTAACCGGGCCCCTAGGTTTGGCCGGGCCCCTCACATCAGTACCCCTAATACCCCCCTGATGGCGGCCCTGCTCTTTCAGAAGTCATATTGGTTAGTGTTGTTCTCCTTGTTCCTTGCTACATGAAAAAGGTCCTTTTACTCCGGAACACTTTTTCCCAACCGGCTGGATTTTCACACGAAGAACACCGGCGTCAATACTGCTGAAGACTCTAATGTGTTGCTCTATAGCCTGACGATTTGTCGCCGTAGAGCAGCACACCACAAAGCAAAATAAAATCGTTAATACCTTAGAAAAAAAACAAAAAATAACTAGGTTCGCTGTTCTCAATTGTATCCTGTATTAAGCCTTAAATAAAACTGTGCTGCTTGTCCAAACTTGAAGGTCTAGGCGTACAGTATAACACAACACTTCAACGTGTACGTATGTTATCTGCCCACGCCACTCCGCCTATCTTAGCTCACGTTTTAACACACGTTTTAACACAATTTTATTGTACAAAGCACAGAAATAAATTGATAACAGTATCGCCATATGTTAAAGGACTGGTATAATAGCGGGGTTCACTCACTCATGTCACCCACTATTACTACCTCCTTTATAATCAAGCTCACTAGGGTTATGCCTAGTTCCCCTACCTTTTTGTTGTATTGTTTTGAAGCGGCACGTCCTGGGCTGGTTTCTTTGCTCTACCTGCTGTATTGTAGTGGTCTGCCTGTGCTGACTTGATGCAAGTGGTGGATTAATATGATCTTAGGCCCTGGGCTGTACACAAGTTATGGGCCCACATCCCACACGTAAGTCTCACCTACATGTCAAAGTACATCACATGCCACTCTGCAGACTGTCTCTTAGCCTGATCATCTGCTGCCACACTCACACTTCCCCACAGCCCCCACCACAGTAATTTACATAGATTGTAACACCAACATTACCAATATTACCCCATACTGTTACTGAATAATACCCCCACACCATAACCACAGTGACTGAATAATACCCCCATACTGTTACTGAATAATACCCCCACACCATAACCACATAGTGACTGAATAATACCCCCATACTGTTACTGAATAATATCACCACACCATAACCACATAGTGACTGAATAATACCACCATACTGTTACTGAATGTACCGCCACACCATAACCACATAGTGACTGAATAATACCACATACTGTTACTGAATAATACCACCATACCATTACTGAATAATACCCCATACTGTTACTGAATAATACCACCACACTATAACCATAGTGACTGAATAATACCCCCCATAATGTTACTGAATAATACCACCACACCATAACCACATAGTGACTGAATAATACCCCCAATACTGTTACTGAATAATACCCCCATACTGTTACTGAATAATACCGCCACATCATAACCACATAATGACTGAATAATACCCCCATACTGTAAAGGATCTGCCAGGCACAGCTTCGGAGTTAACTCCCTTAATTAATCAGTCAGCACCTGAATCTACATCCCTGAGACTGACTCCAGCTTCCACCACTCAGGCTGGCAGGCTTAGGAGTGGGAGAGCCTATCGCAGCCTGGCCAGACTCAGCTAGCTCCCGCCCTCTGTCTATTTATACCTGCATTTATTGTTCCTCCTTGCTTGTTATTCTTTTTCGTGTGGTTTCCTGGCCCAGCTACAGCTCCTTCTATTTTGTTCCTGCTCCATACAGACCCTGGCTTACTGACTACTCTTCTGCTCTTCGTTTGGTACCTCGCACACTCCTGGCTTGACTCGGCTTGTTCACCACTCTGGTTGCTCACGGTGTTGCCGTGGGCAACTGCCCCTTTCACTTGCTTGTATTCCCTTGTATGTTTGTCGTGTTTGTCGTGCACTTACTGAGTGCAGGGACCACCGCCCAGTTGTACCCCGTCGCCTAGGGCGGGTCGTTGCAAGTAGGCAGGGACAGAGTGGCGGGTAGATTAGGGCTCACTTGTCCGTTTCCCTACCCCCCGGTCATTACACATACTGTTACTGAATAATACCACCACAACATAACCACATAGTGACTGAATAATACCCCCGTACTGATACTGAATAATACCACCACACCATAACCACAGTGACTGAATAATACCCCCATACTGTTACTGAATAATACCGCCACAACATAACCACATAGTGACTGAATAATACCCCCGTACTGATACTGAATAATACCACCACAACATAACCACATAGTGACTGAATAATACCCCCGTACTGATACTGAATAATACCGCCACACCATAACCACATAGTGACCGAATAATACCCCCATACTGTTACTGAATAATACCACCACACCATAACCACAGAGTGACTGAATAATACCCCCATGTACTGTATATATATATATATATATATATATATATATATATATATATATATATATATAAAATGCTGCCATATATTGTACATATAGAGTCCAACATATGCTGCAAGTATAATTAATCAAATCACTTTATACTCTGTACATTAAATAGCGGTGTTATAGGTGTGTACACATATAATACCACTACATATTGTTTGTGTAAAAAATACTGCTATAACTGTATACATATAGTACCATTATATTCACTGCACACCTATTATACTGCTATATACTACACTCACATATAATACCGCTATATACTGCATACACCTATAATCAGGGGCATAGGTAAAGGCTCATGGGCCCTGATGCAAAAGTTCTTATTGGGTCCCCCCCACCCACAAACTTCTCATGGCCGACAGTCTGCAGCTTTCAGTTGCATCGCTGGGTCTCCTAAGTGACCCAACAATGCAGCACTAGCAGCCAGGGGCGTCACTAAGGGCTTAAAATGTCAGGGGAAATAGCCCCAATATATATGTGTCTGGCCAAAAAATGTGTGTGTGTGTGTGTGTGTGTGTGTGTGTATAGCACTACGACCCTATAAACTATGGATAGGATACATTGGCTCAGCAGACAGTATCACACATGATAGGATTAGATACAGAGCCCCAGCAGACAGTATCACACATGATAGGATTAGATACAGGGCCCAGCACGCTGACATTGCGGCTCCAGCGCTGGACCCAGGAAAGGTAAGAATAATAATTTTGCTTCTTTATGTGTTACTGATTATTTTTGTGTGTTTGTGTTTTTTTACAGGTTCGGTTGTTGGACTTAGGATTCGAGGACAATTTCAATGACAGCGTTTTTTTATTCTCAATAAAATTGTTAATGGGGGTTGTTTTTTTATTTCAATAAAATATTTTTTCTATGTGCTTGTGCTTTTTTAAACTTTATTATTACCGCCTTAGTAATGGCCGCTGGCTGATTGACAACCTCCATTACTAAGGTGGGGCTTAATGTTAGCCGGTGCAGAGGCTAACACTAACCCCCATTATTACCCCGGTACCCACCGCCACCAGAGGTACTGGGAAGAGCCGGGTACGAACAAATACCCGACCATCTGCAGTGACGGCCAGACACCGGGGCGGCCGCAGGCTCGTAGTATTAGGCTGGAGAAGGCCAAAAACAGTGGCCCCTACCACCCTGGCAATGCTGCCTGCTGCTGCTGTATTATATCTGGCTGGTTATGAAAATTAGGGGGGACCCCACATCGTTCTTTCCAATTATTTTGTATTTTTTTTTTTTTAAATGACGTGGGGTCCCCCCCATTTTTCATAACCAGCCAGATACAATAAAGCAGCAGCAGCCTAGCATTACCAGGGTGGGAAGGCTCACTGTATAAGGCCTTCCACAGCCTGCGGCCGCCCCATTGCCCGACCATCACTACAGATGGTCAAGTACTGGATCGTACCCGGATCTTCCCAGCACCCCTGGTGGCGGTGGGTACCGGGGTAATAAAGGGGGTTAGTGTTAGCCTCTGCACCGGCTAACACTAAGCCCCGCCTTAGCAATGGACGCTGTCACTCAGCCGGCGGCCATTACTAAGGCGGTAGTAATAAAGTTTAAAAAAAAACACAAAGACATAGAAAAAATATTTTATCGAAATAAAAATAAACCACACAACCCTCATTAACCATTTTATTGATAATAAAAAAAGCTGTCATCGAAGTAGTCCTGGAATCTAAAATCTTGTGTAAGAAAACACACAAAAAACTATTAGTAACACATGTGTTAGGCTTAGATACAGGGCCCATGTGTGATACTGTCTGTGGGACCCTGTATCTAAGCCTACCACAAGGTAGGCTTAGATACAGGGTCAGGCAGACAGTAATCTTATACAGTAATACAGGGCCCATCAGACAGGATCACACATGGGCCATGTATCTAAGCCTACCATGTGATTGGCTTAGATACAGGGCCCTGCAGACAGCATCACACAATCTGTGATCCTGTCTTATGGACCCTTTAAACCTGCTACATCGTAGGCTTAAAGGACTTGTCCAGTCCCTAAACATTGATGGCCTATCCTCAGGATAGGCCATCAATAGCTGATGTGTCGGGGTCCGTCTCCCGGGACACGCCAATCAGCTGTTTTGAAGGGGCCGCAGCGCTCGTACGAGAACTGCTTCCCCTTCATTTCCCTTACTTGCTCACACTGTGAATCGCCGACACCGATTCACAGTGTGACCGGAATGAAGTGACCGGAATGAAGGGGAAGCAGCTCTCGTACGAACCCTGCGGCCCCTTCAAAACAGCTGATTGGCCGGCTCCCGGGAGTCTGACCCCGCCAATCAGCTTCAGCAGACGGATATTAATCTTACCCTCCTCTTCAGCCACGGCGGAAGCTCTGTCCTAGCTCTATCCAGGATCACGATGTTGTGCGCGGCGCATAGCGTTGTGACGTCATGCGCTGCGCACAGCGCTGTGACGTCAGGACCTCCACTGCGCTCCGGAACCAGGTGGGTAAGTACCGTCAGTTACTATAGTAACAGGGGCCTGCGGCCCGAGTTACTATAGTAACTTTTTATTGATGTGGTGCGGGGGGCTGCGGGCCCCCCTGGCTTCGGGGCCCGGTCACAATTGCGACCGCTGCGACCCCTATAGCTGCACCACTGCCTATAATATTGCAACATACACTACGCACAATACTGCTACACAGTCTACACACACAATACCAGTATATACACTATATACTCTACACATCAGTTTCCCACTATTTACACAAAAGCACAGCAAAAACCGTTTCTAAATTATTGCTGCAAAACTACAATGTGTGAATGTCCTTACAGTATCATATGTACACGAGAATCATATTTCCACATACACACAGATTATATATATATATATATATATATATATATATATAATCACACATTTACACACTCATACACACACTTACCTTCTATGTAGGATCTCTAATGCACAGTCTCATATATAGACGAGAATCATATATACATACACACACACACACACACACACACACATACACACACATTTACACACTCATACACACACTTACCTTCTATGTAGGATCTCTCATGCAGTCTCTTGAAGCAGCAGAGGCGTCCCAGGTCAGCAGATATAACCAGCTGCAGAAGTAGCTGGTCTGTTAGACAAATAGGGGGACACAGCACACGAGAGGAGGGGGGCAGAGTAGAGGGAAGCAAGGGGACACAGAAGAGGAGGGGGCAGAGGAGAGAGGGGGACACAGGAGAGGAGGAGTGCACAGGAGAAGAGGAGGGCACATGAGAAGGACACAGGGGAGGACTAGACACGGAGCTTTCTCTCTGCAGACGCTGAGGCTGTGAACTCTCCCCTCCCCCTCTTCTCTGCACCGACTGCTTCAGAGGAAAGGGACAGAGAGGGAGAGGACGTAGCTTGTATGCACAGCAGTGCACCGCTCACCTCATTCGTCTGGTCACTTGCTTGAGGAGAGGACCGCTCCTCCTGCAGACCTGCTCCTCTCTGGTGGCTCGTGCTTCATACAGCGTCAGAAAGGAGCAGGAGTGTTCTCACAGACGGGCACGTCTGCTAAGTAAAATAATCCCCCTCCCCGGTCCAGTCCGTCTCTGGCTCAAAATGCCGCCCCCCACTTTCAGCTGGGCTGCGCCGCCTGAGGCTGTCGGCTCACATCGCCTAATGGTAGATGCGGCACTGGCTATGCCCCTGCATCATTCTGCTGTACTGACCTTCCGGTTGTTTGGCCTGATTGACACTTGTTCCACCCAATCCCAGTGGTTCTTACATCGATTCCTGCTCTCACTGAGTCTTTTATGAAGTCTCTTATTGGATATGGTTAGTTACCGCCCCAAATTAGCTCACTTCCGGTTTTGTGTTGACCTTATTACGGTAGCTAGATTTGATTGACACTTACCTCATCCAATCCCTATGGTTTTTACACCTAGTCTTTTACAAATTTCTTATTGGTTATGGGGAGTAACCGTCCCAAACTAGTTCACTTTCGGTTTTCACGATCGTACTAACCATGCCTCAGGTAAATCTAATTAAACTAAGATTTGTAGACATATATATACACCTTATCCTGTCAAAGAGCCTTCATCCTTTTCCACCTGACGAAGCCTGGTGGTGAAATGCGTTGGGTGAAAGTTGGCTCCTGGCACATCGCTACCCTTTTCCCCATTGTATATCTGCATTGTCTGTCATACTTCTCTTTTATTCATTTTTTGGCTACCTTGCCATTTCTGTCTATCGATTCTGATGGTCTATTTCACTGTTTTTTATCTGGTTATATGACTGACCATGGCTGTTTATTTACAATGTACTCCTGTATGGTATAGATGTTATGGCCAGTAGCCCACTCAGTGCTTTTTTTATTGTGAGGACTTATATTTTAAATCCATTTTTGATGCTATTATCTGTATTTTGTATTTTTATCATGTTTCAATAAAAGCTATTTTATTTTGAAAATGTTTGGGTCATTTAACACTGATCTTTCGCATATGTGTTTAAACTCCAATTATTAAGAAGGAGCATTTTGGTTTCGATATCAAATATTGTGAGACCACCTTGATTACACATGACAAAAAAGGGTAAGGGGGATGTATACCGCTGCAAGAGACAGGTTACTCCATCAAAACATCCATAAAAGATGATATACATTCCTTCTGTATCGATAAGGGTGTCATAAATCTCAGCGTCTACTTTCCTATGTATTAATTTGAAAACTCCCCTGGAAAAAGATGTGTACATCGAACTGTAACACTGGGCTATCCAGCCTCTCTGAAAGCTGCTAAATTTATCTTTGAGCAAATAGGGGTCTCCTGAAGACATATAATAGCGGAGAAGTAACTTCTAATTAAATTAAAGATAGCATACCTCCTTAGTCTTGCAGTGGCCCCCCTAATTCAGCATGGTTTTTCTTTAAAAATGGCCAACAGAAGAAAAAAAAGAAAATAAAGATCCTTTCTCTGTACTCCCCTCCCGCCCACCGACACCCTCCCCCAACCAAGACCCCACACATAGTTCGCTAATGCACCAATTACCAGGGTACCAGAAAACTCCTCATCTATCATCTCCCTCTACCATCTCTCCCCCTGCAAACAAAGGTAGATAAATTAGGACACCACTGGGGGACCCAGTATGCCAATAATAATGGTGAGAAACACAAAAAATTAAAACGTTTAAAGTTTGGCCATTGCTGCCGGCCACCCCACTGAGCGCCCATGGTGATAGTAAACTATGGATTTATATTTAGAACCCTTTAAAGTCCAGCCAGTGATCCGCCTCTATTGCTGATTGAAAAACAGTTCCTTCGTGGGAGATTTTTCATTTTGCTGGATATATAAGTGAATATTGAATATTTGCCTTCAACAGTCTTCTTTTCACCCCAAGAAAGCTCAGCCTGAGCTTATTTGTTGCCATAGAGAAGTCAGGATAGATAGAAATCCGGGCCTCATTAAAAAACAAATCTCTCTTTTTTTCTCTTTTCCCGCATAATCGCATGCTGATCCAGATAACATAATAATTTTAACAAAATAGGCCCTGAGGAAGCACCCGCTGATCTAGATTTGACTGGGAGCCGGTGGGCTCATTCTACACAAAAATTTTTAGAAAGGGACTCTGGTCCTATCTGTTCCAGAATCCATTCCTGCATACATTTTTTCACAGTCTTTGTTTTCCACCCCTTCGGGGAATCCCAAAAAATTTCAGATTGTTCTCCTAGCTCTATCCTCCATATCTGTAAGCTTATTTTGTTTTAGTTTGACATCTTGTTTAACCCCTATCCGCACGAGGAAGTAACTGTACGTTGTTGCGGGAGGTTACTTCCCGCACGAGGACGTACAGTTACTGAGTTTTTCCCGGTGCACACTGTTGGCGACAGTGTGCACCGGGAACCGGGAGGTCAGCTGTCGCCGACAGCTGACACTCCACTCTTGCCGACCAGCGGTCCTTTGCCGCTGATTTAGGCGAATTAACCCCTTAAATTCGGCGATCGGTTGCAATCGCCGAATTTTGAGGGTTTCTAACATATAAGCAGACCCCGGTCCGAAATCGCGGGGTTTGTCGATAGTTAGTATGGCAATCAGAAGCCAAACAATGGCTTCCGTGTCTGCCATGGACGGAAGCCCATCAGGACCAACCTTTGGCTGGTCCTGATAGGCTTCCTGTCAGAGTGACAGGAAGTCACTGTGTCGTTCCCGATGCACACTGTCGGCGACAAGGTGTGCATCGGGAACTTGGAGATCAGCTCTCCCCGACAGCTGACACTCCAGTGTTGCCGATCAGCGGCTCATCGCCGCTGATTTTGGCAATTAACCCGTTACATGCGGGGCTCGATTGCGATCTCCGCATGTAGGGGGTTTGTAGCACATCAGCAGCCCCCATGCAATCGTGGGGGCTGCTGATGCTTGTGATGGCATCCGGAGGCCAGGCAACGGCCTCCAGGAATGCCATGTATGGAAGCCTATGAGGATCAGCCTCTGCTGATCCTCGTAGACCAACTGTCAGAGTGACTGTGACATCACACTGACTGTTGGAATACATTACACTACCTAGGTAGTGTAATGTATTCTAGCAGCGATCAGAGATGCAGATCAAAAAAATAAAGGGTAAAAAGTAAAAGAAAAGTTAACAAACAAAAAAATAAAGTGTAAAAGGTAAAAAAAAGTTAATAAAATTGTTTTATAAAAGTGTAAAAATACGTTTTTGTTTTCCTATAATAAGTCATTTATTATAGGTAAAAAATGAAAACGTTAAAAAAAAAAGTACACATATTTGGTATCACCGTGTTTGTAACGACCCAAACTATGAAACTATAATGTTAATTTTTCAACACGGTGAATGCCGCAAACAAAATAAACGGAAAACTATGCCAGCATCGCTATTTTTTGGTCACCACCCAGCTCAAGATATAGAATAAAAACTGATCAAAAAGTCACATTTACCCCAAAATTGTACCAATAAAAACTACAACCCGTACCGCAAAAAACAAGACCTCCCATAGCTTTTTTGCCGAAAAAATAAAAAGGTTACGGCTCAGAAAATATATTATTTTATAGAAACGTAATTTTATTGTGCAAACGCTGCAAAACGTAAAAAAAAACCTATACACATATGGTATTGGCGGAATCGTACCGACCCGCGGAATAAAGTAAAAGTTAATTTATTGCGCACGGTGAACGCTGTAAGAAAAAAAGAATTTAAAGCACCAAAATCGTTGTTTTTTTGGTCACCTTAGCTCTAAAAAAGATCCTGTGGGGTCAAAATGCTCACTATACCCCTAGAAAAATTCCTTGAGGGATGTAGTTTCCAAAATAGGGTCACTTTTGGGGGGTTTCCACTGTTTTGGTCCCTCCGGGGCGTTGCAAACCCGACACAGCACTGAAAACCAATCCAGCAAAATCTGCGCTCCAAAATCCAAAAGGCGCTCTTTCCCTCCTGAGCCCTGCTGTGGGTCCAAACATCACTTTACGACCACATATGGGGTATTGCCGTAATCGGGAGAAATTGCTTTACAAATGTTGGGGTGCTTTTTCTAATTTATTCCTTGTAAAAATGAAAAAATTCTATGTTTACACAGAAAAATAGGTGATTTTCATCTTCACAGACTAATTCCACTAAGTTCTGCAAAAAAACTGTGGGGTCAAAATGCTAACTATACCCCTAGAAAAATGCCTTGAGGGGTGTAGTTTCCAAAAAGGTGTCACTTTTGGGGGGTTTCGACTGTTTAGGTACCACAAGACCTTCTCAAACCTGATATGGTGCCTAAAATATATTCCTAAAAAAAGGAGGCCCCAAAATCCACTGAGTGCTCCTTTGCTTCTGAGACCTGTGCTTCAGTCCATTAGGACACTAGGACCACATGTTGGATATTTCTAAAATCTGCAGAATCTGGGCAATAAATATTGAGTTGCGTTTCTCTGGTAAAACCTTCTGTGTTACAGATTTTTTTTATTATTACAATGACTCCAGATGCCTTAACTCCTAAGTCATCACCCCTATAACCTCAGTTGTATTGCCCCGGCTTATCTTAATGATATATCACTTCATGCACTAATTGTCTTTGTGTAACATCTAAATGTTGTGCTTTTTTCTAAGTCATTCATTTGTAAACTGCCTGAAGAAGGAGCCTCTGCGCTCTGAAAGCTTGCATATAGAACTTTTAAGGTAAGCCAATAAAGGTATCATACCTATTATACTTTTGTCTACTTTTGTCTTTTTTGACACAAAAGTATTTAACATTTCATATTGTCTCTGGCTAACACGGTACTACACTATTTTTTACGGCAAAAAAAAATGAAATTTGTAAATTTCACCTTTACATTGCCTTAATTCCTGTCAAACGCCTAAAGGGTTAAAATACTTTCTGAATGTGGTTTTGAATACCTTGAAGGGTGCAGTTTTCAAAATGTGGTAATTTATGGGGACTTTCTAATATAGAAGGCCCTCAAAACCACTTCAGAACTGAACTGGTCTTTGAAAAAATGGCCTATTGAAATTTTCTTGAAAATATGAGAAATTGCTGCTAAAGTTCTAAGCCTTGTAACGTCCTAGAAAAATAAAAGTACGTGAAAAAAAATGATGCAAACATAAAGTAGACATATGGGAAATGTTAACTAGTAACTATTTTGTGTGGTATTACTATCTGTTTTACAAGCAAACACATTTAAATTTAGAAAAATGATAATTTTTGCAAATCTTTGCTAAAATTTGAAGTTTTTCACAAATAAATATTGAATTTATCGACCAAATTTTTTCACTAACATAAAGTACAATATGTCATGAGAAAACAATCTCAGAATCGCTTGGATAGGTAAAAGTGTTCCGGAGTTATTACCACATAAAATGACATGTCAGATTTGAAAAAATCATCTGTGTCCACAAGGCCAAAATAGGCTTGAATAGCAAGTGGTTTGTATATTAAGTGGAGTTCCAAAAACCGGATTGATTTACTGTGTTGTGTGTGACAAAGTGGGGGGCCATTGTATGTGATATATGTATTGATTGCTTGCTTGCTACAAAGTTTGCAAAAGTGACATAATTTGTAACCTTTTTTCCTTTGCAGTTTCCTGAGTAGCTGAGTAAGGGGGAGGGGTTAGCTGCTACCAGGTGGTATAAATCAGGCCTCACTACTCTGTAGAGCCTGCTCTTTGGCTTGAATAGCAAGTGGTTTGTATATTAAGTGGAGTTCCAAAAACCGGATTGATTTACTGTGTTGTGTGTGACAAAGTGGGGGGCCATTGTATGTGATATATGTATTGATTGCTTGCTTGCTACAAAGTTTGCAAAAGTGACATAATTTGTAACCTTTTTTCCTTTGCAGTTTCCTGAGTAGCTGAGTAAGGGGGAGGGGTTAGCTGCTACCAGGTGGTATAAATCAGGCCTCACTACTCTGTAGAGCCTGCTCTTTGGCTTGAATAGCAAGTGGTTTGTATATTAAGTGGAGTTCCAAAAACCGGAGTTCAAAAGAGGAGTTAAAGCCCAAGTAAGTGCTCTTCTACTTCTTTATCTTTTTGATTAACACCTGTTCGCTGTTTTTTTTGTAACTGGGATAATGGACAGCAAGATTGGAGGTTTTCTTCAGTGCACAGTTTGCCATATGTATGCACGACTGGAGCCGGAGTTCCAGGGTGAATATCTCTGTGGCAGATGTGAGCATATTGTTCACCTGGAAGCTCGTATTAGAGATCTGGAGGAGCAGAATGCAACACTGAGGAGGATAGACAATTTTGAACGGAGCTTGCTGCTCACAGAGCATGCAGTTAGTGGGTTACAACTGGAGGGTGAAGACATGGGTGAGCAGGATCAGGTAAGTAGCTGGGTTAATGTAGTTAGGGGCAGTAGAAAGGGGTTAAAGACAAGGAAGGCCGATCCGGTTTCTGACATTCCAGGCAAAATTGCCAAGTTGGGTGATGATGCGAGGGTGTCAGTCTCAGAAATGGCAGCCCTAGTGGATACTGATCTCCCTAACAGCCGGGAGAACAGCCCAGCTAGTAGTCGGCGGGATGGTAATGCAGGTAAGCCAAGACAATTGATAGTCGTAGGGGATTCTATAATCAGGAAGACGGATAGAATTATTTGTCGCCAAGACCACCTCAACCGAATGGTTTGCTGTCTCCCTGGTGCCAGGGTTCGGCATGTGGTGGAACGGGTGGACAAATTGCTGGGAGGGGCTGGTGATGATCCAGCTGTCGTGGTCCATGTCGGTACCAACGACAGAATAAATGGTAGGTGGAGGAGCCTTAAGAATAATTTTAAAGAACTAGGCTACAAGCTGAAGGGAAGGACCTCCAAGGTTGTATTCTCAGGAATACTGCCTGTGCCATGCGCATCACAGGAAAGACAGCGGGAGCTTAGGGAGTTAAATGCATGGCTGAAGTCTTGGTGTAGAGGAGAAGGATTTGGGTTCCTAGAGCACTGGGCTGACTTTTCATTGGGGTACAAACTGTATTCTGCAGATGATTTGCACCTAAATGGAAGGGGGTCCGCTGTGCTGGGGGAGAGAATTCTAGCTGGGGTGGCGGAGTATTTAAACTAGGGCTGAGGAGGGAGGTCAATGTAGAAAAAAAAGGGGTAGCCAGGTTAGAGAGGGGTCAGACTATATTGGTGGGGGGAGAAACAGAATGTGGGGAGAGGACTAGACAACAAGATAAGGAGATCCTTTCGTTACAAAACATCAGTGTAAATAAAAAGGACCGATTAATGTCAAATCACATTTCTGATAATAAAAGTGAAAAACTGACAGGCAAGTTAAAGTGTATGTTCACAAATGCCAGAAGTCTAGCAAGCAAAATGGGGGAGCTGGAGGCCTTGATACTGGAAGAAAATATAGATATAGTTGGTGTTGCTGAAACATGGCTGGACTCTTCACATGACTGGGCTGTAAATCTACAGGGTTTTACACTTTTTCGTAAAGACAGGACAAATAGGAAAGGTGGTGGTGTATGTCTGTATGTGAGAAGTGATATGAAGGCGAGTGTGAAAGAGACAATAGTGGGTGAAGACTGTGAGGAGGTTGAAACCTTGTGGGTGGAACTAGAAAGGGAGGTAAACACTGAAAAAATTACTTTTGGTGTAATCTATAGACCCCCCAATATAACTGAGGAGATGGAAGTTCAGCTATATAAACAGATGGAGCGGGCTGCACAGGCGGGTACTGTAGTGATAATGGGAGATTTTAATTTCCGGGATATTAATTGGTGTCATGGTTCGGCTTCAACTGCAAAGGGGAGACATTTCCTCAACCTGTTGCAGGAAAATTTTATGGGCCAGTTTGTGGAAGACCCGACTAGAGGTGAAGTTCTGTTGGATCTGGTCATTTCTAATAATGCAGATCTTGTTGGGAATGTCAATGTTCGTGAAAACCTCGGTAACAGTGATCACAATATAGTTACATTTTACCTATACTGTAAAAAACAAACGCAGGCTGGGAGGGCAAAAACATTTAATTTTAAGAAAGCCAATTTCCCCAGGATGAGGGCTGCAATTCAGGATATAGACTGGGAAGAACTAATGTCAAATAATGGAAAAAATGATAAATGGGAGATTTTCAAATCTACTTTGAGTTATTATAGTGCAAAATTTATTCCTACAGGTAATAAGTATAAACGACTCAAATTAAACCCCACATGGCTTACACCTTCTGTGAAAGGGGCAATACATGACAAAAAAAGGGCATTTAAAAAATACAAATCTGAGGGTACAGCTGTAGCCTTTGTAAAATATAAAGAGCTTAATAAAATCTGTAAAAATGTAATAAAATTAGCAAAAATACAAAATGAAAGGCAGGTGGCCAAGGATAGTAAAACAAATCCTAAAAAATTCTTCAAGCATATAAATGCAAAAAAGCCAAGGTCTGAACATGTAGGACCCCTAGATAATGGTAATGGGGAGTTGATCACAGGGGATCAAGAGAAGGCAGAGTTACTAAATGGGTTCTTTAGCTCTGTATATACAACTGAAGAAAGAGCAGCTGATGTAGTCGGTGCCAGTGCTGTTAATATATCAGTTGATATACTGAATTGGATGAATGTAGAGATGGTCCAAGCTAAATTAAATAAAATAAATGTGCACAAGGCTCCGGGACCAGATGGGTTACACCCTAGAATTCTTAAAGAGCTTAGTTCAGTTATTTCTGTCCCCCTTTTCATAATATTCAGAGAATCTCTAGTGACTGGTATAGTGCCAAGGGACTGGCGCAGGGCAAATGTGGTGCCTATTTTCAAAAAGGGCTCTAGGTCTTCCCCGGGTAATTATAGACCAGTAAGCTTAACATCCATCGTGGGGAAAATGTTTGAGGGGCTATTGAGGGACTATATACAGGATTATGTGACAATAAATAGTATTATAAGTGACAGCCAGCACGGTTTTAGTAAGGACAGAAGTTGTCAAACTAACCTAATCTGTTTTTATGAAGAGGTGAGCAGAAGTCTAGACAGAGGGGCCGCTGTGGATTTAGTGTTTTTGGACTTTGCAAAGGCATTTGACACTGTCCCCCATAGACGCCTAATGGGTAAATTAAGGACTATAGGTTTAGAAAATATAGTTTGTAATTGGATTGAGAATTGGCTCAAGGACCGTATCCAGAGAGTTGTGGTCAATGATTCCTTCTCTGAATGGTCACCGGTTATAAGTGGTGTACCCCAGGGTTCAGTGCTGGGACCACTATTATTCAACTTATTTATTAATGATATAGAGGAAGGGATTAATAGCACGATTTCTATTTTTGCAGATGACACCAAGCTATGTAATATAGTTCAGACTATGGAAGATGTTCATGAATTACAGGCAGATTTAAACAAACTAAGTGTTTGGGCGTCCACTTGGCAAATGAAGTTTAATGTAGATAAATGTAAAGTTATGCATCTCGGTACCAACAACCTGCATGCATCATATGTCCTAGGGGGAGCTACACTGGCGGATTCACTTGTTGAGAAGGATCTGGGTGTACTTGTAAATCATAAACTCAATAACAGCATGCAGTGTCAATCAGCTGCTTCAAAGGCCAGCAGGATATTGTCGTGTATTAAAAGAGGCATGGACTCGCGGGACAGGGATGTAATATTACCACTTTACAAAGCATTAGTGAGGCCTCATCTAGAATATGCAGTTCAGTTCTGGGCTCCAGTTCATAGAAAGGATGCCCTGGAGTTGGAAAAAATACAAAGAAGAGCAACGAAGCTAATTAGGGGCATGGAGAATCTAAGTTATGAGGAAAGATTGAAAGAATTAAACCTATTTAGCCTTGAGAAAAGACGACTAAGGGGGGACATGATTAACTTATATAAATATATTAATGGCACATACAAAAAATATGGTGATATCCTGTTCCTTGTAAAACCCGCTCAAAAAACAAGGGGGCACTCCCTCCGTCTGGAGAAAAAAAGGTTCAAGCTGCAGAGGCGACAAGGCTTCTTTACAGTAAGAACGGTGAATTTATGGAATAGCCTACCGCAGGAGCTGGTCACAGCAGGGACAGTAGATGGCTTTAAAAAAGGGTTAGATAATTTCCTAGAACAAAAAAATATTAGCTCCTATGTGTAGAAATTTTTCCTTCCCTTTTCCCTTCCCTTGGTTGAACTTGATGGACATGTGTCTTTTTTCAGCCGTACTAACTATGTAACTATGTAACTATATGTAAGTTCCATGACCTCAACCTCATCAAATCTATTGCGAATTACCACACATCTGAATTTATTGATGAAATATCGAGTTTTATCCCATCCAACTGCACATGCAAGCCCGTAACTTTACAGTCCTTTCCTTTAACTGTGCTTAGCATCTCCTGTAGTAGCAGAGGGTTATCCAACACTTGGGGTTCACAATAATAGGTGAGAACAATTGTCCTAAAGAGCGTATTGAAGTAGTACCTTTATCTCCTTGCTTAGGTGGTAAAGCAGGCAAAGTTTTATTTGTTCTTATGCCAGATGTCAGCAGGGAGCTAAGGAATTTATCCAAATTTTGGGAGTTTTTCTCTTTCTGCGATTCTGGTAGACATTTCCCCGATCTGCATTAAAAATTGCCCTTTTCGGGCTGTTTTTTAGCCGGCATATTCAGGGCGTTTATCTTTCCTATATAAAAGCTCCGCGACTCAGGAGCAGCTTAGCAGCAATGGAGGAACTCAGCAGCAGTGGAAAAGTTCAGCAGCCGTGGCAGAACTCAGCAACAACGAAGAGACTCAACAGGGAAGGAGGAACTCCGCACCGATAGAAGAGCTCTACAGCAATGAAGGAGCTCAGTGGCATTGGAGGAATTCTGCAGCCATGGAGGGTCTCAACAATAGTGAAGGAGCTCATCAGCAATGAAGGCACACAGCAGAGGTGGAGGCACAGAGCAGCACTGGAGGAACTTGGCAGCAATGGAGGAACTCAGCCATAATGGAAGAGCTCAGCAACAGTAGAGGAACTCAATGGCAGTAGAGGAACTCAGCAGCGATGAAGGAACTAGGCCGTGATGGAAACACTCGGCAGCAATGGAGGCAATCGGCAGCAATGGAGGAGCTCAGCAGAAGCGGAGGAGTTCAGCAGCAATAGAGGAACTCTGCAGCCATAGAGGAACTCAGCAGCCATAGAGGAACTCAGCAGACATATAGGAACTCTGCAGCAATAGAGGAACTCTGCAGCAATTGGGGGAACTCAGCAGCAATGAAGGAACTCAGATGCAGTGGAGGTACACTGCAGCAGTGGAGGAACTCAACAACAATGTAGGAAATCTGCAGCAATGGAGGAGCTCTGCAGCAATGGAGGAACTCTGCAGCAGTAGAGGAACTCAATAGCAATGGAGGAACTCTGCAGCAATAGAGGAGTTCCGCAGCAATGTAGGAACTCTGCAACAATGGAGGAGCACCACAGCAATGTAAGAACTCAGCAGCAATGGAGGAGCTCTGCAACAATGGAGGAACTCTGCAGCAGTAGAGGAACTCAATGGCAATGGAGGAGCTCTGCAGCAATGGAGGAGCTCAGCAGCAATGTAGGAACTCTGCAGCAATGGAGGAGCTCCACAGCAATGTAGGAACTCAGCAGCAATGGAGGAGCTCCGCAGCAATGGAGGAAATCTGCAGCAGTGGAGGAACTCAGCAACAACGGAGGAACTCAGCAACGATGGAAAAACACAGCAGCAAGGGAGGAACTTAGCAGCAACGGAGGAACTCAGCAGCAACGGAGGAACTCAGCAGCAACGGAGGAACTCAGCAGCAACGGAGGAACTCTGTAGCAATGGAGGGCCTCCACAGCAAATAAAAGAAACTAGCAGCAATTGAGGCACTCTGCAGCACTTTGCAGCAATGGAAGCACTCTGCAACAATAAAGGTGCTCACCAGCAATGAATGAGCTCAGCAGCAATGGAGGAATTCTACAGCGCTGAAACAGTTTGGCAGCAATGGAGACATACAATGAGTGATGAGTGAATGCAGTACAATGAGATTAGCATAAGAAATACTTAGGAATCTTAAGAAAACACTGCAGTTAATAAGGAAGAAGGTAGATCTCAGTAGTGTCCCACAGAGGCGTAGCTAGCTTCTCCAGCACCCTAGGCAAAGATTCAGATTGGCACCCTCCAACTTTTTTCCCGACATCTCCTTCCCCCTCGTCATGTTTGCTTTCTCTACCAATCAATGAGGTGTAATTTTTTTTCACAATTTTTTTACTGTAACTCGAGTATAAAAGCATTTCTACATTTTACAAGCGATATAGTTCTATAATGTAATTAACATAAAAATAAAATAAAGGAAAATAAATAAAAGAGGCCACACACAGCCCCCTGTAGATAGTGCCACACACAGCCCCTCTCTTGTAGAAAGCGCCACACAGCCCCCCTTGTAGATAGTGCCACACACAGCCCGCTTCCCCCCTAGTAGATAGCAGCACACTCCCCCCCCCTTGTAGATAGTGCCACACACAACCCGCTTCACCCCCCTAGTAGATAGCGGCACACTCCCCCCCTTGTAGATAGTGCCACACACAGCCCGCTGCCCCTTTGAAAATAGTGCCACATTCCCCCCTTTTAAATAGTGCCACACTCCCCCCCCCTTGTACTTAGCACCACACTGTGAACAGACTGGTGAGCGGTAGCCTACCGCTACAACTCTCCGCTCTGCCTGGTGTGACTTACCGGAGGAGCCGAGGAGGTCATGTGGCGCAGGTAGCGGCGGAGTTCCTTCTAACTAGGGTTGTGACAGCCAGGGCCGGCCTTAGCTTGGATGGCGCTTTGTGCGGGACTCTCTATTGCCGCCTCCTACACAAACCAAAAATTAACCACATATATGGACACGCTGGAACATATATACTGTACATACATAAAGACAGATATTTAGACATACAGGCAAATATACATACACACATTCTGGAATACATACATACAGGTAAATATATAGACGTACAGACACATATAAACACGCACACACACACCGGCAGATAAATACACAGACAGGAACATATGCAAATACATAAAAGGCACATATATACAAGTACAAAGACACATTCACAAACAGACCCATACAGTGGAGGAAATAAGTATTTGATCCCTTGCTGATTTTGTAAGTTTGCCCACTGTCAAAGTCATGAACAGTCTAGAATTTTTAGGCTAGGTTAATTTTACCAGTGAGAGATAGATTATATAAAAAAAAAAAAGAAAATCACATTGTCAAAATTCTATATATTTATTTGCATTGTGCACAGAGAAATAAGTATTTGATCCCCTACCAACCATTAAGAGTTCAGCCTCCTCCAGACCAGTTACACGCTCCAAATCAACTTGGTGCCTGCATTATAGACAGCTGTCTTAAATGGTCACCTGTATAAAAGACTCCTGTCCACAGACTCAATGAATCAGTCTGACTCTAACCTCTACAACATGGGCAAGACCAAAGAGCTTTCTAAGGATGTCAGGGACAAGATCATAGACCTGCACAAGGCTGGAATGGGCTACAAAACCATAAGTAAGACGCTGGGTGAGAAGGAGACAACTGTTGGTGCAATAGTAAGAAAATGGAAGACATACAAAATGACTGTCAATAGACATAGATCTGGGGCTCCATGCAAAATCTCACCTCGTGGGGTATCCTTGATCCTGAGGAAGGTGAGAGCTCAGCCGAAAACTACACGGGGGGAACTTGTTAATGATCTCAAGGCAGCTGGGACCACAGTCACCAAGAAAACCATTGGTAACACATTACGCCGTAATGGATTAAAATCCTGCAGTGCCCGCAAGGTCCCCCTGCTCAAGAAGGCACATGTACAGGCCCGTCTGAAGTTTGCAAATGAACATCTGGATGATTCTGAGATTGATTGGGAGAAGGTGCTGTGGTCAGATGAGACTAAAATTGAGCTCTATGGCATTAACTCAACTCGCCGTGTTTGGAGGAAGAGAAATGCTGCCTATGACCCAAAGAACACCGTCCCCACTGTCAAGCATGGAGGTGGAAACATTATGTTTTGGGAGTGTTTCTCTGCTAAGGTCACAGGACTACTTCACCGCATCAATGGGAGAATGGATGGAGCCATGTACCGTCAAATCCTGAGTGACAACCTCCTTCCCTCCACCAGGACATTAAAAATGGCTCGTGGCTGGGTCTTCCAGCACGACAATATCCCGAAACATACAGCCAAGGCAACAAAGGAGTGGCTCAAAAAGAAGCACATTAAGGTCATGGAGTGGCCTAGCCAGTCTCCAGACCTTAATCCCATCGAAAACTTATGGAGGGAGCTGAAGATCCGAGTTGCCAAGCGACAGCCTCGAAATCTTAATGATTTACAGATGATCTGCAAAGAGGAGTGGGCCAAAATTCCATCTAACATGTGTGCAAACCTCATCATCAACTACTAAAAATGTCTGACTGCTGTGCTTGCCAACAAGGGTTTTGCCACCAAGTATTAAGTCTTGTTTGCCAAAGGGATCAAGTACTTATTTCTCTGTGCACAATGCAAATAAATATATATAATTTTGACAATGTGATTTTTTATATTTTTTTTTATATAATCTATCTCTCACTGGTAAAATTAACCTAGCCTAAAAATTCTAGACTGTTCATGTCTTTGACAGTGGACAAACTTACAAAATCAGCAAGGGATCAAATACTTATTTCCTTCACTGTATATACGCACACAAGCACATATGTACACAGCACAGATAATGTAGTAGATGTTACCTGCAGTCCTATGTAACAACACAGATAACACAGTGATAACTCTCTGAGTACAGATAATGTAGCAGATGTTACCTGCAGTCCTATGTAACACCACAGAAAACACAGGGATAACTCTCTGATTACAGATAATGTGGTAGATGTTGCCTGCAGTCCTATGTAACACCACAGATAACACAGTGATAACTCTTTGAGTACAGATAATGTAGTAGATGTTACCTGCAGTCCTATGTACACCACAGATAACACAGTGATAACTCTCTGAGTACAGATAGTAGTGTTACCTGCAGTCCTATGTAACACCACAGATAACACAGTGATAACTCTCTGAGTACAGATAATGTAGCAAATGTTGCCTGCAGTCCTATGTAACATCACAGATAACACAGTGATAACTCTGAGTACAGATAATGTAGTTATGTCACCTGCAGTCCTATGTAACACCACAGATAACACACAGTGATAACTCTCTGATTACCCATAATGTGGTAGATGTTGCCTGCAGTCCTAGGTAACACCACAGATAACACAGTGATAACTCTCTAAATACAGATAGTAGTGTTACGTGCAGTCCTATGTAACACCACAGATAACACACAGTGATAACTCTCTGTCTACAAATAATGCAATAGTGTTAACTGCAGGCCTATGTACACCACAGATAGCACACAGTGATAACTCTCTGAGTACAGATAATGTAGTAGATGTTACCTGCAGTCCTATGTACACCACAGTTAACACACAGGGATAATTCTCTGAGTACAGATAGTAGTGTTACCTGCAGTCCTATGTAACATCACAGATAACACAGTGATAACTCTCTGAGTACAGATAATGTAGTAGATGTAAGAGACAAACACATGCAGAGACACACACACACACACACACACACACTGTAACATATGCACACAAACATAGAGACACATACTGTATACACACTACACACACATATACACACAGACACTCACCATGTCTCCTTGCTGACAGGTCAGGACGGGCTGTGGGCAGAGCTTCCTCCTCTACTTCTCGGCTGGGTGTAACAGCAGAGCACAGAGTAGAGGCAGGGCTGGAAGGGTGCAGCACGGGAGTGGACCAGTCCCCTGACCTGAGTCATCTGACCTCATGTCACTGGCATGAGGTCAGGTGACAGGAAAGGTAACTGGACTGGTCCACTCCCTGGCTGTCACAGACCCCAGTCAGAACGCCGCTGTGTAATTTCCTGGCTCTTCCTAAAGCTGCTGCAGGTGTCCGACATACGGGGCGCCTATCAGCAAGGATCAGCTGCTCTGCGGCGCCCCCCCTTCCCTACCACCTAGTTGCACACGGGGCACATGCCTCGCCTGCCCCCCTAGCTACGCCCCTGGTGTCCCACTTGGCATACTTTTTCAGCATATTGCTGCAGCCCCATCAAACAGCCCCCAGAGTCCCACATCAATCTTTCCTCTGCATACTGAGTCCTGCCGAACCTCACCGTATACCTGCAGCAAACACCATACTCTGAACAGGTGAGGAGGGGACAAACGGGAGCGAGAGCTCACAGAACCCGCCCCCACTTACGTGATTACCCAGAAGCCCATCAAGCAGCATGAATTGATCAACCGTTCCTGTCAGGTGTGAACAGTTCAGGCTGGTAGAGGAGGAGTAATAGTGTGGGAAATGTTTTCTTGGCACACCCTGGGTCCTCGGATACCTGTGGATGGAGGTTTGAACAGAAGGGCTTACCTAAACATTGTGGGCAACCCATGTACATCCCTTCATGGCAGCTTTTTACCCTATGGCAGAAGGACAATTTAGTGGCAATTGAAAGAAGCTATCCTGTCTGCATGGGCCAATATTCCTGCAGAACACGTTAAAAGACCTAGTGAAATCTATGCTACGACAAATTGCTGCAGTTCTGGAGGCTAAAGGATGTCCAATGCGCTACTAGATGGGTGTCTCAGATAATTAATAACTGTGTTATAGCTTTAAAAGGGTATTCCTATCTTGTAAAGTGATGGTATATCATTAGGATATGCCATCACTCTATAATTTGTGGTGGGTCCGACCTCTGGGATCCCCACCAATCCTGAGATAAGCGCTGGTTTAGCGCTGCATCCCCTTCACTATTTTTTCCTGCACAGCGGTGCCCCATGTCACTCGCTGCACTGTAAGCCCTTCATTCTCAGAAACGGTTGGTGTCCAAATGTTCAAACCCCTAGCGATCATAAAGTGATGGCATATACTTGAAATAAACCATCACTTTATAAAATGGGAATAACTCACAGAAAATTAATAATCCCATGGTCTTTACTTTTAATCCCAGGGAAGTGATACAGGCATACAGTGAAGGAAATAAGTATTTGATCCCTTGCTGATTTTGTAAATTTGCCCACTGTCAAAGACATGAACAGTGTAGAATTTCTAGGCTAGGTTAATTTTACCAGTGAGAGATAGATTATATATAAAAAAAAAAAACAGAAAATCACATTGTCAAAATTATATATATTTATTTGCATTGTGCACAGAGAAATAGGTATTTGATCCCTTTGGCAAACAAGACTTAATACTTGGTGGCAAAACCCTTGTTGGCAAGCACAGCAGTCAGACGTTTTTTGTAGTTGATGATGAGGTTTGCACACATGTTAGATGGAATTTTGGCCCACTCCTCTTTGCAGATCGTCTGTAAATCATTAAGATTTCGAGGCTGTCGCTTGGCAAGTCGGATCTTCAGCTCCCTCCATAAGTTTTCGATGGGATTAAGGTCTGGAGACTGGCTAGGCCACTCCATGACCTTAATGTGCTTCTTTTTGAGCCACTCCTTTGTTGCCTTGGCTGTATGTTTCGGGTCATTGTGGTGCTGGAAGACCCAGCCACGAGCCATTTTTATTGTCCTGGAGGAGGGAAGGAGGTTGTCACTCAGGATTTGACAGTACATGGCTCCAGCCATTCTCCCATTGATGCGGTGAAGTAGTCCTGTGCCCTTAGCAGAGAAACACCCCCAAAACATAATGTTTCCACCTCCATGCTTGACAGTGGGGACGGTGTTCTTTGGGTCATAGGCAGCATTTCTCTTCCTCCAAACACAGCGAGTAGAGTTAATGCCAAAGAGCTCAATTTTAGTCTCATCTGACCACAGCACCTTCTCCCAATCACTCTCGGAATCATCCAGATGTTCAATTGCAAACTTCAGATGGGCCTGTACATGTGCCTTCTTGAGCAGGGGGACCTAGCGGGCACTGCAGGATTTTAATCCATTACGGCGTAATGTGTTACCAATGGTTTTCTTGGTGACTGTGCTCCCAGCTGCCTTGAGATCATTAACAAGTTCCCCCCGTGTAGTTTTCGGCTGAGCTCTCACCTTCCTCAGGATCAAGGATACCCCATGAGGTGAGATTTTGCATGGAGCCCCAGATCGATGTCGATTGACAGTCATTTTGTATGTCTTCCATTTTCTTACTATTGCACCAACAGTTGTCTCCTTCTCACCCAGCATCTTACTTATGGTTCTGTAGCCCATTCCAGCCTTGTGCAGGTCTATGATCTTGTCCCTGACATCCTTAGAAAGCTCTTTGGTCTTGCCCATGTTGTAGAGGTTAGAGTCAGACTGATTAATTGAGTCTGTGGACAGGAGTCTTTTATACAGGTAACCATTTAAGACAGCTGTCTTTAATGCAGGCACCAAGTTGATTTGGAGCGTGTAACTGGTCTGGAGGAGGCTGAACTCTTAATGGTTGGTAGGGGATCAAATACTTATTTCTCTGTGCACAATGCAAATAAATATATATAATTTTGACTATGTGATTTTCTTTTTTTTTTTTTATATATAATCTATCTCTCACTGGTAAAATTAACCTACCCTAAAAATTCTAGACTGTTCATGTCTTTGACAGTGGGCAAACTTACAAAATCAGCAAGGGATTAAATACTTATTTCCTTCACTGTATGTAGTCTTGACTCTTGGTAGCTTAATAAGTATGGGCAGCAAGAACAGAACTGTTGTCAGCTGAAAGAAAGGGATCAAGATTTGGTAAGTCATCACAATCAGGATTATTAGTGTACTGGAGGAAGAATAAGGGTAAGGCCACATGGAACGGCCCTGACACAGTCGCAATGCGGCTAACAACCGCGCCGACAACATGTTAGGTGCGGCTGTCAAACGGCCTGTCAGTGGCCGCATGTTAACGCGGGTAAACCGTCCCTTTATCTGCAAAATCGTGCGGCCATGAATTAAAAAGCCGAACACTGCACTCGGCTATCTCTGGCGCTCCCATAGAGAATGAATGGAGTGGCAGTGCGGATGCGCATGTAACCGGAATACCCCTTAACGAGGTATTTGGCAGCCGCTCCTACATAGTGCCAACTCAGTTGTTGGCCACATAGCGACCGTGTCAGGGCCACTTCGTGAGGCCGTACCCTCAGATGAAAATAAGAACCAGAAGCCTTAGCCA
The DNA here is from genome assembly GCF_050947455.1 of Rhinoderma darwinii. Lineage (NCBI taxonomy): Eukaryota > Metazoa > Chordata > Amphibia > Anura > Rhinodermatidae > Rhinoderma > Rhinoderma darwinii. Next base: position 230,997,995 of record NC_134689.1, on the reverse strand, counting down.
AAAATCAGAACCAATTCCTTAAGTGTGCAACAAAATTTAGAAACAAGAAATGCAGTCAGGATTGATTACAGATTACAGACCATTAACAGTAATAAGGATTTTTACAGATACAGAATGAGATTCACCTAGGAGTGGGAGCCAAGACAAGAATTAAGAACAGTATGAGAATCAGTATGACATAGCCAGTAATCAAAACCAGGACCAAAAATTAGAAAGGCAAAGCAAATAAAAAACAGACAACAGCAACAGCACTAAAGCTGAAGCAAATAATATGGAAACATTCAGATTTTTAGGGACCTCCAATGTTGCTGGCATTCTCGTCTCCTGATAGAATTTTAAATCTGACGGCGGGAGAAACAGGTTGTAGTTTGGGCAGTACCCTTGCCAAGTCAACAGTGTGAGGACCGAAGCCTCTCCTGAAAAGGTCCTATCATTTTACGGTTGCCTCGGCAAGAGTTTCACTAGATTTGCCAACTGCTTCTCCAGCCGTCATATTTAATCTTCTAGTGGAAGGCAAAAATGCTAGCAACACTGGAGAAATGCTTAAAATTGCCAGCCATCAGTTGACATCATGAGTATCAAAATGTCAAAGTGAGTAACAAATTTACCATATGTATCTGGGCAACCAAGGACTATTGTCACATTGGGTGCGTGGACCCACTGGTCCGTACCGCCTTGACGGTATAGCAGCTGACCAACAGGGTACAATTCAAAGTCAATCGTTCGGATAGGTGTACCTGTGGTAACTTCTGAGAGTAGCGAACACAGGCTCGGATGGGACCTTGGCAGCAGGCAGACACCAGGCGTGGTGTAACCAGGAAGGCGTAGTACACAGCACAACATGAATCCAACTCTAAATAGCACTTGAATCAAGATAGCACTGGATACAGGATACAGGTAGCAGGAACAGGAAGACTGGGAACTGGAAAACACTTAGGGGACCATTTGCAGAGACAAACATAGGTAAATGACAACAATGCTCAGGCAATGCAGGAAGGGCAGGGCCCTTCTTATAGTTCAGGGTGCTCATGGGCTAATTAGGTAACAAATTCAGGTGTGCGCGCTGGCCCTTTAAGACCGGGCACGAGCATTCGTGCGCACCCTATGGGACACAGCAGAGAGAGACGGAAGTGAGTGCTGGCGTCTCCTGAGGAGGAGATGCGGGCCAAAACATGAATAGGCAACATTTTTGGAGATAGGAAACATTTTTCAAAATCCTATTTGTAGTTTTTTGGTCAGCATGCTTCACATACAAGAGCTACAACAACATCAATGTAAATTATGGTTTGGATCCAGGTTAGTCTAGATCATAAAGTCATATGCATTTTTGTGGACATGAGAATGGCCATGCCTGGATTGGGGCTATAATTTCTCCTTAAAATAAATAATGCACTTCTGGCCAGTTTCTCAAAGGGTAACTAAACGTTCAACAGACTAATGACATGTCATAGTGACATGTCAGAAATTTTGATTGGCTGGGGGTCCGAGCACTGAGACCCCCACCAATCGCTAAAACGAAGCGGCAGAAACGCTCGTGTGAGTGCTCAGCCGCTTCGTTTCTATTTGGCTTTTTCCAGAAAGCCGATGTAGCAGAGTACAGGCTCATAAACTTTCTATTGAGTCCGTACACCGCAACATCGATTTCCGGAAAAAGCCGAACAGAAACTAAGCGGCTGAGAGCTCACATGAGCGCTTCCGCCGCTTCGTTTTAGCGAATGGTGGGGGTCCCAGTGCTCGGACCTCCACCAATCAAATCTTCTGACATGTCAGAAATTTGTTAAACGTTTAGTTACCCTTTAGTATGTTAAATTACAAAACATGTGATAAGTACTTGCATGCAGGGCCGTCTCCAGGTTTATGTGGGCCCTTGGGCGACAGAACCTTATTGAGCCCCTTTGTAAAAGTTAGGCACCCAGTTTGTGCCCCCATATAAAAGTTAGGCCCCCAGTTTATGCCCCCATATAATAGTTAGGCCCAAGTTTGTTCCCCCATATAAAAGTTAGGCCCCCAGTTTTTGTCTCCTGATATAAACTTTAGGCCCCCAGTTTGTGCCCCCATATGAACGTTAGACCCCCTTTGAGCCACAAAAATAAAAATAAAAAACTCACCTTACCCGTTCCCATGACAAGCTGATGTGTCCTGTCACTGTCTTTGTTCTGGTAACCGGCGCAGTGACATAATTACGTCACTCTGACTTGATTACATCTCCTGCGCTGGGATGCTAGCGTTGCGTACAGATGTAGCCTTCTTTATCTTGACTTTTAACGCATTAAATACACAGTGGCAAAATCCTAAATCTTAACATCAATGACTTTTCAATGGCTTTTGTTGTGTGATATCACGCTGCAGCAAGTTATCAGACTCAAGATAATGGCTACGAAAAAGAGTCTGCTCTTCGTTAGTAAGCTAAGCTTACCGATGCAGTTTGGCGGGTTGGCCCACCAGAGGAAACTCGCCTATTTATTAAATGTAAGCAACTGGGCGGCGTAAAGCACCTGAATTAGAGTGAGATTGTAGGAGGGGTTGAGGAAAGAGGGTATAACATTAAAATATAACTTTTATTCAATTAACTAAGATACTGCAGAGTACACAAAATAAGTAAAATAGAGTGATTTTCTCACTCCTGGAGATTAAAGGTTGGATATCGCCAATTTAACAACCAACCTAAATTGAAAAGGCCTCGTAAAGCACCTGGCGGCCGATCGGGTCCCTACAAGAGCAATGGGCCTCGGCATTTGCCCGAGTTCACCGAGTGCTGACGCCGGCCCTGCTTGATGTTATGGATGATAACCGTAGTCTCCTTAGTTTAAAAGTGATTCCATCCCTTTCAGTGAAACATTAAAGGTGTTTGTTATAATTCCACCTAACAGATCGGCATTGCAGTATACAACCTAGTACTTTATCATAATCACACAGGCTATCTTAGAAATACAGTAGTTAACAGATTTCTTACTAAGGCAGTCTTAGCCAGCAGCCTTACCCTATACCTTGCATTTTAAAGGAACAGTGTCATCACAAATAATTTTTTTATATGTTAAAGATGTTAGCGCTTTAATAAAAACGTTTATATTCATTTGTGTGTTTGTGTTTTACTGTTTCTTATTTTTACACTTTTTCTTCCCTATGGGGGCTGCCATTTTTTGTTCCATTTCTGTGTGTGTCGATTAACGACACACACAGACATGGAATACGGCAGCCACAGTCCCATAGGGACTGCGAACGGCTCCCGTCCCATTGACTGCCGTGTACGGCGTCTGTGTGGGAACTGCGCATGCGCCGCTCCCACACAGTCCTATTCCAAATTGGCGCCGTCCGGCGCCATTTTCCTGTGGACCGGAAGTCGCGGCCGGACAGTAATATTACTACTTCCGGTCGCGGCTTCCGGACTTGTGCACATGGAACAGCGGCAGCAAACGGAGCGGACGGGCCGGAGGGAGCCGCGGCGGCAGGAGCAGGTAAGAGATTTCAATGTATGTTAGTGTTTGTGTGTGTTTACTACTGTATGTAAACCTACTACACTGTGGGTTACCTCAAAAAATGGCGACACACAGTGTAGGAGGTTAAACCTTTCAAACCCCTCGTTTATCCCGGCACTAGCCAGGATAAAGGAGGGGGGGATGCTGAGAGCTCACTAGAGCGAGGGCTTTTAACCCAATGTTGCAATGCAGCAATTTTGGGAACTAGCTCCATCTAGTGACCAAAAATGGGTAGTATTATAAATTAGAAATAATTTATAATATTTCCTGACTCGCGAAAAAAATAAAAAAAATTTGAACAATGTTTAATCACCCACACACTAAATGTTTAATTTTTTTAAAAAAAACATGTTTTTCTGGCAACACATTCCCTTTAAGAATAATTGAATGTTCTTTATTTATCGCCTGCATGAGCTTTAAAACTCAAGTAAGAAAATAAGTCACATAAGACCAAATGTATACAAAATTTAGCCAAAATGTCAGCTTTTTCAAGAGATCAACATTATACTTCTATAGAATTATTTTACACGATAGAATTCTGGCTGTGCATTAATTAAACTGAAACATTAGCAAGTCATAAAGCACTTCCATTGTTGCTTACTAATATAATGCAGATTTTCACCTTAATTTAGAGAGCAGTCAAGCTGTCCTGTTATTTAACCCCTAGGTCACCAGTAAGCTAATTATCCACTCCAGTTTTAGCACCATTAAGCCACTAAAAAATAAATGATAACCACCATATTACCTCTGCGGTGACCCAACATTTATTGACACCTCTATTATCCATCAGTACATGACCAAGGCAGTAGCCATTTACATTACTTAGCAAAGGGAAGTATTATTATAAAATTTAACGGAGCATTTAGGGGCTGAATATAGAGACAATTTAATATTTTGTTAAATATTATTACTGTGAATTGTTGATAATATTTATACTTTGATTTTATATCTTGTACATGTATATGTTGTACATTAATGTCAATGATATATAAAGAATTATTAAAATATAAGGATATGCGTTAATGAGGATTGATATTGTGTTACATTCTTTTCGGTAAATTAACTAGGCGGGCACTACAAGTAATGCTTCAAGTGCATGCCAGCATGTATCACACATCAAATTAAAATCCAAACATCTAAATCCTCTTACTAAATCTCTTGCATATTTCCGCTGGCCGTGCAATTGTGGTCGCACTGGCATGCCCCATCCCTTTTCCCTCACCGATTCGGCATCAAATAATAAATGTACTTACCTCACCACTCCGCTTCTCTACTTCTCGTATCTTTGCACTGTTTAAAAGTCACAATATTTCCCTAGAATTTTGACATGAATCATTTGCGACTTTTATACACTAGAAAATGAACGTAGAAAAGTTTGTCAATTACCCCGATATAAACTGTAAAATTATGTTTAATGGTGAACATACAGTTTAAACTACATTGTTCAATTAAATGGTCACTAACTTTTCAACAAACTTTGCATAAATCAATAGTACAAGTGAATATAAGAAACTTTGCAAAATATCTCGTTGGAGAAAAATACCTCTTTCTTTTCGCTTACTCTGAATTCACTGCTAAATCTGTCTCCTCATGACGAGACGGACTAACAGCTCACTGAAGCATCAGGTTACAGCTGCCCATAGAAGTCTATGGAGAGTGGAGGGGGAGGAGGGAGCAGGAGCAGAGTTCGAGAAAAGCAGAGAGAGAGAGAAGTATAATATGCTGGATTCACAGCTACACTACTCCTTGATGCTGCAGGATGTCCTCCATGTAGCTGCTGCTTCTGAGGCTGTGCTACAAAAACATTGGGGAGCAGGATATTCTCTTCACTGTGTTTGCTGTTTATAGGTGACATAATAGCAGTTAGGCTCCACCTACTTGCTCAGGAAAACTGAGAATTCGAGATAGAGCCAGCAAAGGGGAAAACTGCTAAAAAACAAAAAGCATGATACAGGTCAGATAATGGCCAGAAATAGTGGTATTTCTCATGTGCACACCTATGACAGCTTATTCTGAAAGTCACCTGAAAGCTTAAATACGCTTTAAATGCAATCGATTTCCCCTAGGGAATAGCCACTTGAGACTTATGCATATTCTGCACATTTATCTGATTACCCATTTGATGCTTATTAAAAATATTGTGGATCTATTATTTGCTGTTCTATAGTTATCAAGTTAGTGAAGTTCTGGAGTTCCAACATTGTACGCAATAGCTTCACTTCATCAACCATAATGATCCAAAATCCATCTGAAATCTTACTGTAATGCCAGTTATTGATTTTAGTGGGTATTGTGCTCTCAGCTTAATATATATCTGTGCTACATTATCTTTGGTCAGACTGTACTACCAGAAATTCTAAAGAAGCTTGTTTAGTATTCCCAAAAGCGTATTGCAGTACCTTTACTGCGCTTTAAATTCACGTCTTTTCTTTTGTCAAGTAAAGAAAGAAATTGAAATTTATGCTTCAGATGATTGTTACACATGCTTTTGTTAAAATAAGCACTTTAGAAATAGAGATTACGATGAAAATTAATCCAAAATAAGTAGCATAATGTCTCTTTTATATGTTATACGTTCAAGGGGTATTCCCAACTTAGACATTCATGGCATATCCACAGGATATGCCATAAATGTCTGATAGATGCGGGCCCAAGCTGTGTGACCCGCACCTATACCAAGAATGAGGGTCATCTGACCCCGTTTCGCCTGTTCTAGTTTCCAGGTGGATACTAGTGGAGAGGGCACTCTTTCCATTCTGTTCCATTGAAGTTACAAAAACAGCCGAGCAGCGCACAAAATCTGCCCATGTAAAACAACCTTAAAATATTTTTAAACATATTTAAATTATATTAAAACATATCCCATTCTCAGACCTACTTCAGCTACTTCAGTTATTCACATTTCTATGAGGAAATAGGAAATCACATGGTCACAGGAATATTTTTTTATGTCAAAATTCATCTTTGCAAATTAGAAAAAATACTCTGATTGTTAGAAGTGCTTGATAGTGTATATATAAACAGGATAGGCAGTGACTTTAGAGATTGACTGTTTGGGTTTATAAATCTAATCCATAAAGTTAAATGTTTATTATAATAATATGTTTTTGAAATTTTCACATCATTTCTCATTTTACTTTTAATGGCATATTTTTTATGCTGTTTGTTTAGAATGCTCTTTTAACTTTATTAAAATTTTTGTTAAATCTGAATTCAGTCTTTGCTGTTAAAACCTATAATTATCACTATAGTACTTTTACTAAATTGAATACTCATCATGGCCATAATCCAATTCTACAAATGTGATAGCCCTTAAAGGTAATACTCCTAGTAAAATGGATCATCAGAAAGCAAATGAGTGTGTTTTAAATTAGAAGCAACATGCCTGATAGGTAGAACATCTGGATCAGTGAGATTAAGGCCACCAACTGTCTGCACTAACATGAGAAGAAAAAAAATCGTAACCGATAGCATTGTTCTCTCTCCTTCACACTTTAATGATAGTACAAAATTCTGTAATTAGATAAATTAACTCTTTTAAATTGCTATTATATTGCCCCAAGTAATATTGTTTAAATAGAAACACAGGGAATGTTCTATATCTCCTTTTTTATCTTCTTTGTGCATTACTGAAAAGATATATTTCTAATTAACTAATACTATGCAAAAATGCTATGTCAAGTGATTATCATAGATGATGTTCTATCTTTATAATAACCTTATATGTTTTATAGCATTGACTCAGAGACAAATTGCCATGTCTAATTGTTATATAATGATTTTAAAGACATAACATAAGTTGTTAAAATATGGGAATGTAGTTCATATAAATCTCTATGAAAACGAGTCTGTCCTTTAATTTATTCTAAGGGTGCAGTCAAATGTGGCATATTAGCCTTGTATTTCTGCAGCATATTTTTATGCTTTTTTCACGCATTTTATAAGGCAAATACACCACTTGTGACTGCACCCTTATTGCGCTCCTTTTCAATTAATATTCATAAAATGTATACATAGGAAAAGGCAAATTCACCACGTCCTTTCTCCTCAGCTCATCATTAGACAACAGGTACTATTTATGGCATCTGTATTCTCTAAAAAGAGAGGGGCTGTTGTAATATGTTGATAATAATGGCAGACTCCTGTCTTCTCTTCTTATTAGCAGAGAACAGGTCTCTTAACTTGACGCTGGACAAGTACACTCGTCCTGAGCGGAAGGCAGTTGCCGCATCAGGGTGAACTTACAGATGTGTCATACCTTAACCTATTTCTAGACCCGTCATATCCCAAGATGTGTGGCGCGAGATGTTAAACAAGTCCTACAAAGTGAGTTAGTAGTCTCACCTAATAGCCGCTGTGTCTAAGAGTCCAGCGGTGTTTGTCCTGTGTGATACTGTCTGCTGAGCCACTGTATCTATTCCTATCCATAGCTATAGGGTCGTAGTGCTATAGATATGCTGTCTTATATATATATATATACATATATACAGTGGCGTAACTACCGCTATAGCAGCCCGCAGCAGGCCCCCAGCATGCCAGCCGCCGGCACGGTGTATGGCCGGAGGCTCCGCTAGCAGCTGCTATGACTGCTACAGCGCGACGCCACTGTAGGGGTTGTTCCTACAAAAGACATGCATCCCCTATCCACAGGATAGGGGATACATGTGTGATCGCTGGGACGCCCAGCGATAAGCAGAACGCCCCCCTGTTGATTCTGCAGCAGCATCGGCGTTAGCAGGTAAGTCGATGTAGCTACTTACCTGCAAACGCTGATGCTGCTGCAGAATCAACTGTAGCCTCTGGTGCCGATGTGTCCTCGCTCGTCTGACACGATGCAGGACCTGTGAGTGACGTCACAGCGTGATCTGGCAGAAGCTGGGCGTTCTGAAGAGAAGTGGATGATACTTCTCATCAGAACGCCCAGCTAGTAAAAGTATTAAAAACGCCCCGATGTACGCACATAATACACGCCCACTTGGACTTTTACTTTTAAACACACCCACTTGGACTTTTGCAAGCCTCATTTGCATAACTACAAAAATGGTCATAACTTGGCCAAAAATGCTCGTTTTTTAAAAATAAAAACGTTACTGTAATCTACATTGCAGCGCCTATCTGCTGCAATAGCAGATAGGGGTTGCACAATCTGGTGACAGAGCCTCTTTAAGACCATTGTGGACTATAGTGTTCAACATGAGAATCCAGTATTCCTCACGATTTAACAGTGCTCTACTATGATCACCACCTCGCACTGGATTGTTAACCCTTTCAATTCCTGAAAACTGAAAGCTGCTGATATTGCCTTGATGCATATGGCTAAAGTGTTTAGCTGCATTAGAGGGATTTCTAACTTCAGGATTAGTGGCTCCATTGAGATGTTCTCTAATTCTGGCCTTAAGAATGTTTTTTTGTTGTTGAAAAAGTATATATATTTACAGTATTACTTGTTATTCACACGAGCATACCAAATATGTAGTTTAAAATATATATATATATATATATATATATATATATATTAAAGAGGACCTATTATGATGGGCTTATTCTATTAGAAAAATCAATAGCCCTTAAAAAAAAAATAAAAAAAAAATTCGCAAAATATAACTGTAAAAAAAATAATGTTACATAGTTACAAGCTAACTGCAAAATAAATACTATGCACAGAGCAGCTTTGGTCATAGCTGGAAGATCTTGCATTAACTAGCAAGATGTCCTGACTTAGCACCACTGGGCATGACGGGAGTTTCTGGACTGGAGGTTCGGACTCGACTTCTGTGGTGAGTTAGTTCATTTACATATATTGAGCATGCACCGTAGAAATATTTTTTTGCTTATATTTTTACATAATTATATTTTGAGAATAATTTTTTAAGGGTTTTCAATTTTTCTAATAAAATACTATGAAAAGCCTTTTTATATAAAACATTCTTTCCTTTATTTATACAAAACTTTTTTTTTTTCCAATATAGGGATTTTAACGTTTCTTTATTTTTTCCGCCATTAACAATATGCTGGCATACATCTGCATGCCAGCATATTGTGCTTGTGCGTAAAAATATGCATAGGCTCCTTTTAAGGCATACACATGGGACAGCTCTGGTGAGCTTTCGGGGACTTTGGGTCCTGAAAACATCATAGTGACTCCAGCCCCATATAGTGCTGCAATCATGTTTAAACGCAGCACTGAAGAAGTTAACTGCCAGTATCAGGTCCCTGATCCCAGGCAGATGCAACACGTGCAGGACTGTGTATTACAGCCCTGCCCCTGCCACTCATCTTGCAGGTGTTGCTGACAGTGCCTATGGGATCATTATGATGAAAATGTACGTTATAGTGCTGCAACTTTTCATTATGGGGTGGCAAATGGTTAAAATGTTGTTAAATTAAATAACAGGGTCCTTATGCTCAAATTGTGCACTTGTATGTTAGGAGAGGGTGGGGTGCACTGGTAAAACCCTCGCAGGAATGCATCGGAAAGAGGAGAAACTAACCAGGAAGTCGTGTGCCAGCTTTATCTTTTACTTTGCATTTTACAACATGTACAGTACAGGCGCTGATAGTATACATGGCCACAAATAATATATACATTATTCCCAGTGTGGGAGGCACAGTGAATAGTTACAAACTACATATACAGTACATGACAGAACAGAATGGCATGATGGCTGGCTTGTTGTTCTGTGGGACTGCAAATTTACAGTTTAAGGTACCCCTCCTTTATGCAATGTTTATCCTCTTGGGCCTAGTAAGTCTTAAGATTGTAGCTGCGTCTTCGTAGTTTGGGCCTATTGTTCTATTTGATGGTGGTGGCTGGCTGCTTAATAAACCGACATCTACAGGCCTCCACGTGGACACTGACCAGTACACTTTCCTCTAGACTGTCTTAGGACACATCTTTACTACGTTCCCCTCTCTAGCCATCTCACTAGATTTCCATACAGTGTGGGCTGCAGCCCCACCCACTTCTCGCTTATCAGGACTTGTTGACACCCCAGGCCAGTGGCGTAACTACCGCTGTAGCAGCAATAGCAGCTGCTACGGGGCCCGCAGCATGAGGGACCCGTGCCACCCGCCGACATGGCCCCTCATGCCCGGTGGCACCGCTAGCAGCAGCTATAGCTGCTGCAGCAGTAGCGAAGCCACATTCAACAGTGTCTGCGTCCTTAGGACGCAGATGCTATTGTGCACTACGGCAGAGCAGAAAATTATCTCCCTGCTCTGACATAGCATACTTGCCAAATGTCCAAATGCAAATGACTGTCCCGGGACGTGTCCTGGCAACTGCTACATTCAATTGTATCTGCATCTTCAGGATGCAGATACAATTGAATACTGTGGCAGAGCAGGAAACTATCCGCTTCCTGCTCTGCCATTCACTCCTCCTGGAGTGAAATCCCGGGCCAAAGCATTGCTGATGCCATGCCTGGGGATTCCGTGCAGGAAGTGCCACTGACATCACTGCCATTTTTTGGACAGTGAAGTCAGGGCTCTGTCTATGAGCGGAATTCCAAGGCCAGGGCGTCAGCAACGCTTTGGCTGGGGATTCAGGTGCTCCAATAGTAGCCCATGACTACACTGTCCATATAAGGGCAGTGACGTGAGGGACACCTCCTGCATCGGAATCCCTGGCCAGAGCATTTCTGACGCCTGGCAGGGGATTCCGCTCATAGTGAGACACAGTGGCTCTATCTACAGGGAGGGGTTGGGGCTATCTATAGGGGGAGTATGTGTCACTATCTACAGAGGGAGTTTGTGGCACTATCTACAGGGGTGCTATGTGTGGTATCATCTACAGGGGGCTGTGTGTGGCATCTACAGGGGGTGTGTGGCATCATCTACAAGGTGGGGTGTGGCATCATCTACATGGGGTCTGTGTGTCATCATCTACAGGGGGTCATTGTGGCATCACTTACAGGTTGTCTGTGTGGCATCTACAGGTGTCTGTGTGGCATTATATACAGGGGCTGTTTGTGTGGCACTGTCTACAGGGGGGCTGTATAGCACCGTCTACAGAGGGAGCTGTATGGCACTGTCTACAGGGGAGATTTATGGCACTGTCTACTGGGGGGGCTATATGGCACTGTCTACAGGGGGGCTGTATAGCACTGTCTATGGGGGGGCTGTATGGCACTGTCTACAGGGGGCTGTATGGCACTGTCTACAGGGGGGCTTTATGGAACTGTGTACAGGGTGGCTGTATGGCACTGTATACATTCGGGGCTGTATGGCACTGTCTATAGGGGATCTGTATGGCACTGTCTACAGGGGGGCTGTATGCCACTGTCTACAGAGGGGGTGCTGTATGACACTGTCTACATGGGGGGCTGTATGGCACTGTCTGCAGGTGGGGCTGTATGGCACTGCATACAGTTGGGGCTGTATGGCACAATCTACAGGGTGGAATTATGTACAAGCTGGGTTTGTGTGGGAGGGGTGGCCCAGACAAATGTTTGCTATGGGGCCAAGTGTTTCCTAGTTTCCTAGTTACGCCCCTGCCCCAGGCCCAATGTAGGTTGCAGTCTATCCCGGTTCTCACCAGTCTCCACAAGGCTCCTTAGTACCAGTCTCTATACAAAACATGGCACCTCTCTCTATCTCACAGTGCATCAACAACAGCCTCTCACTCTGTCTCTATAGCCATTACACTTCTCACTCTCTGTCTTGGCTCTTCTTTCTCCTCGTACACAGAACGCAGCTCTGATCACTGAATGCTGTTTGGCGGGCTAACCACCTTTTTTTTTTTATAGAAACATCTCCTCCCCAAGTGTAATGACGCTTGCAAGAGCATCCATCAACACCTTGTTACAGAGCATTACAACCGCCGCCAAAGATGGTGTCTGCGCCTTAAATCCCGGCACCATAATAGTATAGATAACAAGCCAACCAATTGCATTATCTCAGCCAGTATGAACACTAGCAATAACCATAAACGTTTCAAGTGCCGTCTTCGTCGTCAGACAGACACTCATCTTTTCCTTGAAGTTAATTTTCTCCTATTATTACCAGACCTTGGCCATTTTATTCAAGTCCCACGTATAGTGGAGGGGGAAATATTACACAGCCACAACAATGAGGATGCAAGCCAGCATCACTACTTCTTAAAGGCATAGTACATTGAAAACATAGCACAGATGCTCATAAGGCTCTAGTGACCTTTAAATACATTGCTAGGTTACAGCTCTCCCCACTTTTACTTGGGGATGCAATCCCCATGTGTTGCACCTCGACATTTTATTTGGTAAGTAATTGTGTGTTCACATAATAACTGCAAGTGTAATTACATCTCTAACAGATGATTGCCCTGACTCCAGAGTACACTTTCCTATCATTGTACTAGTTGTCTGAAACCTTCCACCTAGATTATGCCACTGCCTAATGCTAAACATCTACAGATTGTAAGGCAAAGATGTCATTTGAGAGTCATGTGAGAACAATTACATTAGTATGCTTACTGACTCCATAGCACTAACAAGAAGGGAGGCAGACACCTAATAAGGGAGACCCGATGCTTTATATAAAAGTTACTTATTTACTTAGTGATTTAATTATATTAATTTTTAAATATTGGTTCATGTTCTGTATTTATTCTGATTTGTTTTAAATTGAATATCCACCTTTTACTGCAATGTATTTTTTATGCTCAATATTTAGTGCTGAATAATATCTTAATTTATCTTTAGATTAGTCAAAGGTGTAGCTTAAGAGCTTATATTATTTTGTCATATTATTGAGTTTAAAGGCTATGGACACTTTTGGGGTATTTTTTATTTATTTTCTCAATGAGCTGCACTGACGTATTGGCTGTCATTGGCTATTGTGTGCTCCTGAGCCACTTTCTAAGCTCAGTTCTGATTAAGTCAAAGTGGATCCACTTTGACTTGATCAGAACTGATATACAGAAAATGTACCAAAAATTTACAGTGTTAAATGAACAAAAAAATTTGAGCATATAAAAAACATGATTTTATTGACACAGGTTGAAAATTACAGCAATAGCATAAAAAAGAGGGGGGTGGGGGTAAAAACGTAGAGTCCAAACAGATAAGCAAATACTGAGTGGGCTACTGGCAATAACAACTATACCATGGATTGATACATTGTAAATAGTCTGCAAGAGTAAGCCAAAAAGGATGTATGAAGACAAAACAGAGGTAGAATAAAGGTATAATACAAAGGCACCATGGCGTAAAAAATGAAAGAGAGACAGGTAAAAACAGATGCAGATAAACAATGGGGTAAATATGCCAGGAGCCCACTTACACACCCATTGTGTTTCTCCACAAGGCTTTGTCAGGGGGGAATGATTATCAGAACTGAGTTTAGAAAGTTATTCAGGACCACACAGGTACCGCTGTCAATGCAGCTCACTGATGGATTAACTTGGAGTTCTACTACATATTTATCAAGTTTGACTCTCATTGGGGGTCCTTGGGCTTGCACCCTTATTGCAGATACTGTGCTGCTGTCTTTTGGCTTAGATAGATAGATAGATGATAGATAGATAGATAGATAGATAGATAGATAGATAGATAGATAGATAGATAGATAGATAGATAGATAGATAGATAGATAGATAGATAGATAGATAGATAAGAAGGGTAAAGAAATGGATCCAGAGCTGAGACCAGGTGATTTGGTTTAAAATCGGAAACTTCTTCCAAGTTTTAATTTTACGAAAAAAGGATGGTTTAAAAAATAGACAATCGGTGTTCCTTCAGGATGGCTTCCTATTGTCATAGGAAGCCATGACTAAGGACGCAGATCACGTCTGAAACGCGTAGGCACCCGCCTATTCCCTTCAAACTAGCCATTGTATCCTGAAGGAACACCGATTGTCTATTTTTTAAGCCATCCTTTTTTCGTAAAATTAAAACTTGGAAGAAGTTTCCGATTTTAAACCAAATCACCTGGTCTCAGCGCTGGATCCATTTCTTTAACCTTCTTGTTCATTCACTGCGTGTGCCGACACGAGGACCCGAGCGCTACAGACAGTGTGACTACTATATTCAGGTGAGCTGGAGGATTCCTCCTATGATAGATAGATAGATAGATAGATAGATAGATAGATAGATAGATAGATAGATAGATAGATAGATAGATAGATAGATAGATAGATAGATAGATAGATAGATAGATAGATAGATGCTTGTCTCCAACTGACAACGACATTATAAAAAAATTAATATGGTAACATAAGGTCCAATCCCTGCAGCCACATAAAAATAAAGTACTTAATTCGATCCCTACTGCTTTATAGGCACTACCCACTGCATTATAGTTACCCTTATTCTTCTATAAACTCTTGAGTCATGATTTATTTTCTATTGACTTTTAATAAGGAGAAAATGTATGACCTCAAATTACTTTTCGTTTTAATGAGCTTAGTAGAAAATGCAGCCTATGCTGTTCTCACTTAATTTTTTCGTCAGGTCTCACAAATGCTTTTGTTAACCCAAATTAAACGTGATGAACAGGGAAAGTTCTATTTTCCTCTCTTGTTACGTTGGAAGCACGTGTAGCATCCAGATTCTAAATGTCAGCTTTTGTTAGACTCAAAAAAACGGTCTCTGGCTGAACTTCAAACTGAGTCCTTTTCACCGCTCTCCTTTGTTTGGCATTTTTTTTATCTCCTCTTTATCGAACATCCCGCACCTCGTCTTTAATATGGAATAAAGTGGATGTAGGCAAGAGATCAATATGAAGGCATTGTTCCCAAAGACCTTCACAAATTAAATTTGTACCATCATCTGAAAAGCCATCAATCTTGCTTTCTTTGGCATCGGCTATGTTTCATAAGGCACTCTGAAAACAAATAGAAATTGAGTCATTGTAGAAGAAGAGACCAGAAAATCTGATTTAACTTTGCCTCCTATAACATTATGAATTGAGTAACTGACATGTTAAGAAAGGAGGGCATGATGTGATAATATACGGCCTTGAAATTGACTCCTGTGAATCCATTTATGCTCTGAGAACACTCTTTACCTGGATCAATAACCACTAGGATTTCTATTGCAATGGCTAATGCTGCTAAGGAGTGTTGCTTTCTGTAATAAGTTTACACATTTTATAAAACTTTCATATTGAATATATACAGCTTGTCTGGACAGACTAAAATAACATGATGATGGGAATAAACAAATAGCTACATTTTATTTGTTATGTTGTATAATACCTACATGGAAAGTCTATTTCTACTCTAAAACTTTTCAAAGTATGAAGATAATTTACTCTTTTTGTTGTTAATTTGTGGATGAAAAACAATCAGCACCAGAGTTTTCTTACATTTTTTGAATATTTTCTCTTTTCTTAATTTTTTTCAACTTTTCTTGAGAGCTTGAAAAAAAATCTTTTTTTATGTTTTTTTTATAACAATATACAGAGCAATAGAATACCTAATAGACAGGCAATCTCCTCAGTATCCACAGACCAAAGTACAACTTCCTTATGTATACATAGTTCCATTATTAATTATGCTATATCCCTTCTACCCCTCTGAGCCCCTTCCTCCCACCCCTTTTGGTGTTGGGCATAAGCATGAGCACTGGAACATCGAATACAATTACATTATATTTTCTCTTTATAGAGGAATTTTAACAGAATCTTTAGCGACCTTTATCTCATACTCTAATGACCGATCCAGATCTAATTGACCATCAACAATGCACTTCACTCTTATCATTTGGCTGTAAGGTAATGAACGAATCGTATTCCTCGGGTGGCAGCTCTCAAATCTTAAGAGTGTATTTTTATCTGTTTCCTTAGTGTACAGTTTGGTCCTAAGCGTCACATCCTCAATCATCGCTGTAACATCCAAAAATTGGATTTACTCCGCAGAGTGGACCATAGTCAACTGAATATCATCATCAAGTGTGTTCAAATGTTGGTGAAATTCCATCAGAGAACTCTCTGTGTCGGTGCAGATGAAGAAGATGTCATCTATGTATCTCCACCACTTCAGGACATGAGTGAAGTGGTGGTATACATAGATCGACATCTCCTTCTATCATGTCCATAAAAATATTTGCATACAACGGTGCCATGTTAGACCCCACGGCCGTCCCCATGAGTTGTATGTAGTATTGATCTTCAAAGGTAAAGTAATTTGATGTCAGAATGAGTTCTACAAGAGAAATAATGAATTCACAATCTGGTGCTGAATAATCGGAGGTACATAGTCTGCGCCTAACAGCTTCCATACCTTTACTGTGACTAATGGAAGTGTATAAGGATACAACATAAAAGACACTAAAAAGGAACCACGAGGTGGTGTCACATCTCTTAATTTAAGCAAAAAATCGGAAGTGTCCTTTATATACGATTTGGTATCCATGGCGAAAACCATCAGAACTTGTCAATAAAAATAGAAATATTGCTAAGTAAGGAGCCCCTCCCCGATAAAATAGGGTACCCGGGGGGATTAATTAAGCTTTTGTGTCTTTTTGGGAGTAAATACAGACAAGGTGTAATGGGATGTACAACAATCAGAAAATTTATCAGGGCCTGATCAATAATACTCTCCTAATGAGCTTGGCTGATTACTGTCTTGATTCTGCGTTCAATACCAAATTTAGGATCACCTTTCAACATCCTATATACACTTGGATCATTCAGTTGTCTGATGTTGATGTTGATGTTCAGGAAATATAAAAATATTAATGTACCAATCCTGCGCTGTTTTCCTTCCTTTGATGTGCTTTGGAACTGGTCTGTCTGTGTGTAATTTTGAGATGTATTTGCATCTATGCTGTATTATTTCATTCATTTATGGCAGATGGCGTTATGAGATATATACATTTTGCTTACCTTAGCATTGTATTTTTATTTCCATTTTTAGTATGGATTCAGCAGTATGTTACTTTGCAGCAGATGCTGTAGGTCTGTTACACGGTTGGGGTTTTAGTTGGATGAGCCAGACTCACGTTTGTGGTTTCTGGCACACCGATGAACCCGGATTGTGGGTCTTTTTTGACCACTTAAGTGTGGACAAAGTCCCTCGGATTCACGTGTGGACCGTGATTATATTCTGCTGTTCTTTAAAATATCTAGTAACTCTAGACTTGCAATATATCATCCTTTGATATATCTCCACCACCTGCCTGTCGGTGAATATATAGTTGGTTGGGAAACTTTTCCCTTTTATCACTTCTTGGAGCATCCCAGCACATCTTAGGTAATGGCCGTTTTGAAAAATATTATATACAGAGTTTTATTCGTTTTTTCCTCTGTACGGCGGTTACTTGGCAACATGATGCCCTACTTACCCAGGGTAAGAGTGTCCCCTTAGCTCCACCTTTGACACAGCAGTGGAATTTTTTATTAAATCTTAATCAGATATGTGTCATACTGTACATTTGTATATCGATGTTTTTAATATTATGCACTAGTCACTTTTTCACTTTTGTATCAATTTTGTCCTGTTTTGATACCTCTACCTACTTATGAAATGTTTTTTACACTATATGTAATGTTTTAATTAATTCTAATGAAATTGATGATGTCAGAGCACACTGGCTATTTATACCACTGTTTAACAATTGTATCACTATTGCATATTTTCTTGATGTGGACTGAATAAATTACAAGTTTTTTGCCTGTTGGAGTGCTGCAATATCTTCTTTTTTGAAATATCTGTATCTAGTCCAAGGATCAGGGCTACTTGCTGGGCACCCAGTTATATTTATATCTCTTCCTGGGGTGAGTGCTGTTTTTCTTTGTTGTACATGTGTGGATCTCACTAGCTGGCACCTCGTACATTATTGTATTTTATATTATTGAACAAGCTACTACCCATCCAGGGACATGTGCAGTCGACACATTTTTTTTTTCTGAGGAAAAAAGAGAGAGGATAGAGAGGATCTTGAGTGGAGCGGCGGGCGATGTCTCTTTCCTGAACATTCCATCAATACCTGATGTCACGTGTAACTTGGAATTTGAATCCAAACGCCTGATCAATGTGGAATTGCATCTCCTGACATTGGGGCAATATTACAAGAACAAAATTTTTCCTTGTAGTATGCGGTCACAGTTAAAGCCCACGATGCATATGCAACACGACGAATTTCATTTAAAGTATGAGCAGTTATCGAACAAATATGCTTTGGAAACTATCCTATTGAATATGGATTTTTTTTTTACAGAGGGACTTAGTCACCCTAAAAGTTAAGATTTGTGAATTGGAGAACACGTTGAAATCTCTTATTCCCATTGATGATTTAAATATGCATCTTGAGAAGCTGCAGGTGTCTTTGACCTAGATGAGGTCTGAGACCGAAGAGACAAAGAAAGTGGTATTGCGACCAGCTTGACTACGAGTCGGGTCATGTCTACACCTGGGGTAACCATGGTAATTACAATAATGGTCCACAAAGACAAGATCGCAGACCACGTGACCAACAGTATCCCAACAAGGAAAAGCCTAATCAGAAATACTCCATTAATATCACCAAGAATTCTAATCAGGTGAATTTTTTAGGATCCAATGATCCGGATGCGTTAAGAGAAAGACTACCAGGAGAGCAGGATGCAAGAGACACAGAGGGAGGAAGAACCCGCTTTCAGAGGCATTTACAATCACAAGGTCAGAAGACCCTGCCTCCCAGCAACATAAAGAGTGCTCAAAGACTGTGGTAAATAGCTATTCCCATATATTATCCGATGCTGAGTTACATTTATTATCTAAAGGTCTCTCATTTTGCCCAAGTCAACGGGTCAATTGGTTCCAGTTGGAACTGGATCTCGATAATATTGAAAATCTGGTTTGATGCTCAATGTAATGAGAAAGTATTAAGTATTAATCCGCATGATTTTTGTCTTAATAGCTATGGTTTACGTAATAAGAACAATTTTCAACCGCCTATAGTGTCACATTCCGTCGAAACATTCGTGGAATCAGTTAAAAGGGATTTTTATGCATTGAGATCCTCGACACAGGGTAATAATATTAAACATCCGAACATCACTACTGTTGAAATGCAGGCACTTAGTGAATTGGTCCATAGCCACGACCTCACTGTCAAACACGCTGACAAAGGTCGTGGTTATAGATACCAATATGTACAATGAAGAGACTAAGAGACAACTGAATGATCCAAGTGTATATAGGATGCTGAAAGGTGATCCTAGATTTGATATTGAACGCAGAATCAAGACAGTAATCAGCCAAGCTCATGAGGAGGGTGTTATTGATCAGGCCCTGATGAAATTTCAGATTGTTGTACATCCCATTACACCTTGTCTGTATTTACTCCCAAAAATACACAAAAGCTTAATTAATCCCCTTGGGTGCCCTATTGTGTCGGGGAGGGGCTCCTTACTTAGCAATAATTCTATTTTTGTTGACAAGGTTATGAGGGTTTTCGCCATGGATACCAAATCGTATATAAAGTTCACTTCCGATTTTTTGCTTAAATTAAGAGATGTGACACCACCTCGTGGTTACTTTTTAGTGTCCTTTGACGTCGTATCCTTATACACTTCCATTAGTCACAGTAAAGGTATGGAAGCTGTTAGGCGCAGACTATGTACCTCCGATTATTCAGCACCAGCTTGTGAATTCATTATTTCTCTTGTAGAACTCATTCTGACATCAAATTACTTTACCTTTGAAGATCAATACTACATACAACTCATGGGCACGGCCATGGGGTCTAACATGGCACCATCTTATGCAAATATTTTTATGGACATGATGGAGGAGATGTCGTTCTATGTATCCCACCACTTTACTCATGTCCTGAGGTGGTGGAGATACATAGATGATATCTTCTTCATCTGCACCGACACTGAGAGTTCTCTGATGGCATTTCACCAACATTTAGACACACTATTCCGTTTACTATGGTCAATCCAATTTTTGAATGTTACAGTGATGATTGAGGATGCGACACTTCGGACCAAACTGTACACTAATGAAACAGATAAAAATACACTCTTAAGATTCGAGAGCTGCCACCCGAGGAATATGATTCATTCATTACCTTACAGCCAAATGATAAGAGAGAAGCGCATTGTTGATGGTCAATTAGATCTGGATCGGTCATTAGAGAGGATGACTTTGAATTTTCTACAGAGGGGGTACGCCAAGCGACTACTACAGGCACATAGAAATAAAGTTGTTTCTATACCTAAACATGATCTGTTTATTAAATCTAAACGCTCTGTATCAAAAAGACTTACAGTGATTTTAGTGGAGACATATCTAAGATCCTTAAAAAACATTGGTATATCATTAAAAATAACTACAGCCGCATAGACGAGTTGAATAATGCTCCCCTCATGTCCTATAGATGACCGTACAACTTACATGACAAACTGGTCAGATCTCGGGTTAAAAAGCCTCTTGGGGGAAAGATGCAGACTCTACTTGGGCCTCTCAAACCGGGCAGTTTTCCTTGTTACAACTGTGTTAACTGCCCACTTATGCATAAAGGTGGCACTTTTATGCATCCGGTGACTGGTATCTGACACGACATTAGATATACGTTGACCTGTGATTCTAGTTGGGTGATATATGTACTGTAGTACCCCTGTCAACTGCTGTATGTGGGGGAAACCACATGTGAGGTGAAGACACACCTTAATAACCATAGTTTTTCTATTAGAAAGCAAAAACTTGATTTACCTGTGTCTAAACACTTCTCAGAACAGGGTCACACTGAGAAAGATTTGAAGTTCATGATCTTGGATCATGTTCCCCTATCCTATCAAGGTGGTGACAGGCTTACGACACTTCATAAATGTGAGCTAAAGTGGATATTCCTGTTGAATACACTGAGACCGAATGGGCTTAATGTAGAGTTTATTGTCGCTAGGATTGCCTCTTGATTTTTCATTGTCTCTGCTCCTCCTCTGATCATTTCTGTGTCCCCTATGGATTAACTTAGTGATAATTTTTTTTAAACAGTACTTTATGTGGATCATATGGATCCTATGTATTTATCATATTCGTATCTTCGTGTTTTTTCTTGACCGTACTTTGCTTTTTATATTTCTGGATCTACAGATCACAACAGCTAACACCATGTCTAAGCATCACTCTCCAACATACTACATTGATGTTCATGAAATATTAAAATATTAATGTACCAATCCTGCGCTGTTTTCCTTCTTTTGATGTGCTTTGGAACTGGTCCGTCTGTGTGCAATTTTGATATGTATTTGCATCTATCCTGTATTATTTCATTCATTTATGGCAGATGGGGTTATGAGATATATACATTTTGCTTACATTAGCATTGTATTTTTATTTCCATTTTAAGTATGGATCCAGCAGTATGTTACTTTGCAGCAGATGCTGTAGGTCTGTCACACGGTTGGGGTTTTAGTTGGATGAGCCAGAAACACGTTTGCGGGTTCTGGCACAACGACGAACCCGGATTGTGGGTCTTTTTTGACCACTTAAGTGTGGACATAGTTCCTCGGATCCACGTGTGGACCGTGATTATATTCTAGTAACTCTAGATTTGCAATATATCATCCTTTGATATATCTCCACCACCTGCCTGTCGGTGAATATATAGTTGGTTGGGAAACTTTTCCCTTTTATCACTTCTTGGAGCATCCCAGCACATCTTAGGTAATGCCCGTTTTGAAAAATATTATATACAGACTTTTATTCGTTTTTCCTATATACGGCGGTTACTTAGCAACATGATGCCCTACTTACCCAGCTTAAGGATGTTCAGCCGCAATTATTCACAACTTCCTCTGTTGCATAGCGATATGTAAACTTCCGGTGTGCTGCTAACGCATGCGCACGGTTGATTCAGGAACGCCGGACACAGCAGGCAATACTGATAAATTATTTCCCAGGATCGAGTGTCACTGATTATTCAGAACATCAATGAACACTGATTGGTGAGTGTCCTCTTAGCTCCATCTTTGACACAACTGTGTCATTTTTTATTAAATATTAATCAGATATGTGTCATACTATACATTTGTATATCGATGTTTTTAATATTATGCACTAGTCACTTTTTCACTTTTGTATACATTTTGCCCTGTTTTGATACCTTTACCTACTTATGAAACGTGTTTCTTACACTATATGTAATATTTTAATTAATTCTAATGAGATTGATGATGTCAGAGCACACTGGCTATTTATACCACTGTTTAACAATTGTATCACTATGCTTGAGAAAGGTCCTATTGCAGGACTGAAACGTTGCATATCTTCTTGATGTGGACTGAATAAATTACACGTTTTTTGCCTGTTGGAGTGCTGCAAGATCTTCTTTTTTTAAATATCTGTATCTAGTCCAAGGATTAGGGCTACTTGCTGGGCACCCAGTTATATTTATATCTCTTCCTGGTGATTGCTTCTATCTATCTATCTATCTATCTATCTATCTATCTATCTATCTATCTATCTATCTATCTATCTATCTATCTATCTATCTATCTATCTATCTATCTATCTATCCAGTAAAGGAAATAAGTATTTGATCCCTTGCTGATTTTGTAAGTTTGCCCACTGTCAAAGACATGAACAGTCTATAATTTTTAGGCTAGGTTAACCCCTTCCCGCTCCTTGACGTACTATTACGTCATGGCAGCTGTATCGTTCGCGCTCCATGCCGTAATAGTACGTCTCGGGAGTAACGGCCGTTTCGGCCGTCCTCCCGACACATACAGGAGCTGTGACAGCTGCTGTCTTGTTCAGCAGCTGTCACAGCTCCTACAGCGGGGACCGATCGCTGTGTCCCCGCTGATTAACCCCTTAAAAGCCGCGTTCTATAGAGATCGCGGCTTTTTAGGGGTTAAGCTGCCATCGCCGGCCTGCTACGCGATAGCGGCCGGCGATGGTGACTATGGCAACCGGACACCAAACAATGGCGTCCGGCTATGCCATAGACGGAAGCCTAGTGGGTCCTGACAACGTCAGGACCCACTATGCTTGCTGTCAGTGAGTAGCTGACAGTTCTAATACACTGCACTACGCATGTAGTGCAGTGTATTAGAATAGCGATCAGGGCCTCCTGCCCTCATGTCCCCTAGTGGGACAAAGTAATAAAGTAAAAAAAAAGTTAAAAAAAGATGTGTAAAAATAAGAAAATAAAAGATTTAAAAGTATTAAAAGTAAAAATACCCCTTTTTCCCTTATCAGTCCTTTATTATTAATAAAAATATATAAACAAACAAATAAACTATACATAATTGGTATCGCCGCGTCCGTAACGGCCTGAACTACAAAATTATTTCATTATTTATCCCGCACGGTGAACGCCGTAAAATAAAATAATAATAAACCGAACCACAATCACAATTCTTTGGTCACTTCACCTCCCAAAAAATTGAATAAAAAGAGATCAAAAAGTCGCATGTACCTAAAAATGGTACTGATCGAAACTACAGTTCGTTACGCAAAAAATAAGTCCTCGCACGGCTTTATTGATGGAAAAATAAAAACATTATGGCTCTTAGAATAAGGCAACACAAAAAGTGAATGATTGTTTACAAAACGTATTTTATTGTGCAAACGCCATAAGACATAAAAAAAAACTATAAACATCTGGTATCGCCGTAATCGTATTGCCCCGCAGAATAAAGTGAATATGTCATTGATAGCGCACGGTGCACGCTGTAAAAAAAAACGAAAAAAAAAACAATCGTACAATTGCTGTTTTTTAGTCACCACGCCACCTAAAAATAGAATAAAAACTGATCAAAAAGCCGCATGCACCCCAAGAAAACTACAATGGATTCCTCAAGGGGTCTAGTTTCCAAATTGGGGTCACTTTTGGGGGGTTCCCAATGTTTTGGCACCACAAGACCTCTTCAAACCGGACATGGTGCCTAATAAAAAAGAGGCTTCAAAATCCACTAGGTGCTCCTTTGCTTCGGAGGCCGGCGCTTCAGTCCATTACCGCCCGAGGGCCACATGTGGGATATTTCTCAAAACTGCAGAATCTGGGCAATACGTATTAAGTTGCGTTTCACTGATAAATCCTTTTGTGTTATAAAAAAAATGGTATAAAGAGGATTTTCTGACAAAAAAAAAAATGTACATTTCACCTCTACTTTGCTCTAAATTTCTGTGAAACACCTAAAGGGTTCATAAACTTTCTAAATGCTGTTGTGAATACTTTGAGGGGTCTAGTTTCTAAAATGGGGTATTTGATAGGGGTTTCTAATATATGGGCCCCTCAAAGCAACTTCAGAACTGAACTGGAACCTAAAAAAATAAATAAATGAGGCAATACTTCGCTTCTTACATTATACTGATAATGAGCCGTGCCCACCCCCAGATGACCCCAGTTTTGACCGTTTGTATAAACGGAGACCCCTATTAGACCGTTCCAGTGCCCGGTTTTCCCAAGCATACACCCCCGAGAAGTGTATTTCTATTGATGAGTCCCTGGTACATTTTAAAGGGAGGGTTCAATTCCACCAGTACCTGCCGGGTAAGAGGGCAAGGTATGGCATGAAGATGTATAAGCTGTGAGAGTGCATCCGGGTATACCTACAGGTTTAGGATATATGAAGGAAAGGCCACCCCCAAACCAGACTGCATCCTGGACTACAATAGGTACATGGGAGGGATGGACTTGTAAGATCAAGCCCTGAAGCCCTACAGCGCCATGCAGTGTGGTATAAGAAGCTGGCCGGGCACATCATACAGATGGCATTGTACAATGCGTACATGCTACGTCGATGTGCAGGCCAGACGGGAACTTTCCTGGAATTTCAAGAGGTAATTATCAAGAACCTAATCTTTAGGGACCAAGAAGGGGGGGCACTGAGTACTTCTGGAAGCGGGGCCACACGCATCGTACCAGGGCAACACTTTCCAGGAGAAGTTCCCCAAACTGGCAAGAAGGGAAAAAGTCAAAAGAGGTGCAAAGTCTGCTATAAGAGGGCGATAATGGATGACACAATATATCAATGTGACACGTGTCCCGAATAACCAGAGCTCTGTATGAAAGTGTTTTAAAATTTATCATACATCCCTTGGTTTATAATTTACCCCAATTTTACTTACCCTGATGCACTCCACACAGCTTATCCCCCCTCGTCTTTCCCCTCTGAGCCCTGCTGTGTACCCAGGCAGCTGATAACAGCCACATGTAGGGTATTGCCATACCCGGGAGAACCCACATTACAGTTTATGGGGTGTAGGTCTCACTACACCTCTAGATGAATGCCTTAAGGGTGTAGTTTTTAAAACGGGGTCACTTCTAGCGGGTTCCAACTGTACTGGTACCTCAGGGGCTTCTGCATACATGAATTCGCAATAGAAAATCCCCAGTAGGCCAAATGGTGGTCCTTTCCTTCTGAGCCCTCCCATGGGCCCAAACGGCAGTTTATCACAACAAATGGGGTATTGCGGCACTCAGAACAAATTGCGCAACAGAATGGGGTATTTTGTTTCTTGTGAAAATAAGAAATTTTCAGCCAAAACTACATATTATTTGAAAAAAATAATTTTGTTTTCATTCCCAGCCCAATTCAAATAAGTTCTGTGAAAAAACTATGGAGTCAAAATGGTCACAACACCCATAAATGAATTCCTTGAGGGGTGTAGTTTCCAAAATGGGGTCACTTCTGGTGGGTTTCCATTGCTTTGATACCTCTGGAGCTCTGCAAATGCGACATGGCACCCGAAAACCAATCCAGCAAAATCTGTACTCCAACAAACACACAGCGCTCCTTTCCTTCTGAGCCCTCCCATGGGCCCAAACGGCAGTTTATCACCACAAATGGGGTATTGCCGCACTCAGGACAAATTGGGCAACAAAATTGAGTATTTTGTTCCCTGTGAAAATAAGAAGTTTTGGTAAAAAATTACATCTTATTGGAAAAAATGTCATTTTTTTAATGTCACAGCCCAATTGAAATAGGTGCTGTGAAAAAACTGTGTGGTCAAAATGCTAACAACAACCATAAATGAATTCCTTGAGGGGTGTAGTTTCCAAAATGGGGTCACTTTTGGTGGGTTTCTATTGCTTTGATACCTCTGAGGCTCTGCAAATGCAACATGGCACCCGAAAACCAATCCAACAAAATCTGGACTCCAACAAACATATAGCGCTCCTTTCCTTCTGAGCCCTCCCATGGGCCCAAACGCCAGTTTATCACCACAAATGGGGTATTGCCACACTAAGGACAAATTGGGCAACAAAATGGGGTATTTTGTTCCCTGTGAAAATAAGAAATTTTGATCACAAATGACATTTTATTGGAAAAAATGAAATTTTTTTCATTTCAGAGCCCAATTCAAATACGTGCTGTGAAAAAACTGTGCGGTCAAAATGGTAACAACAACCCTAAATGAATTCCTTGAGGGGTGTAGTTTCCAAAATCGGGTCACTATTAGGGGATTCCTACTGTTTTGACACCTCAACACCTCTTCAAACCTGGCATGCTGCCTAAAATATATTCTAATAAAAAAGAGGACTCAAAATGCACTAGGTGCTTCTTTGCTTCTAGGTCTTGTGTTTTAGTCCACGAGCGCAGTAGGGCCACATGTGGGACATTTCTAAAAACTGCAGAATCTGGACAATACATATTTAGTAGTGTTTCTCTGGTAAAACCTTCTGTGTTACAGAAAAAAAAATGAATAAAATTGAAATTCAGCAAGAAAAATGAAATTTGCAAATTTCACCTCCACTTTGCTTTAATTCCTGTGAAATGCCTGAAGGGTTAAAAAACTTTCTAACTGCTGTTTTGAATACTTTGAGGGGTCTAGTTTTTAAAATGGGGTGTTTTATCAGGGTTTCTAATACATAGACCCCACAAAGCCACTTCAGAACTCAAGAGGTACCTTAAAAAAAAGGCTTTTGAAATTTTCTTAAAAATATGAGAAATTGTTGTTTATGTTCTAAGCCTTGTAACGTCCTAGAAAAATAAAAGAATGTTCAAAAAACGATGCCAATCTAAAGTAGACATACGGGAAATGTGAACTAGTGACTATTGTGGGTGGTATAACTGTCTGTTTTACAAGCAGATGCATTTAAATTCTGAAAAATGCAATTGTTTCAAAATTTTCTCTACATTTTGCTATTTTTCACCAATAAACACTGAATATATCGACCAAATTTTACCACGAACATGAAGCCCAATGTGTCACGAGAAAACAATCTCAGAATCGCTTGGGTAGGTTTAAGCATTCCGACGTTATTACCACATAAAGTGAAATATGTCAGATTTGAAAAATGGGCTCTGAGCCTTAAGGCCAAAACTAGGCTGCGTCCTTAAGGGGTTAATTTTACCAGCGAGAGATAGATTATATATAAAATAAAAAAAAACAACAGAAAAATCACATTGTCAAAATTATATATATTTATTTGCATTGTGCACAGAGAAATAAGTATTTGATCCCTTTGGCAAACAAGACTTAATACTTGGTGGCAAAACCCTTGTTGGCAAGCACAGCAGTCAGACGTTTTTTGTAGTTGCTGATGAGGTTTGTACACATGTTAGATGGAATTTAGGCCCACTCCTCTTTGCAGATCATCTGTAAATCATTAAGATTTTGAGGTTGTCGCTTGGCAACTCGGATCTTCAGCTCCCTCCATAAGTTTTCGATGGGATTAAGGTCTGGAGACTGGCTAGGCCACTCCATGACCTTAATGTGCTTCTTTTTGAGCCACTCCTTTGTTGCCTCGGCTGAATGTTTCGGGTCATTGTGGTGCTGGAAGACCCAGCCACGAACCATTTTTAATGTCCTGGTGGAGGGAAGGAGGTTGTCACTCAGGATTTGATGGTACATGGCTCCATCCATTCTCCCATTGATGCGGTGAAGTAGTCCTGTGCCCTTAGCAGAGAAACACCCCCAAAACATAATGTTTCCACCTCCATGCTTGACAGTGGGGACGGTGTTCTTTGGGTCATAGGCAGCATTTCTCTTCCTCCAAATACGGCGAGTTGAGTTAATGCCAAAGAGCTCAATTTTAGTCTCATCTGACCACAGCACCTTCTCCTAATCACTCTCAGAATCATCCAGATGTTCATTTGCAAACTTCAGACGGGCCTGTACATGTGCCTTCTTGAGCATGGGGACCTTGTGGGCACTGCAGGATTTTAATCCATTACGGCGTAATGTGTTACCAATGGTTTTCTTGGTGACTGTGGTCCCACCTGCCTTGAGATCATTAACAAGTTCCCCCCGTGTAGTTTTCGGCTGAGCTCTCACCTTCCTCAGGATCAAGGATACCCCATGAGGTGAGATTTTGCATGGAGCCCCAGATCGATGTCGATTGACAGTCATTTTGTATGTCTTTCATTTTCTTACTATTGCACCAACAGTTGTCTCCTTCTCACCCAGCATCTTACTTATGGTTTTGTAGCCCATTCCAGACTTGTGCAGGTCTATGATCTTGTCCCTGACATCCATAGAAAGCTCTTTGGTCTTGCCCATGTTGTAGAGGTTAGAGTGAGACTGATCAATTGAGTCTGTGGACAGGAGTCTTTTATACAGGTGACCATTTAAGACAGCTGTCTTTAATGCAGGCACCAAGTTGATTTGGAGCGTGTAACTGGTCTGGAGGAGGCTGAACTATTAATGGTTGGTAGGGGATCAAATACTTATTTCTCTGTGCACAATGCAAATAAATACATATAATTTTGACAATGTGATCTTCTGTTTTTTCTTAATATCATCTATCTCTCACTGGTAAAATTAACCTAGCCTAAAAATTCTAGACTGTTCATGTCTTTGACAGTGGGCAAACTTACAAAATCAGCAAGGGATCAAATACTTATTTCCTTCACTGTATATATTCCTGAACTGCGAAAGAAGAGCTGCCTGATTATTTTTGGGTCTATATACACTATAAATCCTAAAATCCACTGTGGGGAGCTTAGTCAACACTCTAGCCTATCTACATTTATCATCTCTCTCTGTTTCCAAAATTTTAGCCTCTGTTTCTCAACTTTTAGCAGTTAGCACTCTCTAATGAAATATTTTGCCAGAGCTCATATTGCAGAGGGGATGCATAAATCTTCCCTACAGATATACCCTTTTTAATAATGTTAATACCCTCAGCAAAGGTATTTAATAACACCCAATCTCTAGTTACATAATAAATACTTATTGACTAACATAGTATACTTGTATAATATAAAATATGCTACAATACATATTCTGTGCATCAAACATATAAATACTGTATCTTGTGCTACATACCAACAAGTAGTAAATGATTTCCTCCATTTTTTTTTTAAATAAATAGATCAGTCAGTGTATTTGGTGTAACTTCTTAATTAGTTTTTATTAAAAATTTGTTTTACTTTTGAAAATACAGCTGTTCTGTATTCCCTATACAGAACTGCTGTATTGTGCACTTTTCACTGAATCCTTCAGCCCCACGGCCCTGACGGATTCAGTGTCGGCGGGTCTCTGACACACAGTTTCCATCTGTAATCGATCACATCTAAGTTATGAGGGAATACAGAACAGCTGTCTCTCCAAAAGTAAAACAAATTTTTTATAAAAACGAATTAAAGGGAATGTGTTGCCAGCAAAACATGTTTTTTTTTTTAGTTAAACAATTAGTGTGTAGGTGATTAAACATTGTTCTAATTTTTTTTATTTTTTTCACGAGTCAGGAAATATTATAAATTGGATTCAATTTATAATATTTCCCAGCACTGGTCACTAGATGGAGCAATTCCCAAAATTGCAGCATTGCATGTGGTAAAGCAACCACATTGCTTTATGCTGCAAAATTGGGAAAAAATCCCTCGCTCTAGTGAGCTCTCAGAATCCCCCCCTCCTTTATCCTGGCTAGTGCCGGCAGAAACGAGGGGTTTGAACAGTCTAACCTCCTACACTGTGTGTCGCCATTTTTTGAGCTAACACACAGTGTAGAAGGTTTACATACACTAGTAAACACACACTGAAACACGAACATACATAGAAATCACTTACCTGCTCCAGTCGCCGCCGCTCCCTCCGGTCCGTCCGCTCCGTCTGCTGCCGCTGCTCCATGTGCACAAGTCCGGAAGCCGCGACCGGAAGTAGTAATCTTACTGTCCGGCCGCGACTTCCGGTCCACAGGAAAATGGCGCCGGACGGCGCTCATTTCAAATTGGACTGTGTGGGAGCGGCGCATGCGCCGTTCCCACACACACGGCGTACACCATAGTGGATGGAACGGGCCCCGTTCGCATTCCCTATGGGACTGGAGCTGCCGTATTCCATGTCTGTATGTGTCGTTAATCGACACATACAGAAATGGAAAAAAAAATGGCAGCCCCCATAGGGAAGAAAAAGTGTAAAAATAGAAAAAAGTAACACACAAACACACAAATAAATCTAAACGTTTTTAATAAAAC
Source organism: Rhinoderma darwinii (assembly GCF_050947455.1). Classification (NCBI taxonomy): domain Eukaryota; kingdom Metazoa; phylum Chordata; class Amphibia; order Anura; family Rhinodermatidae; genus Rhinoderma; species Rhinoderma darwinii. Next base: position 230,967,234 of record NC_134689.1, on the reverse strand, counting down.
CCTAACATAAAACTGATATAAAAAAAAAAAATTTTGGTGACACTGTTCCTTTAAGAAGTTACACTAATCACACTGACTGATTCATTAAAAAAATATTAATAAAGCCCTCAAAGGTGTACATAGCCTTTAATGAAATAAAGAACATGCTACGATCCAAATACTATACATAAAACACTCAGAAAAAAAAGAGAAAAAAATTATACACTTTGTCGTTGTTGTCAGCAGAATTATAAATCCTTTTATAAGGCCTCATGCACACGAATGTATTTTTGTCCTCCCATAAATACTGGCATAAATACGGGTCCTTGGTCACACGTATTCGACACATATTCCACCCGTATTTACGGGCACGTTTTCGTTGCAAAATTGCACTGCAGTAATCGGCAGCCCGTCTCTCTATCCGTGCAGGATAGAGAGAAGGGACAGCCCTTTCCGCAGTAAAATAAATTTAAACTTACCCGGCCGTTGCCTTGGTGACGCGTCCCTCTCTTGACATGTAATTATGTTCGTGTGCTTGGGGCCTTAGTCTGTTATGAATTTTTCTTCTATGAACCTTGCTGCTTGTCAAGGGCCCATTGCCATCCTCATTGTAAATTCTAAATAATGACAAAAATAGCAGTCTAAGGGTCAGTTCACACGGCGGATTTTGTTTGGCTGGTCCCAACACAAAATCTGCTGTAGAATTATTCCTCCCATTGACTTAAATGGAAGGCTCGGGTGGAACCTGAATGAAGATCGGGCAGGACGCTTCATTTTCCCGCTAGCTGAAAAAGTCAGCTAGAGGGAGAAAAAAGCGTCCGACACCCATTGCAATGAATTTGGGGGCGGAAATTTGCGCCTAAATCCGCAGTGGGTTCCCCCGCAAAAATTCTGCCGTGTGAACAGGGCCTTAATCTTTTCTTTCTTGACCAAACTAGATCAATTTGGTTCAAAGGCTATCCTTTTTAAGCTTACATCGGCAAAATAATCCACAAACATTAGAATCCTCCTATTATTCAGCTTGAGCTCACTGAATTTTCTATAGGCCAACATCATGTCATCCTTATCATTGTAATCAAGAATCCTCATTACAGGTCTAGGTTTCCGATGTCTTTGTCTTTTGTTCTTAAACTGATTCTAGGAGCACTTTTTCGCCTTGATGTTTGTTTACAGACAGAATTTTTTGCATGATTAAATCTCTGTTTCCTTGTCCCATATGTTTCTGGTATCCTTATTAACCTAACAAAGTTCCACCTTGAGTGTTTTTTCAAATCGCTGAGCTTCTCATTTAATCCAGAATTGGTCTTCCTTAGTTCTTCTATGGTCCTATGAACATCCCCCATCTCATTGTCAATCATAATCATCCTATTCTCCAATTGGTCAATTCTATCCGAATGTTTCTGTAGATCACTATTCATAGTTCTTAATATCTGAGTGACTACTTATCCACTATTTCCATTATCATTGGCATTACATCTTCAGTGACTGTTTTTGCAATCTGCTTGATATTAGTCTGAGGCATATTGGATATTGGCTGTGCCTCCTCATCTGTCAACACATTGAAGAAAATGTATCAACCATTCCACGCCAGTTTTCTGGCGTAGAAAAGTCACAATTTGCATTAAATAATTAGATTTTTGTGCCTTTTACATTGTACCTTGCCACTTTTTAAAAAAAGGGGTGCAGCTTACAAAAGGGGCAGGACCACAGCAGGTCAGCAGATTTATTATAATTTACACCTGAAAGCTGGCATAAATTAAAGCGGATTTTGGGGCATTGCAAGATACAGGGCCTGTGCCAGGCACGTTACCTGGCCCATCTATCAGGCAATACATTGTTTTTTTGTAAACTCACCTCACCACTCCTCCTTGCTTCTCCCCTACGGGTCCTCTTAGACTCTCACTGTTTTCCGCAGCTCATGCAATGTACTCACACAGGGCAGCATCACAATGTTTTATGTATTGCAGCACTCAGGATGTTGAGTGACACGTTGCATATAACAAAATAGAACTTCTAACAGAAGGTATTGAATTGATCTATTCATATAATTCCTAATAGTGAAAAGAACCTTTATTAAAGGCACGTAACACTCATATAGATGTAATGGTCAGTCTCTGCTAACAGCAATATAATTGATATACTGTCTATACTAGAGGGAAGCGTCTGCAGACCGCTATCCAAGAATTGATTCTGAGCTGATGGTATGTTAAAAACATTCAACAAAGCCCCCCGACATGTTTCACCGAGATGGCGTCCTCAGGGGTACAATGGGGCAATGACAATGGAAACAGCAAGTCTGAGGCTTATAAAAACTTGTAGAACATCACTAGAGAAAGACCAGTGCAGAGGAGCCAATCAGGTGACTTGGTCTATGGTCATTCAGACACATGGAAAGCGGACTTAGCCAATACATGAATCTCCTACAAGAGCAAATTTCTGGCATAGTAGCACCAAAACACACAGTCTAAGTATGGGTTACTGCGGACTGCACATGTATCCAAGCTTGGTTAAATTTATGATATTCTTAAAGACGGCACATAATCAAAGGCTTAGTGCCGTTAGGTAACTCGGCCAGATAGCACAGGAGAAAGCATGGATATCTATTCTGTTGGATAGAGCAAACAGTTATGAATTTCCTACAAACAGAAGCCAAGGACCAATATACTGAGACTCAAGTGGAATAAGTAATAATTGTTAGCATTAAATAGATCTGTTACCTATCCTATATTAATGATAAATCAATGTATACATACTGTAGGTTGCAGCAATGCACAGACTCTAGCATACAATGAAAATTCACAGATAAAGTGGTACACTTAAAAAATGGTAGCTACATAAAAAATAAACACCAAATTGGCTGTCCTTGTTCAGAATAACAAAAGGAAAAGTTACACGTAATGAACATATATTAATGTTTTAGATCTCTCCTCATCTCAATATATAAATTCACTTGACATTACCATAAGATAAAACATTTTTGGGGGGTTTTGATTATCACTAGATAATAAATTTATACAAAAAATGCATTTACAACATACAAGTAATGTGCATGTAGCATATGTTATATATTTTGAAAATGTTCAAGATTTTTTGATGATTTCAGATGAAGGTAGAAAATGTAAAGCCTTCATTAAGTCTATTATAGTCTATGTAAACCTTTGAAAGGCAATTTTTTTTTGTAAAAACTTTAGTCAGTGTCATTAGTGCAACTTTATAAATACTTTTTACTCAAACTTATTTGTACTTATTGTGATACAGCTGCTCTGTATTATCTCTACAGAGCAGCTGTATCTTTTGCTAAATCCTGCTCCTGTTAGGTCTGAGGGACTGACGGGTTCAGTGACAGCGGGTCCTGCGTGTCTGTGACTGACAGACTTAGGTCAACGCAAACGATACAGCTGCTCTGTATAAAGTAAAAGTTTTTTGTTTTTTTTTATAAAACCTATTTCGAAAATTTAACTAATCACACTAACTACCGTTTTTATATATAAAAATAAATAAAAAATCTTTCAAAGGTGTACATAGCCTTTAAGTCGATAGATCCAGCGGGCCTCTTCCTGCAAGAATTTCCTGTCGTGATTTCCCCGTCTGGGGAATGACTATCATATAAGGTATTGACGACGCTCAGCGTCAGGAGATAGTATGAGCCGCTGCCGGTAGTTAGAGCCTAAAAGGACCCAGAGGGGAGAAGCGACGAGGAAAGATGCAACAGATTTTTTAAGAGGTGTACGCCTCTTAATAAATTTACTTCAGCGGAGCAGAAAACTAAGACTGGCATATGAAACGACAGTCTTTGTAAGTCTGCCCCATTGTGTATCACATTCTCATTCATAGATTTTCATTTTTGCAGGAATTTACCACAGAAATGTTATTCTTCTGCCAAACCTGCATTGCTCCCTTCCTCCTGATTCCAGCACCATTTATTTTGTGGTTGTAGGTGCCTCCGTTTCTTTGTAATCAGCCTCCATTAAACCTGCATTCAGCTCGTTCATGTTGGCAGCTGATATGCTAATTTATTAATAAATTGCCAACTGGGTGGTCTTCACTGCCCAGTTGTCAACAGGGCGTGCATCTAAGCTGCTCTGACAGAGTCATCAGTGATATATAGAGACTGTGGACCACCTAGAACAGAAATTCTGGTGACATATGAAAGATGAGATTCTAGCTGTGAAATACCTGGAGGTATCACCAGTTGAAAACACAGTCAGGAAAGAAAGCAGTGTACTATATGATCAGGCTGTGTTGCTTGGCTGGGAAGGGCGAGAAGCTGTATGCTGATTGGACAGCGTGATACAGAAAACATGACACCACCCAGAGTGAAAAGTAAGAGTCACCTCCTATTTGGCAAGCACAGCCAAATTAGCATATTTAGAAGAATGCTCATAACTTTGCAAATAAAAAACATTTTTGAAAACAAATTACAATGTAGTTATCAGCATCATAGCGCCTATTAGAACAGTTAGGGGATAGGGAATTCATAAAGTAGTGACAGATCCTCTTTAAAAAAAACTGCATCAAAAACGGCACCTCAAACTGTACCAAAAACTGCATGTGTGATTTCAACCTTCGGGTGTATTCAGACATTGCGGTTGAGGTGCGGTTAAAGTAGCATCCAAAAACTACATACGTTTTTACTGAGATTAAAAAACGCAATTGCATTGAAAAATGTATGCATTAAAGATGCATGCAGTTTTTGGATGCGGTTTTATCCGCACCTCAATTGCATAGTCTGAATAAATCCTTATGGAAGCTGATTTAATTTTCCTGATAATATCTCACTGTTAGCTTCTTGTTGTTTAGCATAACTCTATTGACTGCTGTAATGGAAAACAGCACTTAACACACCTGGGAAGATTTATTAAAGGGAATGTGTCGCTAGAATTTTTTTTTTTACTTTCAGTTAGTATTTAAGTGATTAAACATTGTTTTAATTTTTTTAATTTTTTCACAAGTCAGGAAATATTATAAATTATATTCTAATTTATAACATTTCCATGTGCTGGTCACTAGAGGGAGCAATTCCCAAAATTGCAGCATTGCAATGTCGTAAAGCAACCTCATTCCTTTATGCTGCAAATTTGGTGTAGACACACACGCTCTAGTGTGCTCACAGAATCCCCTTTCCCTTATCCTGGCTAGTGGCAGGAGAAGGAGGTGGTTGAAACGTCTAATCCTCCTACACTGTGCATTCGCTCAGAAAATGGCGGCACACAGTGTAGGAGGATTAGATACAGTGGTAATCAGACAGTATAACACGAACATAATACACACACCACATACACAAACATAACTTACCTGCTCCTGCCGCCGCTGCTGCCTCCGATCCTACTCCTCGCGTCTTCGCTGCCTGGAACATATGTCCGGAAGCCGCGACCAGAAGTAGCCATCTTACTGTCCGGCCGCGGCTTCCGGTCCACATGAAAATGGCGCCGGATGTCGCTCGGCCGAAGACCTTCCTTTTGGACTGTGTGGGAGCGGCGCATGCGCCGTTCCCACACAGACGGCGTACACCATAGTGAATGGAACGGCTCTCGTTCGCATTCTCTATGGGGGATGTATGTGCCGTATTTCATCTCTGTATGTGTCGTTAATCGACACATACAGAGATGAAAAAAAAATGGCAGCCCCCATAGTGAAGTAAAAGTAATAAAAAAGAAAAAAGTACAACACGAAAACACAAATAAATAAAATTTATTTTAATAACATACTTAAAGCTAATTTATATAAAAACTAATTTTTTCGCAACACCTTTCCTTTAAAGAAAGATGGCCTAAAGCTAGAGGTGTGTTAATGCTATCCTGACCAAAATATATTAGACTGAAGGTTTGTGTGGGTGTGTGACCGAACACACGTGTCAGTACATTTATCCAGATCCAAATCCATTAGTTATATCGATATATCAGAGAAAAGTAAGACACAAAGAAACAATGCCTTCTATATCTAAAATATGCTTCTCTGATTTATTGAGAAAAATCCAATTACAATAATATCTTTCAAAAGGGGAGTAGGCTTGAGCTCAGCCATTCCCTTGCAATGGGAGGATGGCTGTCTCAGCCAATCACAAGCAAGGAAGGCATCTTATGGAAAATTACTGCAAGACAAGAACTTCTCACGGAAAATAATGCGCAAGACAAGATTTTGTCTTAACAACCTTGCTCTAAGGCCAACACGTACATTCTCCTAGCAGACCCAGGCCGTTTCTACTCACCCCTTGTCGGCCGCGACCATGGATCTGTGAGTGCTGGCCAGCATCTCCTTCCTAAGAGACACCAGCACTAACTTCAGCTCTGTTTGGCTGTGTCCAGTAGGGTGTGCGCGTATGCTCATGCCTGGGCTTAAAGGGACAGTGCCCGTACATGAATTTTATTAATAATCAGCCCTAATCTCTCTTCACTATAAAACGGGTCCTCCCCTTTCTCTCACTGCCTGAGCGTTGTTTGTAATTCCCATGTTTACCTTTGCAAATGGTCCCATAGTGTTATCCTGTTCCCAAGTGTTCCCATGCCCTACTGCCTGTTCCTTTATCCTGTGCTGTGTTGGTCCCTGAGCCCTATCGAGTGTTGGAGTCGTGTTTTGTCATTGGTCACGTCTGCTGTCGTACACCATGTCTGGTGTCATCTACCATACCTGACATCCTCCACCACGTGTGGCATCCTCTGGCATCTAAAGTATCATCTGTGCCTAGCTATTCAGGTACCCTTGTGCTGGACTTTGTATTTATTGTGTACTCTGTTATTTGGCCAGCTGCCTCCCTGCTACAGAAGTGCGGCCTAGTGGGTCCACATACCCACGGATCGTGACACCCAGATAAAGAATAATAAACATAGCTAAAACAATCCCAGCATAAATCTAATTTTACAAGGAAACAGATGATTCTTCAAAACACAAAATGGATTCTTTCAAACAAGGTGGAGTCATATACGCCTACAAAATGGAGTCACATAAACATATTTTGCTCACTTTCACATTTCCCACATTTTGTTTATTTGAGAATATTTTGTATCCAAGTCAGGTACAGATGTAGCCATCTTTAACTTGTTTCTGATAACTTGCTGCAGTGTGATATATTTACAAAAAGCTGTTACCAGCAGAGAAATTCCCTTAAATCCAACTGCTACTGAATAGGACTAAATACATAAATAAATTTTATTGTGCTTCTATGAGCAAAAGGACTAACTACACTAAATGGTTAAAAGAATAACATAACCTCCGTTCAAAGTATAGGAGTAGAGATGAGCGAACCGGGACAACCGAACCCGGTTTCGGTCCGAACTTCCGGAAAAGTTCGGTTCGCAGCGAATCCGAACTTCACCGGGTTCGGCCGAACCCGTTTTGACCGAACCCGGTCAAAAACATTATACAAATCGGCAGCCACTTGTCTCTATCAATCACTGATAGAGAAAAGAGGCTGCTGATTTAAAATAAAATAAAAAGCATTTCATACGTACCCGGTCGTTGTCTTGCGGACGAGTCCCTCTTCTTCCTCCAGTCCGACCTTTTCTGACGCGGCAGCCTGTGATTGGCTGCAGAGGCCTCTGCAGCCTGTGATTGGCTGCAGAGGCCGCGGCAGCCTGTGATTGGCTGCAGCGCTCACATGGGCTGCATCGTCATCAAGGGATGTCGAGAGGGACGCGTCACCAAGGCAACGGCCAGGAGACCGGACTGGAGGAAGCAGGGAGTTCCCGGTAAGTATGAACGTCTTTTTTTTTACAGGTGCTGTGATCGGTAGTCACTGTCCAGGGTACTGAAACAGTGACTGCCGATCAGTTAACTCTTTCAGCACCCTGAACAGTGACTATTTAGTGTATGTGCACACACACTAATTACGTCCGTAATTGACGGACGTATTTCGGCCGCAAGTACCGGACCGAACACAGTGCAGTGAGCCGGGCTCCTAGCATCATACTTATGTACGATGCTAGGAGTCCCTGCCTCTCTGCAGGACAACTGTCCCGTACTGTAATCATGTTTTCAGCACGGGGCAGCAGTTCCACGGAGAGGCAGGGACTCCTAGCATCGTACATAAGTATGATGCTAGGAGCCCGACTCCCTGCAGTGTGTTCGGTCCGGTACTTGCGGCCGAAATACGTCCGTCAGTTACGGACGTAATTAGTGTGTGTGCACATACCCTTACTGACGTCGAGTAGCAACGCTGCCGTAATGACGGGTGCACACATGTAGCCACCCGTCATTACGGGGCCTCATGCACACGACCATAAAAACACCCGTTATCACGGGTCGTAATTACGACCCGAAATAGCGGGCCCATAGACTTCTGTTAGCCACGGGTACCTTCCCGTTTTCTCACGGGAAGGTGCCCGTGCCGTTAAAAAGATAGAACATGTTCTATTTTTTTATTTTACGGGCCGTGCTCGTAATTACGACTCGTAACTACGAGCACGGCCGGCCGGCCACGGGCAGCCGGCCGCTTTTGCGAACCGTGCTGTCATTATAATTATAGCAGCACGGCCCGTAAAATAGAAAAATAGAACATGTTCTATTTTTTTAACGGCACGGGCACCTTCCCGTGAGAAAACGGAAAGGTACCCGTGGGTAACAGAAGTCTATGAGCCCGTTATTGCGGGTCGTAATTCCGACCCGCAATAACGGGTGTTTTTACGGTCGTGTGCATAATGGAAGCACGGCTCGGAAAAACGAACGGCTGCCCGTGCTCATCTCCTGAAATACTCTGTGCTGCCTAAGGGTATGTTCACACGGCCAAATTTCAGACGTATACGAGGCGTATTTTGCCTCGTTTTACGTCTGGAAATACGTCTCAAATACGTCGGCAAACATCTGCCCATTCATTTGAATGGGTTTGCCGACGTACTGTGCAGACGACCTGTTATTTACGCGTCGTCGTTTGACAGCTGTCAAACGACGACGCGTAAAAATACAGCCTCGTCAAAAGAAGTGCAGCACACTTCTTTGGACGTTTTTGGAGCTGTTTTCTCATAGACTCCAATGCAAACAGCTCCAAAAACGGACCTAAAAAACGCAGCGAAAACGGCGTGAAAACGCCGCGAAAAATGCGAATTGGTAAAAAAACGTCTGAAAAGCAGGGTCTGTTTTCCCTTGAAAACAGCTCTGGATTTTCAGACGTTTTTGTTGACTACGTGTGAACATACCCTTAAACTCTGTGGACAGGTCAGGATCCTGTTTATTTTAAATGCTGCTAGGGAACCCGCTCGATCCACTATATAAGGCTACGCTACAGTGCAGCATTTAAAAGAAACAGGATCCTGACCTGTCCACAGAGTTTAAGGCAGCACAGAGTATTTCAGGAGATGAGCGTGCAGATTCAGTGCTGCTGTGAACTCTGCTCTTACCATTACGTAGCTCTCAGTCTGTTACCTCTCCTCCACTCCTGTCCTCAAGAACACCTTCACATGATTGGCAAGTCACCACGTAATGGTAAGAGCAGAGTTCACAGCAGCACAGAGTATTTCAGGAGATGAGCATGCGGATCTTGTGCGTGGTGGTGACTTGCCAATCATGTGAACGTGTTATAGAGGACAGGAGTGGAGGAGATGTAACAGACTGAGCTACATAATGGTAAGAACAGAGTTCACAGCAGCACAGAGTATTTCAGGAGAGGAGCTTGCAGATTCAGTGCTGCTGTGAACTCTGCTCTTACCATTACGTAGCTCAGTCTGTTACCTCTCCTCCACTCCTGTCCTCAATAACACCTTCACATGATTGGCAAGTCACCACCCCGCACAAGATCTGCACGCTCATCTCCTGAAATACTCTGTGCTGCTGTGAACTCTGCTCTTACCATTACGTGGTGACTTGCCAATCATGTGAAGGTGTTCTGGAGGACAGGAGTGGAGGAGAGGTAACAGACTGAGAGCTACGTAATGGTAAGAGCAGAGTTCACAGCAGCACTGAATCTGCATGCTCATCTCCTGAAATACTCTGTGCTGCCTTAAACTCTATGGACAGGTCAGGATCCTGTTTCTTTTAAATGCTGCACTGTAGCGCAGCCTTATATAGTGGATCGAGCGGGTTCCCCAGCAGCATTTAAAAGAAACCGTGTATGTGTATGTGTGTGTTTGTGTATATATGTGTGTTTGGGTATGTGACTTTGTCTGTTTTTGTTTTTATATGTATGTTTGTGTATATGTGTGTGTGTGTATATATGGGTGTGTTTGTGTATATGTGTTTGTGTATATGTTTGTGTATATATGGGTGTGTTTGTGTATATGTTTGTGTGTAGATGTTTGTGTGTGTTTTTGTATGTGTGTGTTTGTGTATATGGGTGTGTGTTTGTGTGTATATATGGGTGTGTTTGTGTATATGTGTTTGTGTATATGTGTGTTTGGGTATGTGTGTTTTTGTTTGTATATGTGTTTGTGTATATGTGTTCGTGTATGTGTGTGTATAACTGTGTGTGTGTGTGTGTTTGGATATGTGTTTTTGTTTGTATATGTGTGAGTTCGTGTATATGTGTGTGTTTGTCTGTTTATGTGTGTGTGTGTGTGTGTGTGTGTGTGTGTGTGTGTGTGTTTATATCTTGTTGTGTTTGTGTATATATGTGTGTGTCTGTGTATGGTTGTTTGTTTGTGTGTGCGTGTATATATGTGTGTAGGTGAGTAGAAGTATTGTTATTGTTCACATTGATAACTGTTTTTTTATGTTGTTGCAGATTTTGATGTACCGATTGGACTACATCTTCGATTCGTTGGACTACTGCGTAGATCTAAGTTTTTTCAAATTTTAATAAAATGGTTAACGAGGGTTTTGTTGGGGATTTCTTATTTCAATAAAAAAGAATTGTCTTTGTGGTTTTTTTTAAACTTTATTAGTGCCTAGATAATGGCAGTTGGCTGATTGACAGCGTCCATTATTAAGGCGGTACTTAGTGTTAGCCGGTGCAGAGGCTAGCACTAACCACCCATTATTACCCCGGTACCCACCACCACCAGGGGTGCCGGGAAGAGCTTGGTACGATCCAGTACCCAACCATCTGTTGTGATGGTCGGGTACTGGGGCGGCCGCAGGCTGGTATTATGAGGCTGGGAAGGGCCAAAATCAGTGGACCTTCCCACCCTTGTAATGCTAGGCTGCTGCTGCTGTGTTGTATCGGGCTGGTTATAAAAATGGGGGGGACCCCCACGTCGTTTTTTTTTTTGAATTTAACAAATTTAGCAATAGACGGGTCCCCCACATTTTTAATAACCAGCCATATACAAGGCCGCAGCAGTCTGGCATTACATGGGTGGGAAGGGCCACTGGTTTTGTCCATTCCCAGGCTAATAACACTGTGTTGTATGTGGCTGGTTATGATAAATTGGGTGGAACCCCATGTCTTTTAAAAAAAATAAATTAAATAAATAATTAAAAAAAATGACGTGGGGTCCCCCCACTTTTATAACCAGCCAGATACAACACAGCAGCAGCAGCCTAGCATTACAAGGGTGGGAAGGTCCACTGTTTTTGGCCCTTCCCAGCCTCATAATACCAGCCTGCGGCCGCCCCAGGGCCCGACCATCACAACAGATGGTCGGGTACTGGATCGTACCTGGCTCTTCCCGGCACCCCTGGTGGTGGTGGGTACCGGGGTAATAATGGTGGTTAGTGTTAGCCTCTGCACCGGCTAGCACTAAGCCTCGCCTTAGTAATGGATGTTGTCACTCAGACAGCGGCCATTACTAAAGTGGTAGTAATAAAATTTGAAAAGAAAAAGACAAAGATATAGATAAAATATTTTATTGAAATAAAGCACCCCCAACACAACCCTCATTAACCATTTTATTGTAGAAAAAAAAACGTCATCTAAGTAGTCCTCGAAACCGACGTAGTCCAAACACCAAACCTGTGAAAAAAAAAATGAAATAAAACATGTCGTAGGCTTAGATTCAGTTTAATGTGTGATACTGACTTTTATACCATGTATAGAAGCCTGCCGTGAAGTTGACTTAGATACAGGGCGCCAGCAGACAGTATCATACATGGCCATACATACATATATACAAACATACATACAAGCATGCACATATATACATGCAAATATACATACATGCAAACATACACACATATATACATGCAAACTATCATACATACATGCATACACACACACACACACATGAAAACATACATACATACAAACAAACATGCAAAGATACATACATACATATATACAAGCATGCACAAATATACATGCAAACATAAATACATGCAAACATAATTACATACATGCACATATATACATACATACATACATGACAACATACATACAAACATACATGACAACATACATACATGCAAACTTACATACATACATGCAAACATACATACACACATGCAAACATATACATGCAAATATACATACAAACATGCACATGTATACATACATGCAAACATACATGCACATATATACATACATACATGACAACATACATACATGCAAATATATACATGCAAATATACATACATACACACATGCACATATATACATACATGCCAACATACATGCACATATATACATACATGACAACATACATACATACATACATACATACATGGCAACATACATATATATATATATACACACATGCAAATATACATACAAACATGCATACATACATACATGCAAACATACATACATTCATGCAAACATACATACATACAAATATACATACACACATGCACATATATACATACATGACAACATACATGCAAAAATACATACATGCAAAAATACATACATGCAAACATACATACATGCAAACATACATACATACATACATGCAAATATATACATGCAAATATACATACAAACATGCACATATATACATACATGCCAACATTCATGCACAGATATACATACATGACAACATACATACATACATACATACATGCCAAAAAAAATAATAATACGTTCATACTTACTTTCCTCCTGTCCGGCCTCCAGCGATGACGTTTCATCCATGTCGCCGCTGCAGCCTGTGAATGGCTGCAGAGGCGGTCACGTGGGATGAAGCGTCATCCTGGCGTGCGTGACCGCCACTACAGCCTGTGATTGGCTGCAGCGGTGAAAGGGATGAAACGTCATCGCTGGAGGCCGGACAGGAGGAAAGTAAGTACGAACGTATAATTTTTATTTTTTTATTACATTTATTAAAATTGTATTTTCCGCGCGCCGAGCATGTACTGTGAAGGTTGCTGAAAGAGTTAGTGCAGCCCATTAACTCTATCAGCACCCGAGACAGTAGCATGCTCGGCGCACGTAAGTGACAGGTTCGGTCAGAACTAGTTCGGTCCGAACCGAACTTTTTTGTGAAATTCGGCGAACTAGCCGAACCGAACTTTTGATAAGTTCGCTCATCTCTATATAGGAGCCGTGCACACCTGACCAAGTATGTATGTGTTGTATTCAGTGGTGCTCGTGGCTGCAGACCAACGAGTCCCACAACTGACACTTGTGAGGAGCAACGGAGGTATATTGGATTAAAATAGGAGTATCAAAGCCCCCCCGACATGTTTCGCTGTGCTAGACAGCGTCCTCAGGGGTTCAGGGGCTTAAAGGCCATTAAGGCCGGAGGCTGGTCCCGATAGGCTTTCTGTCAGAGTGACTGTCACGTGACAATGACAGGTAGGGTATGTTCACATGGAGTGTTTTCAGGCGTATTTTGGGGCGTTTACACCTCGAAAAACGCCTGAAAAAAACGGATGCAGAATGCCTCCAAACATCTATCCATTGATTTAAATGGGAAATAAAGCGTTCTGGTCCGACGGGGCGTTTTTTTTTACGCCTGGTTTTCCAAAAACAGCACGTAAAAAGACGCCCACGAAAAAGAAGTGCATGCCACTTTTTGGGCCGTTTTTGGAGCCGTTTTTCATTGACTCGAAAATCGCGAGTGGCTTAAAAAACGTCTGAAAATCAGAAGCTGTTTTCCCTTGAAAACAGCTCTGTATTTTCAGACATTTTTGATTTTGTGTGTGCACATACCCTTAGAATACATTGCACTACCTATTTAGTGCAATGTATTATAGAAGAGATCAGAGCTGCAATTCTTCAAGTCCGCTAGTGGGACAAGTACAAAAAAGTATAAATAACTTAATAAAAATGTTTTATAAAAGTTTAAAAAGAAAAGTTATAAGTTACAAAAACCAAAAATGCTTTTTTTTCCTATAATAAGTATTTTATTATAGGAAAAAAGTGAACACGTTAAAAAAAAGTACACATATTTGGTATCCCCGGGTTCGTAACGACCCAAACTATAAAACTATAATACCAGAATCACTATTTTTTGGTCACCACCCCTCCCAAAATATACAATAAAAAGTGACCAATATAGAACCAATAAAAACTACAACCCGTCCCACAAAAAACAAGCCCTTACACAGCATTTTTTTAAACTGAAAAATAAAAACGTTATTGCTCTCAGAATATGGTCACACAAAAAATTAATTATTTTATTTTAAAAAAGTGATTTTATTGTGCAAACGCTGCAAATCATATATATAAAAAACTATATACATATGGTATTGCCGTAATTGTATCGGCCCGCAGAATAAAGTATAATGGTCATTAATGGTCATTATACATTAATGGTCATTTATAGCCCACGGTGAACCCCGTAAAAATAAAAAATAAAATTAGAATTGCTGGTCTTTGGTCACCTTGCTTGCCAAAAAATTGAATAAAAAGTGATTAAAAAAAACGCATGTACCCCAAATGGTACCAATGAGAAATACAGATTGTCCCGCAACAAATAAGCCCTCGCACAGCTCCGTTGGAGAAAAAATTAAAAAGTTATGGCTCCCAGACTCTGGCAATGCAAAATGTGCAAAGTGTTCCAAAAGCGGATAAGATTGGGCACCATTTATCAATGCGATGCTGGCCACATATCTGCGGATTATTATTTATTTACCCCATTATTATACCCTCTTTTTATGCCCTGATGTACTCCACACAGATAACATATGCCCCCACATAACAAACTAAAATACCAGTAAAACTCCAAACAGAATCACTACCAAGCTAAATCTGCGCTCCAAAAGCCAAATGGCACTCCCTCTCTTATGAGCCCTACAGCGTACCCAAACATCAGTTTACGTCCACAGATATGGTATTGCCATACTTCGGAGAACCCAATTAATATTTTAAGAGGTATTTGTCTTCAGTGGCAAAAACTGGGCACAACATATTGTGCACTAAAATGGCATATCAGTGGAAAATTTAAATTTTCCCTCTGCACCAGCCGCTGCGCATTAACCCCTTTGTGCAGCACGACTTAATAGCATGTCGGGGTGTGGGGGTGTTGTATGGAGTGGGCTCACGTGCTGAGCCTGTGCCATATGCTGCGGGTGTCAGCTGTGTATTACAGCTGACACCCGGGACTATCAGACAGGAACAGTGATCGCGCTGTTACAGGAACCTATAAAAATTACAATATACTGCAATACATTAGTATTGCAGTGTATTGTACCAGTGATCTAATGATCACTGGTTCGAGTCCCCTAGGGGAACTATTAAAAGTCCCTAGGGGGACTAATAAAATATATTAAAAAAAAGTAAATAAAGTTATTCGTGAAAAAATGTTATAAATATTTAAAGTCCAAAGGAAAACCCTTTCCCCATTTTCTTGCTAAAGTAATGTAAAAAAAATAACAAAATACACTAAATAGGTATCGCTGCGTCCGTAAAAGTCCAAACTATTACAATATACCATTGTTTAACTTACACGGTGAACGCCGTAAATAATAAAGATTTTAAAACTCCAATATCAGAGTTTTTTGGTCCCCTTAGCTCTAAAAAAAAAAAGTTATAAAAAGTGCTTAAAAAGTTGTATGTACCAAAAAATGGTGCCAATAAAAACTACAACTCGTCCCGCAAAAAATAAGCCCTCATACCTCTTAATCGATCAAAAAATAAAACAAAGTGATGCCTCTCAAAACAATTATTTTTTTTAACAAATCGTTTTTACTTTGTAAAAGTAGTAAAATATTAAAAAAAACGGTATCAATTTGGCAACACGGTAATTGTATTTAGTCGCAGAAAAAATTTAAGTTGTTGTTTTTACTGCAGTAAAAACAAAACCCAAAGAATAATGGAGGAATCACAGTTTTTTCCAATTTTAGCCTGCAAAGAATATTATTTTCCATTTTCCAGTACATTAAATGGAACTTTGAATAGTGTAAATAGTAAATATAACTCATACCGCAAGAAAAAATCCTCACACCACTCTATTGACGGAAAAATTAAAAAATTATGGCTCTTGGAAGGTGGGGAGTGAAAAACGAAAATAAGGAAGCAAAAAATTGATCAGTCCAGTTAATTAATTTTAATTAAAAAAAAACATTCATGACCACATGTGGGGTATAGCCATACTCGGGAGAAATTGCTTTACAAATGTTGAGGAGTTTTTTTCTCCTTTATTCCTTGTAAAAATGAAAAATATATATGTATTTTTCTAAAAAAAAAAAGTCGATTTTCATCTTCACAGCCTAATCCAAATACACTTAACAAAAAAACTATGTGGTCAAAATGCTAACTATTTCCCTAGATAAATTCCTTGAGGAGTGTAGTTTCCAAAATGGGGTAAATTTTGGGGGGTTTCCACTGTTTTGGTCCCTCCAGTACATTGCAAATGCGACATGGCACTGAAAACTATTCCAGCAAAATCAGTGCTCCAATGTCCAAATGACGCTCCTTCTCTTCTGAGTCCTGCTGTGGGTCGAAACAGCAGTTTATTACCACACTTGGGGTACTGCCGTATTCGGCAGAAATTGCTTTACAAATGCTGGGGTATTTTTCTCCATTATTCCTTGTAATAATTTTACTGTTTTGGCACCACTAGACCTCTTCAAACCTGACATAGTGCCTAAAATATATTTTTTTTAAAAAGGACCATTAGGACATTAGGACACTAGAGCCACATGTTTGATATTTCTAAAAACTGCAGAATATGGGCAATAAATATTCAGTTGCATTTCTCGTGTAAAACCTTCGGTATTACAGAAAAAAACTGTATTACAAATTAATTTTGGCAAAAAAAATTTAATTTCTACATTTCACCTCTACTTTGCTTTAATTCCTGAGAAACGCCTAAAGGGTTAAAACACTTTCCGAATGATGTTTTGGATACTTTGAGGGATGCAGTTCTCAAAATAGGGTGATTTATGAGGACTTTCTAATATATAAGGCCCTCAAAGCCACTTCAGAACTGAACTAGTCCCTGAAAAAATTGCCTTTTGAAATTTTCTTGAAAATATGAGAAATTGCTGCTAAAGTTCTAAGCCTTGTAACTTCTTGGAAAAATAAAATAAATGTTCAAAAAACAATGCAAACATAAAGTAGACATATGGGAAATGTAAACTAGTAACTATTTTGTGTGGTATTACTGTCTGTCTTACAAGCAGATACATTAAAATTTAGAAAAATGCAAATTTTTTAACATTTTCTCTACATCTTTGTGTTTTTCATGCATAAATATTAAATAAATCAACCAAATTTTTCTACTAACATAAAGTACAATATGTGATGAGAAAACGATCCCAGAATCACTTGGATGGGTAAAAGCATTCCCAAGTTATTACTACATAAGATAACACGTCAGATTTGAGAAAATCGGCTTCATCCTCAAGGCCAAAAAAGGCTCAGTCCTGAAGGGGTTAAAGGATGACTTATCCCCGCTTGAGGACTTTCCTAATCTTTTCACCTCATCCCTTGGCCATGTTAACAAAATTCCTCCCCATACTTATTTCATTTATAAGGTATGCCTGATCAAAGGATCTATGGTGGGTAATCATTTTAGCCTTTGCTGTGAAGCATTGCAAAAGTTTTGTCAAGCCCCAAAATATGAGGAGCAGAAGCAAATATAGTGCAATACATAATAAAACAACCTGCAGGACACTCTGGAGCGAACCCATTATCCATTCCCCAATGCCCAAAAACAAGAATGAGGGATTGAGCCTTGACAACCAATCTGGCCACTCCAGGTACCCTGCAGCACATATGACTATATATATAAATATATATATATATATATATATATATATATATATATATATATATATATATATATATATATATATATATATATATATATATATATATAGTGAAGGAAATAAGTATTTGATACCCTGCTGATTTTGTAAGTTTGCCCACTGTCAAAGTCGTGAACAGTCTAGAATTTTTAGGCTAGGTTAATTTTACCAGTGAGGGATAGATTATATTAAAAAAAAAAAACAGAAAATCACATAGTCAAAATTATATATATTTATTTGCATTGTGCACAGATAAATAAGTATTTGATCCCCTACCAACCATTAAGAGTTCAGCCTCCTCCAGACCAGTTACACGCTCCAAATCAACTTGGTGCCTGCATTAAAGACAGCTGTCTTAAATGGTCACCTGTATAAAAGACTCCTGTCCACAGACTCAATTAATCAGTCTGACTCTAACCTCTACAACATGGGCAAGACCAAAGAGCTTTCTAAGGATGTCCGGGACAAGATCATAGACCTGCACAAGGCTGGAATGGGCTACAAAACCATAAGTAAGACGCTGGGTGAGAAGGAGACAACTGTTGGTGCAATAGTAAGAAAATGGAAGACATACAAAATGACTGTCAATCGACATCGATCTGGGGCTCCATGCAAAATCTCGCCTCGTGGGGTATCCTTGATCCTGAGGAAGGTGAGAGCTCAGCCGAAAACTACACGGGGGGAACTTGTTAATGATCTCAAGGCAGCTGGGACCACAGTCACCAAGAAAACCATTGGTAACACATTACGCCGTAATGGATTAAAATCCTGCAGTGCCCGCAAGGTCCCGCTGCTCAAGAAGGCACATGTACAGGCCCGTCTGAAGTTTGCAAATGAACATCTGGATGATTCTGAGAGTGATTGGGAGAAGGTGCTGTGGTCAGATGAGACTAAAATTGAGCTCTTTGGCATTAACTCAACTCGCCGTGTTTGGAGGAAGAGAAATGCTGCCTATGACCCAAAGAACACCATTCCCACTGTCAAGCATGGAGGTGGAAACATTATGTTTTGGGGGTGTTTCTCTGTTAAGGGCACAGGACTATTTCACCGCATCAATGGGAGAATGGATGGAGCCATGTACCGTCAAATCCTGAGTGACAACCTCCTTCCCTCCACCAGGACATTAAAAATGGCTCGTGGCTAGGTCTTCCAGCATGACAATGACCCGAATCA
The DNA here is from genome assembly GCF_050947455.1 of Rhinoderma darwinii. Taxonomy (NCBI): domain Eukaryota; kingdom Metazoa; phylum Chordata; class Amphibia; order Anura; family Rhinodermatidae; genus Rhinoderma; species Rhinoderma darwinii. Next base: position 230,948,085 of record NC_134689.1, on the reverse strand, counting down.
TACAGCCAAGGCAAAAAAGGAGTGGCTCAAAAAGAAGCACATTAAGGTCATGGAGTGGCCTAGCCAGTCTCCAGACCTTAATCCCATCGAAAACTTATGGAGGGAGCTGAAGATCCGAGTTGCCAAGCGACAGCCTCGAAATCTTAATGATTTACAGATGATCTGCAAAGAGGAGTGGGCCAAAATTCCATCTAACATGTGTGCAAACCTCATCATCAACTACAAAAAAACATCTGACTGCTGTGCTTGCCAACAAGGGTTTTGCCACCAAGTATTAAGTCTTGTTTGCCAAAGGGATCAAATACTTATTTCCCTGTGCACAATGCAAATAAATATATATAATTTTGACTGTGATTTTCAGTTTTTTTTTTTTAGATAATCTATCTCTCACTGGTAAAATTAACCTAGCCTAAAAATTCTAGACTGTTCATGTCTTTGACAGTGGGCAAACTTACAAAATCAGAAAGGGATCAAATACTTATTTCCTTCACTGGATATGTATATATATATATATATATATATATATATATATATATATATATATATATATATACTCTAATATTTTATTAACAGAGCTTTTACCGGTACGGAAATAACAGGTTATGTGCAGAATTTTCTTCAAGTCACATAACTTCAGGGCTCTCATTGCTGCCATGGACTTTTTACTTATGAGAGACAACAACTAGTGACCTTCACCTTATAACCCCACATTATAAAACATTTTTGAAACTTTGTCGTTTGCAGTACGGATATTTACATACATTATCATTATAAACCTCAAACAATGTAAACAATACGGCCTCAACTAATAAAATAATGCTATCAACAATCTCATGCTATCACCAATATCAGTATTTCCCCCCAGGATTGGGTCCCATTAGTGCATTGACAAGTCCTGTACATCGTCATCTTCTTCTGTCTTCTGAACTTCACTGACTGTCACACTTAGGGTAACTCACACAGTTGTGGGGTCAGACTCTATGGTGGTGTCCAGTGGGGTATTTATTATTATGCACCTCCTGGTCACTTCCTTGTCTTCCACTGTGAACACTTGGATGCTGCTGGCTGGTTCCCTCAGATCTTTGCTTTGCCTTGACAATTGCTGATATCAATAGGACTTGGTATGGTCCTTTTCATCTGTCATACACTGCACTTTGTACTGTGAGCTTGGGGTGAGCTCCCTCGTAGGCGGGTTAGTGGAGTTTTTTTATGACTTCAAAAAAAACCTCTGCATCTAAATCCTCTTCCTCCGGCAAATTGCTTGTCTGCAAGGCTGCTTAGAATTGTGACACTGCATTCAGTTAATGACAAATATGTTGTATTGGCTCAGGCTGTGCCGGGAATTGATCAATTGATAAGTCTTTGGTTTAAATTTGTTGGCACTTGCTGGGGACCCGACCTTTGTCAATATTTAAAATAAATGTTCATATGGTGATAACAACAACAACATGCCCTATTAGTGCCTGCGATAAAAGTGGCAACCATTGTCCTAAGTCAAACACCTTTATAAAAAAAAAACGTATCTCTGTCCCCTTGGACAGGGTATCTAAGAAATGTGCAGCTACTGGGTACATTTTATGTGCACTTGTGTTGTAACACTTTTGAGTAGGATTTGTTCCTTGATCTGAGCTGATACCCCCTAACAGCTCCTCCTCACAGAAATATTTATAGATACTATATATTTTTAATCTAAAAAGTGTCTCAAGCCAATTTTTTTACCCATATAATGGTGGTTTCTCTTGGCTCAAATACCCACAATATATCTCTCAGACCGGAGCAGGCAAAACTAAATTGGGTATGATCCAACAGATACCCTAAATTACATATATAAAGTACAGTTAAGTTTACCGCTCAGATGGCATTGATAACAGTCCAATATCATTCAGTATGGACATTCTCTCCCAGAAAAATGCAGTGGACAATCCGCAATCCAATGAGGGTGTGGATGATAATTCTTATCTTTGTAGTTCCACCAAGCTCCCTATCGTCTCTCTCCACATTCAAAGAACTCCTGGTAGGAAAAGGATCTTATGTCTCTAATAGATGGAAAAAGGAAGACACATAGTGCAACAGCCTCTGAAAAAAGATTGCTCCACGCCAAGTTTAATCCATGCTCACAGAAGTAACAAGAAATAAAAGCATCAAGGTATGTAAAAATCTTTACAATTTCTAGGCGGCACGCCAAACACTCTCCAGGGTCAGGCGAGAGTGTTTGGTGTGCCGCCTAGAAATTTTAAAGATTTTTACTTACCTTGATGCTTTTTATTTCTTTTTACTTCTGTGAGCATGGATTAAACTTTGCATGGAGCAATCTTTTTTCAGAGGCTCTTGCACTATGTGTCTTCCTTTTTCCATCGATTAGAGACATAAGATCCTTTTTCTACCAGGAGTTCTTTGAATGTGGAGAGAGACGATAGGGAGCTCAGTAGAACTACAAGGATAAGAATAACCATCCACACCCTCATTGGATTGCGGATTGTCCACTGCATTTTTCTGGGAGAGATTATCCATACTGAATGATATTGGACTATTATCAGTGCCGTCTGAGCGGTAAACTTAACAATTCTTTTACCCACTCTGAGAACAAATTAACAGTCTTATAAACATTCCTAACTTAGGAAGTTGAAAACAAGTTGTATTACCTGGGAAGGCCTCTCAAGGTCTCTCCATGGGAGATAGGTGTGCTGGGAAGGTTGGCATTATTCTGCCAGGACTATTCTGCAGGCAAATCAAACAGCTCTAACAGAATTTAGCAGCAACAGCTGTAAAACCTGGGATGTACCAATTAGATCTTACCAAATTTATCTTTGCAGTATTAGAGGCATATGTGAGGCCACATACCCTCAATACAAGTGCCATCAAGAGTGCCTCGGATGCTACTGGTTTACCTTCCTTATTCGTCCACATACCATTAGAATCTGGTTTTCACACCTTCTGCTCCTACATGGACACCTCCTGTGAAGAACAATCTTTTTGCAGCGTAATCATTAATTGATCTTAATCAGGTAATGCAATTGAAGAAAAACATTAACAATGACATCTAAAAGTTAAAAATTCACATTGGGCAGTAACTAAATGTGATACGATTTTTATTATTTTTATATGTACCTCACAGAATCTTCTTGTCAAACAGCAGGTTCAATCCCCAGAAAACCTAAATAATATTGTGCAGACAGAGGCCAGAACCAGGTATAGTTACTGAACTGAATCTTCTTTTCTAAAATTTGGCTTTCACAACAAATTTTTTTTTTTCAAATGTGAATCTATTTCCACTGAGTTATCATTTACTCACCTTTTATCTGACACATACCTCCAATAGTCAAATTCTAAGGCATGCTGATCCATAACTTTACATGAAACGTAAGTTCAGTATTTAAAGCTGCTGAAATCTTAGTCATTGTGCAAACACCAGTTCAATATTTGTGATAAATACTGTTCCCCTGTCACTTTATATGGACCACATATCTACACACAACTTCACTGACAATTTTCTTGGCCTTATTCTCTGCAGTGGGGGAGGTAGTATGGTCTGCAGTCATCGGAACAGGTAATCTGGCCAGGGTGCATTTTACACAGGTGCCTTTGCGGTTTTACCAATGCCATGCCGTGTGCATATCATGCAGACTGCTACAAACCTAGTTGCGGCATTATTGAATCCAAGGGTAAGCCAATTTGCTGATACCTGGCTGAAAATACTCTCCTTGCCAGGTGTGTCATCTCTTGCGTACTTAATTGGCTTACCCGATGATCCAACAAAGTTCCTATTATGCCAAATGGGCCTATAATCATTGGTGATGCCAAAAACATACCTAGAATCGGTGTAAATGTTGGCCGTCTGACCTTTTGCCAAGTTACAAGTCTCAGTGAGTGCCTTAAGCTCCACTTTTTGAGCAGAACAATTAGGTGGAAGTGTTCTCTGGATAATTTACCTCGTGCATCGTCTTCTACAAAAATCTCAAAATCTGGGTTACTTATGGGTCTCTTACATTCCTAGTAGAGATGAGCGGACTTATGAAAAGTTCGGTTCGGCTAGTTCGCCGAATTTCACGAAAAAGTTTGATTCGGACCGAACTAGTTCTGACCGAACCTGTAATTTCCGTGCGCCGAGCATGGTACTGTCCAGGGTGCTGAAAGAGTTAATGAGCTGCACTAACTCTTTCAGCAACCTTGACAGTACCATGCTCGGCGCGTGGAAAATACAATTTTAATGCAATAAAAAAATAAATAAATATGTTCATACTTACATTCCTCCTGTCCGGCCTCCAGCGATGACGTTTCATCCATGTCGCCGCTGCAGCCAATCACAGGCTGTAGTGGCGCTCACGCACGTCAGGATGACATCAGAAGGCCGGCCTCGAGGGATGGCGCTTCATCCAACGTGACCGCCTCTGCAGCCAATCACAGACTGCAGTGGCCTCTACAGCCAATCACACGCTCCTCTCCTGAAATACTCTGTGCTGCCTTAAACTCTGTGGACTGGTCAGGATCCTGTTTCTTTTAAATGCTGCTGGGGAACCCGCTCGATCCACTATATAAGGCTGTGCTACAGTGCAGCATTTAAAAGAAACAGGATCCTGACCTGTCCACAGAGTTTAAGGCAGCACAGAGTATTTCAGGAGATGAGCGTGCAGATTCAGTGCTGCTGTGAACTCTGCTCTTACCATTACGTAGCTCTCAGTCTGTTACCTCTCCTCCACTGCTGTCCTCAATAACACCTTCCCATGATTGGCAAGTCACCACGTAATGGTAAGAGCAGAGTTCACAGCAGCACAGAGTATTTCAGGAGATGAACCTGCGGATCTTGTGCGGGGTGGTGACTTGCCAATCATGTGAAGGTGTTATTGAGGACAGGAGTGGAGGAGAGGTAACAGACTGAGAGCTACGTAATGGTAAGAGCAGAGTTCACAGCAGCACAGAATCTGCATGCTCCTCTCCTGAAATATTCTGTGCTGCTGTGAACTCTGCTCTTACCATTACGTAGCTCTCAGTCTGTTACCTCTCCTCCACTCCTGTCCTCAATAACACCTTCACATGATTGGCAAGTCACCACCCCGCACAAGATCCGCAGGTTCATCTCCTGAAATACTCTGTGCTGCTGTGAACTCTGCTCTTACCATTACGTGGTGACTTGCCAATCATGGGAAGGTGTTATTGAGGACAGCAGTGGAGGAGAGGTAACAAACTGAGAGCTACGTAATGGTAAGAGCAGAGTTCACAGCAGCACTGAATCTGCACGCTCATCTCCTGAAATACTCTGTGCTGCCTTAAACTCTGTGGACAGGTCAGGATCCTGTTTCTTTTAAATGCTGCACTGTAGCGCAGCCTTATATAGTGGATCGAGCGGGTTCCCCAGCAGCATTTAAAAGAAACAGGATCCTGACCTGTCCACAGAGTTTAAGGCAGCACAGAGTATTTCAGGAGATGAGCACGGCCGGCCACGGGCAGCCGGTCGTTTTTCCGAGCCATGCTCCCATTATAAAGTATAGGAGCACGGCCCGTAAAATAAAAAAATAGAACATGTTCTATCTTTTTAACGGCACGGGCACCTTCCCGTGAGAAAACGGGAAGGTACCCGTGGCTAACAGAAGTCTATGGGCCCGCTATTTCGGGTCGTAATTACGACCCGTAATAACGGGTGATTTTACAGTCGTGTGCATGAGGCCCCGTAATGACGGGTGGCTACATGTGTGCACCCGTCATTACGGCAGCGTTGCTAGGCGACGTCAGTGAATAGTCACTGTCCAGGGTGCTGAAAGAGTTAACTGATCGGCAGTAACTGTTTCAGCACCCTGGACAGTGAATTCCGATCAGAATATAGAATAACCTGTAAAAAAAAAAAAGACATTCATAATTACAGAGAACTTTCTGCTTCCTCCAGTCCGGTCTCCTGGCCGTTGCCTTGGTGACGCGTCCCTCTCGACATCCGGCCCGACATTCCTGGATGACGTTACAGCCCATGTGACCGCTGCAGCCAATCACAGGCTGCCGCGGCCTCTGCAGCCAATCACAGGCTGCAGAGGCCTCTGCAGCCAATCACAGGCTGCCGCGTCAGAAAAGAAGGTCGGACTGGAGGAAGAAAAGGGACTCGTCACCAAGACAACGACCGGGTACGTATGAAATGCTTTTTATTTTATTTTTAATCAGCAGCCTCTTTTCTCTATCAGTGATTGATAGAGACAAGTGGCTGCCGATTTGTATAATATTTTTGACCGAGTTCGGTCAAAACGTGTTTGGCCGAACCCGGTGAAGTTCGGATTTGCTGCGAACCAAACTTTTCCCGATGTTCGGACCGAAACCGGGTTCGGTTGTCCCGGTTCGCTCATCTCTAATTCCTAGCTCTGCACATTTTGTCAACCTCCTAGCTCTGTCTCACTGAGGTGTAACTGATCAGTCTCATCACTACTTGCCCCTTCTGGATCCTGTGGAAGCATTGCAGCAGTGTTCAAAACAAACCCCATAACTTGGTGAGTTGGGCCACAGGCAGGTATTTGGTCTGGACTTGGCGTCAGGGGTTGCATCCACTCCCTATAGCATTCCACCAGTCCCAGGAAATTACAGAATTGTCCGGGAATGGCTGGGACAGGAATGTCTTGTATTACTAGCACTTTTTACTGCATGGCTTGCCTGCATATGTAAAAGCAAACATAACAACTGTAATTCTCCATCTAGTGAAACAGAGTGCAAAGTGTCTGCCAAGCCAACCACTGCAGTGCAACAAGCCATGTGTGAGAGTACATACATTTTTCAATACCTGGCTCTTTATTAATCTCTAAAAATTTTCAATATCTGGAATTTAATTCTCCTACTTTTCGGACCCAGCGGAAGCATTGCAGGCGGAATAACACGTGAAAATACAAGATCTCCACCCACCTTTGTAACTTTGTAATCTATCATTTATGCAGGCTGTGCTTGTTGTAATATTTCACTTGAGAGAGCTGCATTTCACATTCCTTCGCAATCAGCTGCTGCCCACTGCCTTTCACACAACTCCCCCTCCTTCTTAGACCCATTCTTGTATAACTATGAGGCAAAATGCTGAAAGAAAGTAAGACTCTGCTGTATTTATAACTCTAAAACCTGACTTTACACAGTTAACTTTAATTATTTAGACCTTATAGAAAAGGTACGCCAAAAAGCCAGCCAATTTCTACAACCTTGTACTTAAATTCACTGTTCTAGGGCTTTTTCCCTTTTTTTGTTTTTTTTTGTTTTACACACTCTAAAAATAACTAACAATTCAATTATTTCAGTAGACACACAAATTGTTAAGGATCTGCCAGGCACAGCGTCTGTAACCACGCCCATAGGTAATCAGCCTGCACCTGCTTCTATGTCTGTGAGACTGACTCCATCTTCCACCACTCAGGATGGCAGGCTTAGGAGTGGGAGAGCCTATCACAGCCTGGCCAGACGGAGCTAGCTCCCGCCCTCTGTCTATTTATACCTGCCTTTCCTGTTCCTCCTTGCTTGTGATTCTTGTTTTGTTTCCTGGCCCTGCTGCAGCTTCTTTAACCATTTGACCCTGCTTCATATCGACCCTGGCTTACTGACTACTCTCCTGCTCTGCGTTTGGTACCTCGTGCACTCCTGATTTGACTCGGCTTGTTCACTACTCTCCTGCTCTGCGTTTGGTACCTCGTACACTCCTGGTTTGACTCGGCTCGTTCACCACTCTTGTTGCTCGCGGTGTTGCCGCGGGCAACTGCCCCTTTTCCCTTGCTTCTGTGTACCCTTGTCTGTTTGTCTGTCGGGCACTTATTGAGCGTAGGGACCATCGCCCAGTTGTACCCCGTCGCCTACGGCGGGTCGTTGCAAGTAGGCAGGGACTGAGTGTCGGGTAGATTAGGGCTCACTTGTCTGTTTCCTTACCCCGTCATTACACAAATGTTCTCAGTACAGCTGTGTTTAGGATTGAGAGAGCATGCAGTATAGATCTAAAATCAACCTCATACCTGCTCAATTTGTAGGCATTGCTATCCTTAGTCCATTCTCATTTGTACCAGTCTGCTTCTCAGACTCTTCTTACACACACACACACACACACTGCAGACGTGTCCGCATCACACCACCCGTCATAATTCACATTGGTCATTGTCATCATCATCATCATCATCCCTTCTATGCACCACAAACCCATGGAATTACTTGCTCTGCTACTTGAAGCCACGTACTTTGTTTTTTCAGTTCACTCAGTTAACTCATGATCATACACCATCCCTTGTTCATCTCTCCACAAACCATTTATCAACATCCAAACAACCACCTTTCAACATGCCTGCCTTTCTAAGCATTTTTTTGTTCAGTTTGACTATTTGTTATAGCATCCTTACCTGCCCTATTTGTCACAATTTCTTTGGATATATATCACGGGGCTTCCCCTGTCGGTCTGCTCTCTGAATTCCCTATTATCAGGACTTAACCGCAGAAGTCCGTGTGGTACTACTGGTACTAACTACAGGATATTGCCTACGAATATCCAACCTTTCTGCCACCTACAGACAGTCTGTATCGCTGCTGGGTCAGTGGTCTGTGTGTCTGGTCAGTGGTCTGTGACTCTCAGCTCTGTCACCTATGGAAAGTTGTGTCACATACTGACACCTGTGTCACCTACGGACACTGGTAGTACCTCTAAGTCAGTAGTCTGTGACTCTTGCCGCGTCAGGCTTCTCTGACACTTGGCCCTCTCAGAACAAGCGGGCAACAGGATAATATTTCCCTTGATCCTTGACAATTTTACGCAACAGCCAAATAATAAGTGACACATACAACAGCACAGTTCATTTCAGGTTTGTTCTGCAAAGCCTTTACCTTCTTCACCTTTCCACACAGACAGCTGGACCACACTCAATGGACACACTACCTGACCTCTGAAAATAGGTTTCTTTATCAGTACAAGTATTTTCAACTGCCCAAGCTGTAATCCCTGAACAACATAAAACAACTTTCACATGTAAATCACCACTAAACTGTCCGCTCAGCACAATAAAACTGCCAAGGGGCGGGTCATACACTCACTGACACACTTTTATACATCTCAACACCCATACCTCTGACTTAAACAGATAATTTTCACTGCCAGAAATATCTTCTTATGTCATTCATAGCAATAACTCAAGATATATTTAAATATCTTCAACATTCATCACACAAAAAGTTTTCAACATACCTCTAGATAAGTGACTGCGTCCGTGGAGATTTTCTTGTAAAAAAACAAACAAATTAAAGATCTCAGCAATACATGAGTGAAACTTCTTTTGTGACAATAAGCTTCCTACTTACCGCGGTTTTATTGTTTCACTGATGAATCGCTGCCTGACCTCCCAGTGACAGCTATCATAGTTACATAGTTAGTAAGGTTGAAAAAAAGACACATGTCCATCAAGTTCAACCAAGGGATGGGAAAAGAGAAGGGAAAAATGTCTACGCATAGGAGCTAATATTTTTTTGTTTTTGAAAATTATCTAAGCCTTTTTTAAAGCCATCTACTGTAGCTACTGTGACCAGCTCCTGCGGTAGACTATTCCATAGATCCACAGTTCTCACAGTAAAGAAGGCTTGTCGCTTCTGCACATTGAGCCTTTTTTTCTCCAGACGAAGGGAGTGCCCCCCTTGTTATTTGAGGGGATTTTACATTGAACAGGATTTCACCATATTGTTTGTATGTGCCATTAATATATTTATATAAGTTAAGGCCGCACTAATGCTTTGTAAAGTGGTAATATTATATGCCTATTTTAATACACGACAATATCTTGCTGGCCTTAGAAGCAGCTGATTGACATTGCATGCTATTATTTAGTTTATGATCTACTAGTACACCCAGATCCTTTACAACTGACTCCCCCAGTATAGCACCCCCTAGGACATATGATGCATGCAGATTGTTGGTACCCAGATGCATAACTTTACATTTATCTACATGAAACTTAATTTGCCAAATGGATGCCCAAACACTTAGTGTGGTCAAATCAGCTTGCAATTTACGAACATCTTCCATAGACTGAACAATACTGCATACCTTGGTGTCATCTTCAAAAATAGAAATAGTGCTATTAATCCCATCCTCTATATCATTAATAAATAGGTTGAATAATCATACGATTAATCTCCCGGGTTTCGTCACCAAAAATTGTTGTTTAAAATAACTATTGATTACTGTAATGGAAAACAGCACTCAACACACTGGGGCAGATTTATTAAACATAGATGGCCTAAAGCTAGAGGTGTGTGGATGCAATCCTGGCCAAAATATATTAGACTGAAGGTTTGTGTGGGTGTGTGAACGGACATCCGTGTCAGTACACTTATCCAGACCCAAATTCATTAATTATATCGATACATAGGAGAGAAGTAAGACACAAAGAGACAATACATTGTATATCTAAAATATGCTTCTCTGATTTATTGATAAAAATGCAATTCCAATAATATCTTTCAAAAGGGGAGTAGGCTTGAGTTCAGCCATTCATTTGCAATGAGAGGATGGCTGGCTCAGCCAATCACAAGCAAGAAAGGCATCTTATGGAAAATTACTGCAAGACGAGAGCTTCTCACGGAAAATAATGAGCAAGACAAGATTTCGTTTTGAAACCTTGATCCAAGGCCAACACGTACATTCTCCTAGCAGACCCAGATAAAGAATAATAAATATAGCTGAGACTGTTTAACCTTATGAGTGTCCAGAAAATACCAGCATAAATGTAATTTTACAGAGAAACAGATGATTCTTCAAAACACAAAATTGATTCTTTCATACAAGATGGAGTCATATATGCTTACAAAATGGAGTTACATAAATAGATTTTTTTCTCACTTTCACAAGGTGTTGTAGGGTTGAAGATGCACCACATTTTTCAAAGACGCGCACACTGTCTGATAGATTTGTCACATTTTGCCACGTGTTAGACTCCTTTTCCCCTCTTTAGACCACCTGATATGTTGTATACCTTAGACAAGCATTTTGCACCACAAACTGCTGCATGCCAGGGATAAATCTGGTGCATTTCACCACAAGTATGCGACCCAACGTAGCGAGCATGTCGCAAATCAATGTTCATTCTGGCGCACGCATTGATAAATTTGGCCAATAATATATGCGCCGAGAAAATAAAAAATGCTGGAAAATGAAGCGCAAAGACAATAATAAATATGCCCCACTGACTGCTTGGTCAACTTGCTCTGGTTAATGTTTATACACAGCAACTAATCTGAAATAGCTGTTGCATTGTAAAATATGGAGGGGTAACAAAGCAGCCCCTTGAACTTGTAACCTGAAATCCTTCTTCTGTCTCATCCCATCTCCCTTTAGTTAATGCTGCTAAGCTGGAGCTATCAATCCGTGTTGTGTCCTAATGGAGTAAACCTTAAGGGTCCAGTCAGATGTTGCAGTTGAGGAGTGGTCAAAACTGCATCCGAAAACCTCATCAGTTTTTACCGCCATTTGGTGCATTTATCGATGCATTTGCATTTGTTAACTCAATTGCATCATAAAACACACCTAATCGCTGTAAAAACGCAAGTAGTTTTCGTATGACATTTATCAATGTTTTAACCACACCACCTAACTGGACCCTTAGAATGTTGCTGTGAAAATGCGTGGTTTCGCTGTGACCTGTGGCAAAACCGTGTCATTTTGCTCATTTTAGTTTAACGTGTGAACCCAGGCAAAAGTAAATCTCCACCTTTTAAAATTATATTGTATTTAGGTCGAAATGCTATGCTGATTAGGTTCTTAAATTATCTTCATAGCATTTGGAGCTCTGCATTTATGACACAGATCTCCAAATCCCCTACGTAGACAAAGACCCAGATTATCTAAGAGTAGCATTTCATGCGCCAGTCTTAGTCTGAATGCTGCTAGAGTAAAATGCAACAAATGTATTAAGAGGTGCATGCCTCTTAATAAATTTGTCGCATCTTGGGCTGTCCGTAAACCACAAAACAAAATCTACGACAGTTGCACGATGGCGCAGATTTCTGCCAATTTCTGACATGCATTATAGTAAATATGTTGGGATGTGGTGGCCATGCCCCATCGCACTAATTCCCGCACACTTTTTTTTCAAGTGCTGTGAGCAGCACAAAAAGACAAAGTCAGAAAACTGGCATATAGCCATTTCTAAATTGCTCTCAAAGTTTCAAAACAACATGTTGGCTTTATGCACCCGCCACCAGAGAGGGATTAGGTGCTTGAATACTCTATTATTGAGTTTAATGCATAACAGCACACATTTCGTTCTTAAGGATGGTGGTTGGCTCTTCTAGTGGTGGCTCGAGGCAGCTAGCATGGTATCTTTTAAATCTATCTCTATGAAGGCGATTTAGAGATTTGTACCAGAAAACAATCCTCCCCCCACTGCCATTCTAGTAGTAGATAGCAATAGGTGGGGGGCCCATCGGTTGAACCCACACTGATTTAACATTTATTACCTGTCCCATAGATAGGAGCCCTATAATAACACTACATTTCCAGTGCAGATCTACTAAAAAATATATACTGTCATATTCAGTTACATACATTACACTTTTAAGGCTGTTTTGTTATATAAATTAATATAACAACCATTTTTGGGATGCTAACAGGTTAGCATGTGACCTCAATTACTGCACGTGGTACTACAAATCTTAATCCTACATCTGGAGAGGACTAGACAACAGGATAAGGAGATCCTTTTGTTACAAAACATCAGTGTAAATAAAAAGGCCCGATTAATGTCAAATCACATTTCTGATAATAAAAGTGAAAAACTGACAGGCAAGTTAAAGTGTATGTTCACAAATGCCAGAAGTCTAGCAAGCAAAATGGGGGAGCTGGAGGCCTTGATACTGGAAGAAAATATAGATATAGTTGGTGTTGCTGAAACATGGCTGGACTCCTCACATGACTGGGCTGTAAATCTACAGGGTTTTACACTTTTTCGGAAAGACAGGACAAATAGGAAAGGTGGTGGTGTATGTCTGTATGTGAGAAATGATATGAAGGCGAGTGTGAAAGAGACAATAGTGGGTGAATACTGTGAGGAGGTTGAAACCTTGTGGGTGGAACTAGAAAGGGAGGTAAACACTGAAAAAATTACTTTTGGTGTAATCTATAGACCCCCCAATATAACTGAGGAGATGGAAGTTCAGCTATATAAACAGATGGAACGGGCTGCACAGGCGGGTACTGTAGTGATAATGGGAGATTTTAATTTCCGGGATATTAATTGGTGTCATGGTTCGGCTTCAACTGCAAAGGGGAGACATTTCCTCAACCTGTTGCAGGAAAATTTTATGGGCCAGTTTGTGGAAGACCCGACTAGAGGTGAAGCTCTGTTGGATCTGGTCATTTCTAATAATGCAGATCTTGTTGGGAATGTCAATGTTCGTGAAAACCTCGGTAACAGTGATCATAATATAGTTACATTTTACCTATACTGTAAAAAACAAACGCAGGCTGGGAGGGCAAAAACATTTAATTTTAAAAAAGCCAATTTCCCCAGGACGGGGGCTGCAATTCAGGATATAGACTGGGAAGAACTAATGTCAAATAATGGAACAAATGATAAATGGGAGATTTTCAAATCTACTTTGAGTTATTATAGTGCAAAATTTATTCCTACAGGTAACAAGTATAAACGACTCAAATTAAACCCCACATGGCTTACACATTCTGTGAAAGGGGCAATACATGACAAAAAAAGGGCATTTAAAAAATACAAATCTGAGGGTACAGCTGTAGCCTTTGTAAAATATAAGGAGCTTAATAAAATCTGTAAAAATGTAATAAAATCAGCAAAAATACAAAATGAAAGGCAGGTGGCCAAGGATAGTAAAACAAATCCCAAAAAATTCTTCAAGCATATAAATGCAAAAAAGCCCAGGTCTGAACATGTGGGACCCCTAGATAATGGTAATGGGGAGTTGATCACAGGGGATCAAGAGAAGGCAGAGTTACTAAATGCGTTCTTTAGCTCTGTATATACAACTGAAGAAGGAGCAGCTGATGTAGCCGGTGCCAGTGCTGTTAATATATCAGTTGATATACTGAATTGGATGAATGTAGAGATGGTCCAAGCTAAATTAAATAAAATAAATGTGCACAAGGCCCCGGGACCAGACGGGTTACACCCTAGAGTTCTTAAAGAGCTTAGTTCAGTTATTTCTGTCCCCATTTTCATAATATTCAGAGAATCTCTAGTGACTGGTATAGTGCCAAGGGACTGGCGCAGGGCAAATGTGGTGCCTATTTTCAAAAAGGGCTCTATGTCTTCCCCGGGTAATTATAGACCAGTAAGCTTGACATCCATCGTGGGGAAAATGTTTGAGGGGCTATTGAGGGACTATATACAGGATTATGTGACAATAAATAGCATTATAAGTGACAGCCAGCACGGTTTTAATAAGGACAGAAGTTGTCAAACTAACCTAATCTGTTTTTATGAAGAGGTGAGCAGAAGTCTAGACAGAGGGGCCGCTGTGGATTTAGTGTTTTTGGACTTTGCAAAGGCATTTGACACTGTCCCCCATAGACGCCTAATGGGTAAATTACGGACTATAGGTTTAAAAAATATAGTTTGTAATTGGATTGAGAATTGGCTCAAGGACCGTATCCAGAGAGTTGTGGTCAATGATTCCTACTCTGAATGGTCACCGGTTATAAGTGGTGTACCCCAGGGTTCAGTGCTGGGACCCCTATTATTCAACTTATTTATTAATGATATAGAGGATGGGATTAATAGCACTATTTCTATTTTTGCAGATGACACCAAGCTATGCAATATAGTTCAGACTATGGAAGATGTTCATGAATTACAGGCAGATTTAAACAAACTAAGTGTTTGGGCGTCCACTTGGCAGATGAAGTTTAATGTAGATAAATGTATAGTTATGCATCTGGGTACCAACAACCTGCATGCATCATATGTCCTAGGGGGAGCTACACTGGCGGATTCACTTGTTGAGAAGGATCTGGGTGTACTTGTAAATCATAAACTCAATAACAGCATGCAGTGTCAATCAGCTGCTTCAAAGGCCAGCAGGATATTGTCGTGTATTAAAAGAGGCATGGACTCGCGGGACAGGGATGTAATATTACCACTTTACAAAGCATTAGTGAGGCCTCATCTAGAATATGCAGTTCAGTTCTGGGCTCCAGTTCATAGAAAGGATGCCCTGGAGTTGGAAAAAATACAAAGAAGAGCAACAAAGCTAATTAGGGGCATGGAGAATTTAAGTTATGAGGAAAGATTGAAAGAATTAAACCTATTTAGCCTTGAAAAAAGACGACTAAGGGGGGACATGATTAACTTATATAAATATATTAATGGCACATACAAAAAATATGGTGAAATCCTGTTCCTTGTAAAACCCCCTCAAAAAACAAGGGGGCACTCCCTCCGTCTGGAGAAAAAAAGGTTCAAGCTGCAGAGGCGACAAGGCTTCTTTACAGTGAGAACTGTGAATCTATGGAATAGTCTACCACAGGAGCTGGTCACAGCAGGGACAGTAGATGGCTTTAACCCCTTCCCGCTCCTTGACGTACTATTACGTCATGGCAGCTGTATCGTTCGCGCTCCATGCCGTAATAGTACGTCTCGGGAGTAACGGCCGTTTCGGCCGTCCTCCCGACACATACAGGAGCTGTGACGCTGCTGTCTTGTTCAGCAGCTGTCACAGCTCCTACAGCGGGGACCGATCGCTGTGTCCCCGCTGATTAACCCCTTAAAAGCCGCGTTCTATAGAGATCGCGGCTTTTTAGGGGTTAAGCTGCCATCGCCGGCCTGCTACGCGATAGCGGCTGGCGATGGTGACTATGGCAACCGGACACCAAACAATGGCGTCCGGCTATGCCATAGACGGAAGCCTAGTGGGTCCTGACAACGTCAGGACCCACTATGCTTGCTGTCAGTGAGTAGCTGACAGTTCTAATACACTGCACTACGCATGTAGTGCAGTGTATTAGAATAGCGATCAGAGCCTCCTGCCCTCATGTCCCCTAGTGGGACAAAGTAATAAAGTGAAAAAAAAGTTAAAAAAAGATGTGTAAAAATTAGAAAATAAAAGATTTAAAAGTAATAAAAGTAAAAATCCCCCCTTTTCCCTTATCAGTCCTTTATTATTAATAAAAATATATAAACAAACAAATAAACTATACATAATTGGTATCGCCGCGTCCGTAACGGCCTGAACTACAAAATTATTTCATTATTTATCCCGCACGGTGAACGCCGTAAAATAAAATAATAATAAACCGAACCACAATCACAATTCTTTGGTCACTTCACCTCCCAAAAAATAAAAAAAAAGAGATCAAAAAGTCGCATGCACCTAAAAATGGTACTGATCAAAACTACAGTTCGTTACGCAAAAAATAAGTCCTCGCACGGCTTTATTGATTGAAAAATAAAAACGTTCTGGCTCTTAGAATAAGGTAACACAAAAAGTGAATGATTGTTTACAAAACGTATTTTATTGTGCAAACGCCATAAGACATAAAAAAAACCTATAAACATCTGGTATCGCCGTAATCGTATCGCCCCGCAGAATAAAGTGAATATGTCATTTATAGCGCACGGTGAACGCTGTAAAAAAAAAAGTATACAAAAACAATAGTAGAATTGCTGTTTTTTAGTCACCACGCCACCTAAAAATAGAATAAAAACTGATCAAAAAGCCGCATGCACCCCAAGAAAACTACAATGGATTCCTCAAGGGGTCTAGTTTCCAAATTGGGGTCACTTTTGGGGGGTTCCCAATGTTTTGGCACCACAAGACCTCTTCAAACCGGACATGGCGCCTAATAAAAAAGAGGCCTCAAAATCCACTGGGTGCTCCTTTGCTTCGGAGGCCGGTGCTTCAGTCCATTACCGCCCAAGGGCCACATGTGGGATATTTCTCTAAACTGCAGAATCTGGGCAATACGTATTAAGTTGCGTTTCACTGATAAATCCTTTTGTGTTATAAAAAAAATGGTATAAAGAGGATTTTCTGACAAAAAAAAAATGTAAATTTCACCTCTACTTTGCTCTAAATTTTTGTGAAACACCTAAAGGGTTCATAAACTTTCTAAATGCTGTTGTGAATACTTTGAGGGGTCTAGTTTCTAAAATGGGGTATTTGATAGGGGTTTCTAATATATGGGCCCCTCAAAGCAACTTCAGAACTGAACTGGAACCTAAAAAAATTAATAAATGAGGCAATACTTCGCTTCTTACATTATACTGATAATGAGCCGTGCCCACCCCGAGATTACCCCAGTTTTGACCGTTTGTCTAAACGGAGACCCCTATTAGACCGTTCCAGTGCCCGGTTTTCCCAAGCATACACCCCCGAGAAGTGTATTTCTATTGATGAGTCCCTGGTACATTTTAAAGGGAGGGTTCAATTCCGCGAGTACCTGCCGGGTAAGAGGGCAAGGTATGGCGTGAAGATGTATAAGCTGTGAGAGTGCATCAGGGTATACCTACAGGTTTAGGATATATGAAGGAAAGGCCACCCCCAAACCAGACTGCATCCTGGACTACAATAGGTACATGGGAGGGATGGACTTGTAAGATCAAGCCCTGAAGCCCTACAGCGCCATGCGGTGTGGTATAAGAAGCTGGCCGGGCACATCATACAGATGGCTTTGTACAATGCGTACGTGCTACGTCGATGTGCAGGCCAGACGGGAACTTTCCTGGAATTTCAAGAGGTGATTATCAAGAACCTAATCTTTAGGGACCAAGAAGGGGGGGCACCCAGTACTTCTGGAAGCGAGCCCACACGCATCGTACCAGGGCAACACTTTCCAGGGGAAGTTCCCCAAACTGGCAAGAAGGGAAAAAGTCAAAAGAGGTGCAAAGTCTGCTATAAGAGGGGGATAATGGATGACACAATATATCAATGTCACACGTGTCCCGAATAACCAGAGCTCTGTATGAAAGTGTTTTAAAATTTATCATACATCCCTTGGTTTATAATTTACCCCAATTTTACTTACCCTGATGCACTCCGCACAGCTTATCCCCCCTCGTCTTTCCCCTCTGGGCCCTGCTGTGTGTCCAGGCAGCTGATAACAGCCACATGTAGGGTATTGCCATACCCGGGAGAACCCACATTACAGTTTATGGGGTGTAGGTCTCCGGTCAAAATGGTCACTACACCTCTAGATGAATGCCTTAAGGGTGTAGTTTTTAAAACGGGGTCACTTCTTGCGGGTTTCAACTGTACTGGTACCTCAGGGGCTTCTGCATACATGACTTCGCACTAGAAAATCCCGAGTAGGCCAAATGGTGGTCCTTTCCTTCTGAGCCCTCCCATGGGCCCAAACGGCAGTTTATCACAACAAATGGGGTATTGCGGCCCTCAGAACAAATTGTGCAACAGAATGGGGTATTTTGTTTCTTGTGAAAATAAGAAATTTTCAGCCAAAACTACATATTATTTGACAAAAATAATTTTGTTTTCATTCCCAGCCCTATTCAAATAAGTTCTGTGAAGAAACTATGGGGTCTAAATGGTCACATTACCCATAAATGAATTCCTTGAGGGGTGTAGTTTCCAAAATGGGGTCACTTCTGGTGGGTTTCCATTGCTTTGATACCTCTGGGGCTCTGCAAATGTGACATGGCACCCGAAAACCAATCCAACAAAATCTGTACTCCAAAGAACACACAGCGCTCCTTCCCTTCTGAGCCCTCCCATGGGCCCAAACGGCAGTTTATCACCACAAATGGGGTATTGCCGCACTCAGGACAAATTGGGCAACAAAATTGAGTATTTTATTTCTTGTGAAAATAAGAATTTTTGAGCTAAAATGACATATTATTGGAAAAAATATATTTTTTTTAAATTCCCAGCCCAATTCAAATAAGTTCTGTGAAGAAACTATGGGGTCTAAATGGTCACATTACCCATAAATGAATTCCTTGAGGGGTGTAGTTTCCAAAATGGGGTCACTTCTGGTGGGTTTCCATTGCTTTGATACCTCTGGGGCTCTGCAAATGCGACATGGCACACGAAAACCAAACCAGCAAAATCTGTACTCCAAAGAACACACAGCGCTCCTTCCCTTCTGAGGCCTCCCATGGGCCCAAACGGCAGTTTATTGCCACAAATGGGGTATTGATGCACTCAGGAGAAATTGGGCAACAAAATTGAGTATTTTGTTCCCTGTGAAAATAAGAAATTTAGGTAAAAAATTACATCTTATTGGAAAAAATGACATTTTTTTAATGTCACAGCCCAATTGAAATAGGTGCTGTGAAAAAACTGTGCGGTCAAAATGCTAACAACAACCATAAATGAATTCCTTGAGGGGTGTAGTTTCCAAAATGGGGTCACTTTTGGTGGGTTTCCATTGCTTTGATACCTCTGAGGCTCTGCAAATGCGACATCCAACCAAAACCAATCCAACAAAATCTGGACTCCAACAAACATATAGCGCTCCTTTCCTTCTGAGCCCTCCCATGGGCCCAAACGGCAGTTTATCACCACAAATGGGGTACTGCCACACTAAGGACAAATTGGGCAACAAAATGGGGTATTTTGTTCCCTGTGAAAATAAGAAATTTTGATCACAAATGACATTTTATTGGAAAAAATGACATTTTTTTCATTTCAGAGCCCAATTCAAATACGTGCTGTGAAAAAAATGTGCGGTCAAAATGGTAACAACAACCCTAAATGAATTCCTTGAGGGGTGTAGTTTACAAAATGGGGTCACTATTGGGGGATTCCTACTGTTTTGACACCTCAACACCTCTTCAAACCTGGCATGCTGCCTAAAATATATTCTAATAAAAAAGAGGACTCAAAATGCACTAGGTGCTTCTTTGCTTCTAGGGCTTGTCTTTTAGTCCACGAGCGCAGTAGGGCCACATGTGGGACATTTCTAAAAATGGCAGAATCTGGACAATACATATATAGTAGTGTTTCTCTGGTAAAACCTTCTTTGTTACAGAAAAAAAATGAATAAAATTGAAATTCAGCAAGAAAAATGAAATTTGCAAATTTCACCTCCACTTTGCTTTAATTCCTGTGAAATGCCTGAAGAGTTAAAAAACTTTATAACTGCTGTTTTGAATACTTTGAGGGGTCTAGTTTTTAAAATGGGGTGTTTTATCAGGGTTTCTAATACATAGGACCCACAAAGCCACTTCAGAACTCAAGAGGTACCTTAAAAAAAAGGCTTTTGAAATTTTCTTAAAAATATGAGAAATTGCTGTTTATGTTCTAAGCCTTGTAACGTCCAAGAAAAATAAAAGAATGTTCAAAAAACGATGCCAATCTAAAGTAGACATATGGGAAATGTGAACTAGTAACTATTTTGGGTGGTATAACCGTCTGTTTTACAAGCAGATGCATTTAAATTCTGAAAAATGCAATTTTTTCAAAATTTTCTCTAAATTTTGCAATTTTTCACCAATAAACACTGAATATATCGACCAAATTTTACCACGAACATGAAGCCCAATGTGTCACGAGAAAACAATCTCAGAATCGCTTGGGTAGGTTTAAGCATTCCGACGTTATTACCACATAAAGTGAAATATGTCAGATTTGAAAAATGGGCTCTGAGCCTTAAGGCCAAAACTAGGCTGCGTCCTTAAGGGGTTAAAAAAGGGTTAGATAATTTCCTAGAACAAAAAAATATTAGCTCCTATGTGTAGAAATTTTTCCTTCCCTTTTCCCTTCCCTTGGTTGAACTTGATGGACATGTGTCTTTTTTCAGCCGTACTAACTATGTAACTATGTACACCCTAAACTGATTTTCAATACACGTACTGATGATACATTAAAGATATCCAATTGTAAGGAATAGATGTAAAAATAAATACACCAAAGTGTTCAGCAAAGGTGTTGAACAGTGTCATACAATATGTAAGCTTAAGGAAGTATAGAGAACAAGTTATAAATACTTGAAATAGTTGGAAATGGAACCAGAATGGCCTGTGGTAACATTTGTGATATCTTACAAATTAATTGAATTCTCAACATTCATGTTAGTCCAGAAAATCTGACAGTCTGGCATTTTGCAAATGTATCAGACTCAAGGGCTTATTGTATACAATTTTACATTTTAATATAGGTTTATTACGTTAGCGCCTGTTTTTTATATATTTTAACAGCTGGTAATCTGAGAGATTTTGTAAATCACATAATATTGTGAAATAAAAATGTATCTAAATATATTTAAATGTCATTCTCTTTTATTTGTACATTACCACATTAAAATAGCAATATTACTGTAAAATATAACTCAAAACAATGTTGTTTCCTAATTAAAGTTTATGTTGTATTACTGCTCAGTATAAATTCACTACATAAGTAGTATTATAAGAACAAGTTTAATTATGAATCTAATTAGTAGAAATAATGCAGGTGAAATGAATCAATATAAAGAGAGATGACAAACTGAAAGAGAAATAACGATGATTAATCGATGTGTATTACCGTGTTTCCCCGAAAGTAAGACAGTGTCTTACTTTCTTTTTATCCCCAAAAGCCCCACTATGTCTTACTTTCGGGGTATGTCTTATATTGGAAAAAAATTGTCGAATTATTATTTTTTTTTTTTTCACAAACTTTATTTAACTGTTTTACATTTTTTTTTTTAGTCCCACCAGGGGACTTCACTATGCGATGTGCCGATCGCATATATAATGCTTTGGTATACTTAGTATACAGAAGCATTATTGCCTGTCAGTGTAAAACTGACAGGCAACCTATTAGGTCATGCCTCCGGCATCGCCTAACAGGCAGATGCTGAAGGCAGACCTGGGGGTCTTTGTTAGACCCCCGGCTGTCATGGAAACCCGACGGCGACCCGCGATTTGTTTGCGGGGGCGCCGATCGGGTGACAGAGGGAGCTCCCCCCTCTGTCAAACACATTAAATGCCGCTGTCACTATTGACAGCGGCATTTAATGGGTTAAACTGCCGGAATCGGCGCGCGCTTCAATTCCGGCAGTTGCAGCAGGAGCCAGGCTGTGTATAACAGCCGTGCTTCTGCCGCTGATCGCGTGGGTACAGTCTCAGTACCCGCGCCATCACAGGACGGCGCGGTGACGTATGGAGAGGGGGGCGGCGCGGAAGTGGGCAGGAGGCGGCAATACCCCCGTGTTTCCCCGAAAGTAAGTCTTACTTTCGGGGTACGGCTTATATTAGCCGACCCCCCTGAAACCCCCGATACGTCTTACAATCGGGGGTGTCTTACTATCGGGGAAACACGGTACGTGTGGATTTGCCGCGCATATTTTAGTGCGGCAAATTTGCAGCCTAAGGCCTCATGCACATGACCGTAGCCATGTGCACGACTGTGATTTTCGGGTCGGTCGGCCATGGAGTGTCACCCACGAGCCGCCCGCAAATCGCGGGCCGTGCACATTATTTCCTATGAACCTGGACCGAAGAACACGGCCGTAATAAGACTTGTCCGTTCTTTCTGCGGTCCACGGTCATGTGCTTGGGCCCATAGGAATGAATGGGGCCGCAATTCTCCCGGGGAATTGCGGTTTCAAAAGCACGTTCGTGTGCATGGGGCCTAGTACAGTACCAGCAAAGTAAATGAGATTTCAAGAAATCTCAACTACATGTTGCAGATTTTTTTATGCATGTAAATTGACCTGCGGTGTGTATTTTAAAATCTGCAGCATTATCTAAGTATTGTATCTGACTAGTTTAAAAAAATAAATAAAAAATGCACCAAAATACACAGCATAAAACCGCACCTATTTCCGCATCAAAATTTAAAAACCGCACCTAAACATGCATAAAAAAACGCACTATTAGGCCCACGGGTCGGATATGCTGCATAAAAAATGTGCATCGTATCCAACCACGAACCCGCAGCACATTCCGTCTGAAAAACCTCACCACATTGTGAATTTCTGCTGCAGAAGGCAGCGCTGAAAAAAAAACAAAAAATGTTAGGCTGGGTTCACACGACCTATTTTCAGACGTAAACGAGGCGTATTATGCCTCGTTTTATGTCTGAAAATACGGCTCCAATATGTCGGCAAACATCTGCCCATTCATTTGACTGGGTTTGCCGACGTACTGTGCCGACGACCTGTCATTTACGCGTCATTTACAGCTGTCAAACGACGACGCGTAAATTGACTGCCTCGGCAAAGAAGTGCAGGACACTTCTTTGCAACGTAATTTGAGCCTTTCTTCATTGAAGTCAATGAAGAGCAGCTCAAGATTACGGGCGTCAAAGATGGCTCGCATAATGCAAGGAGGAGCTTTTACGTCTGAAACGACGCAGCTGTTTTCTCCTGAAAACAGTCTGTCTTTTCAGACGTAAAAGACAGTTCTCGTGTGCACATACCCTTATACTTACCCCCTCCCTCTCTTCTGTGCATAATCCGGCCTCCTAAGATGAGGTTGCAGGTCATGTGACACATGGTCATATTGGATGAAACGTCATCCCAGGAGACCGGACTGGAGAAGAAGCAGGGAATTTTGGGTAAGGCTAACCTATTTTTTTTTCTTATTCGCGATTTTTGCGGCGGAATCGCTGCAATTCCGCTGCAAAATTCGCAACACTTGACTTTCTGTTGCAGGTTTTGCATCACCATTAAATTTAACCTGCAACAGAAAAGCAACGAAAACCAGCATAAATTGACATGCTGTGGATTTCATATCCGCACCGCTGGTCAATTTATTAACGTTTACTCTGCGTTTTTGTCCCGCAGCGTGGGCATGAGATCTTTGCTGCTACTGTAAGTGGTGCGGAATTTCTGTAAAGAATTACGTTGCAGAAATTCCGGAGCATTTACGTGGGAAACCAGCCTTGGTTGCAGATATTATTTGTGGAATTACCTGCATTTACCTGCGGTTTTGATGCGTATTTTCTGCACCAAATTATGAAATGTGTGCATTTATCCTAAAATACATTCTTACCACAAGCAAAAAAACTTACCAGGTAGATGGTGATAGATGCTTGGCTTTAAATGTTTCCTAATTTTGGCTCAGTTATTGGCTCTGTTTTTTTTAGCCAAAGTCAGAAGTGGATCCAAAATTGGAGAATAGATATAAAGAAAAGACTGATGCATCTCTTTCTTTTGTGTCAAATCCTATGTTTGGCTAATAAAAAAAACTGAGACAAAAACTGCACCAAATCTGTGTGTGTAATCTTGGCCTTACAGCTAATTTGCTGTGCCAGAATGTTCCTCAAATAAATACTCCTTGCCTTCCATCCTACTTCTGACATTTCTGTAGCACTGCTTATTATATTAGAGTTCCTTTTCTCTTCTGCTGTATGTCTGTTCTTGACCTTGACTTGTTTTGCCAGCTTGCTGTATGTGATTTGTGAAGTTGTGTAGTGGCAGTAAACTGCAGAACTGTAGTTCACGGCTGTTTAGCAGATGTATAAAGTTGATATCTCCTCTACCAACATACATCTCCACTTTTAGCAATGGAGTGGGAAGAGTCCTTTTCTTTGGTTAAATGGGTTTTACCAACAAGGACAACAATACAAAATCCAAAGAATATACCATATATATATATATATATATATATATATATATATATATATATATATATATATATATATATATGTTTGAAAGATGGCGGTTCCACCTCTAGGACCCCCACCTGTTGGGGAAATAGGGTTCCCCGCCTAGTGAGATGGCCAGGTCTCTCCATTCTAGTCAGAGGGAGTTATGGAAACAGCAGAGTCAGGTTACTTGGGACCCCAAATTTTCCTGATGTGGGGGTTCTAGAGATTAAATGTTCACCTATCAGACATTTAGAATAGAATATAAAATATACTATAAGTATGTTTAGAATATACAGTATAGAATATACTGTGAATACGTCATAAGTGTGTTTGGTGGGAAACCACAATAATATCTATTGCAATTTACCCTATTGTTCTATAGAATAGTGGAGAGGAAATCAGGTAAATGGAAGCTTGGTATTGCAAACAGCTAGATTAACTTTCAGGTTGTAAGCATACACAAAATGAGAGTGAGAAAAATACATACCCCTACCCCAGTCCTTCATAACGTACAATATTTTTAAAATGAGAAATAATAGATGATTGAATATTGACAATTAGGGGTAAGTGATTGAGTACGTGTAAGTATTTTATAGTTTGTGGTGGTCATGTAATAATAATAATCATGAATTAAAGAGATAAATATAAATATAAATATATTTGTCTGGAATGGATATGCTTAGGGCATCAGGTTTTATATACTTACTTCAAATAAAAGTTAGAGAGTTGCCAGAAAATGTAAATAATTTGGAGAATTGGTGGGAATTTCCGTAATGGGAATGAACAGTTGACAAAGACTCTGGTGGTATAGCACTGGTTCTAAGCTAAGGCAGTGGATTTAATCATCTAGCCTGATGCATTGGATATTAGTTTCCATTACTGAAATACCAAGTGAGGGCAATAGAGTATTTCAGAAACATTACATCACAGTGTATTTTAAAGAGGCTCTGTCACCAGATTTTGCAACCCCTATCTGCTATTGTAGCAGATAGGCGCTGCAATGTAGATTACAGTAACGTTTTTATTTTTAAAAAAACTAGCATTTTTGGCCAAGTTATGGCCATTTTTGTATTTATGCAAATGAGGCTTGCAAAAGTACAACTGGGCGTGTTGAAAAGTAAAAGTACAACTGGGCGTGTATTATGTGCGTACATCGGGGCGTGTTTACTACTTTTACTAGCTGGGCGTTCTGATGAGAAGTATCATCCACTTCTCTTCACAACGCCCAGCTTCTGGCAGTGCAGACACAGCCGTGTTCTCGAGAGATCACGCTGTGACGTCACTCACAGGTCCTGCATCGTGTCAGACGAGCCGGCACCAGAGGCTACAGATGATTCTGCAGCAGCATCGGCGTTTGCAGGTAAATCGATGTAGCTGCTTACCTGCAAACGCTGATGCTGCTGCAGAATCAACTGTAGCCTCTGGTGCCGATGTGGCCGACACGATGCAGGACCTGTGAGTGACGTCACAGATCTGCACTGCCAGAAGCTGGGCGTTCTGAAGAGAAGTGGATGATACTTCTCATCAGAACGGCCAGCTAGTAAAAGTAGTAAACACGCCCCGATGTACGCACATAATACACGCCCAGTTGTACTTTTACTTTTCAACACGCCCAGTTGTACTTTTGCAAGCCTCATTTGCATAAATACAAAAATGGCCATAACTTGGCCAAAAATGCTCGTTTTTTAAAAATAAAAACGTTACTGTAATCTACATTGCAGCGCCTATCTACTGCAATAGCAGATAGGGGTTGCAAAATCTGGTGACAGAGCCTCTTTAATCTTTTAATAGTATTTACTCAAATAGTAAATTCTATCAGAGACTATAAGGTCTCCAAACTGTCAGCTGTTGCTGGGAACAGTTCATGGTATTCATTTAAATGTTTATCCATTTCTTCTTATATATTGTGTATCTCATTCCAAATTTAAGAAAAACCTCGAGTGTAAAAAGTAATTAGAATTTCTTTTGATTCTTATTTAAAGATAAAGCAGCATGGTGGCTTAGTGGTTAGCACTGTTGCTTTGCAGCGCTGGAGTCCTTCTTTTGAATCCGACCTCCGGGTTCTCCGGTTTCCTCCCACACTCCAAAAAACATACCGATAGGAAATTAGATTGTGGAATGAGAATTAGAGTGAGTGATGACGTCTTCTGTGCAGCGCTGCGGAACATGCTACTACGGTATAAAAAACAAGTAAAGCATAAAGCAGCATTAAACATTAATGAAAAGCAGTGTACAGATGTTTATATATGCACAAGCAGATTCTACAAATTATATTGATCAACTTTGGAACAAAATAGCTATAAATCTAGACATTGTGAAACATAGCAAGGGCAACACAACATATACTAGTATACCCAATAAACAAATTAAAAACTGTCTCAAAATGCAATATACATCAGTTTATTTATATTGTAGAAGAATGATCGAGGCACTCACCGGAGCTGGCAAAACAGTTTCTTTATTACAAAAAAATCTCGGTCAGGATGTGGAATTGCTTACGGCCGTTTCACGTGCGTACACGCTTTCTCAAGGCCCTGGCGTCACTTCCTTCACCTGCCTTTTTATTTACAAATTAGTGCACATTGTTACATAACAAATAAAGGTTAAAAAAGACAGGAAAATGCACAGTATAATTTTGTGATTCATGTATCTGATACATATTTATCTTAGAATGACAATACTTTAATATAAAATTTTGTTATTTTATCTAAAAATAGCAAGGTTCATGTTAAGAACGAAAATCCTTACCTTATGCTCAATTTTTACGCTTAAGAAGAATCAATAGCAGTGATTTGACATTTTATGAGCAGGCAGATGAGATGAGTCAAAAATTGGAAGCGAGAGGGTATCCAGTACAATTGGTGAAAGAAGCTTTAAACAGAGCTAGCAAGTTTAAACAGACATCGTTATTACACCATAAAAAAACAGAGTCGAAAATCTCTTATTAAAAAAGATAAGAGATTCATTCTATCCTTCAGTTATAGCCCAATGAGTGATGTTATTCGAAAAAATTGGCATCTAATTGAAAACGACCCATTACTTATGGAGGTCACAATTAGGAAACCAATAGTATCCTTTCGTAGATGTAAAAATGTAAAAGACATATTGATCAGGGGCCGTTTTTCCCAAAAAGAAAAGGGTAATGAATATTGGCTGACAGCTAATAGTCCAAAAGGCAATCACAAATGTGGACAATGCAATTATTGCAATTCCATAATACGTACAAGGAACCTGACTTTAGGGGGCATTACGTTTGAAATTAATGGATTGATAACCTGTAGGACCCAATATGTTGTATATGCAGTGATCTGTAATTGTGGTAGATTTTATATAGGAAAAACGATACGACCTATGTACATAAGATTTCGTGAACATATACGATCACTAATTACATGCGAGGGATGCCCTAGGTTGATACAACATATGCAGGAGAAACATGATAATAACGCCCGATGTATGCGATTTGTGGGCATAGTTCACATTAAGCCATTGGCGTTAGGAGGAGACAGACACAAATCTCTATTGCAAAGAGAGGCAGAAATAATTTCTCAGACAGGTGCGCTAGGACCGCTCGGTCTCAATGACCGGAACGATCTTAGTTCATTCTTAACATGAACCTTGCTATTTTTAGATAAAATAACACAATTTTGATATTAAAGTATTGTCATTCTAAGATGAATATGTATCAGATACATGAATCACAAAAGTATACTGTGCATTTTCCTGTCTTTTTTAACCTTTATTTGTTATGTAACAATGTGCACTAATTTGTAAATAAAAAGGCAGGTGAAGGAAGTGACGCCAGGGCCTTGAGAAAGCGTGTACGCACGTGAAACGGCCATAGGCAATTCCACATCCAGACCGAGATCTTTTTGTAATAAAGAAACTGTTTTGCCAGCTCCGGTGAGTGCCTCGATCATTCTTCTACAATATATTTAGCTGGTTGTGCTACACTTTCGATGAGCAACTCCGTGGCAATTTACCTGCATTCATCCAAATAGAAAGAGAGCCATTCTTCTACATTCCTATTCCAATTGTGCGGTTTTGGCAGTGCCAGCCTTTTTCCTTCTTCCCATTTCAGTTTATTTATAGCTGTGCTTAACCAAATCATGACCATGTAAGTTTTATTAACACTGCATTCATAGTGTACCTTGGAGCTATACATTAGGAGAGTTTCCTGAAATATATCTTCAACATGTGCCTACCATGTATGCCACTGTATAGGCAAACAGTGTCATACGTTGGCTATAGGCTAAACTTTTATTATTGGATGTCTCTGTATGGAATAGCACAGGAGACTACCCTATTTCATACAGTTGAAATTAAAGTATGTCAATGTATACCTGCCCGACAGATGCGTAAATTACACTCTTTTGGTATCCTTTGGGTGATTGAGACCCTATGGATTTGTTTGATCTAAGCGCCAGAATTACTTGGACGGACACTGCAGTGTGAATAAAGCCTAGAAGTACCCATACACATAGATCATATGTTGTAAGGACCATGGCCACTTAAATTATCTTGTACTTTTGAATGCAATAAATAGTGAACTCTGTAAGTGCTTTAAACAACTTAGCATCACAGAACTCAGTTAATGAATCTCTCAGTAACAGTTATTTTATCTTTAACTTATAATACACACTGTGCTTGCAATGTTTTATAATATATACATGGCTATAATGGAAGTACAGTTTTTGACTAATGTGTTTGAATTCATACTTATCAATTCATGATATTTATACAAAATGTTTGCTTGCAGCTCGAGGGTAATATATTGTAATAATATGTAAAGTGGAATATGCATATGTATTTGAGGCAAGCCCAGAGGTGGACTGAGTGCTTTTCAGCAGAAATTACATAAATTGTTTCTAGAAAAAAGTCTTGTTTATGATATGAACATATGGAGAAAAACAACTGAGACAATGTTTCAAAGAAATAAACGCATTCTAGTTCAGAATAAAGTTAGTAAATTGACAAGTTCAATGTCTCCAGATTTTACTAACAAAGCAATAAAAATAGGATAACTGATGGTCAAGGAAAGGTCTGGCAAGTCCTGTCCGACCATACATTTTTGAAGTCAGGGTGGAAAAGTCAGAATAGACTAAGAAAATCATTAGATATAGAGGTTACTAGAGCTGGTTTTAGGTTGTATAACTTATGTAGTATCTCCTATTGGTGTGATCCCATAGCACATACCATATAATGGCCAAATAATACTGTCATACAAATGACCAAACCAAACAGTGTTCAAATAAAAATGCCAAATAGTTAGAAATTAACAATGCTATACTGTGCCACTGCCATTATATACTGTCATACAATACATAAATTATCAGTGCCATATAGTGCATGAATAACAGTGCCAAACAATGTTAACACATAGTGATCTAATAACAGTACTCTTCAATGTCATAATAATACCATCATACCATTAAAATCCCTGGTGTTCAATTGAATTATAGAAGTAAATATCGCTGGAAATCTAAAGTGTTTTAGGGTTTAATATTCATGGTAGTTTATGGTATTTTAGCAGTGAAGGGGTTTTAGGTGGTCTAGGGCTGGTCTAGGGTGTTTTAGGAGCTAATATGCCTGGTGGTGAGTGATGAATTTGTAGACTATGGTGCTTCAAGGATTGATATCCCTTGTGGTCTAAGGGGCATTAGGACTTATATTCTTGATCGTCTAGGGTGTCTGTGGGTTATACTTGATGATCTAAGGTGTTTGGGGGTTAATATTCCTGGTGGTCGAGGGAGTTGACTGTGTTAAACATATACTACCCAATGGGTCACTTGCCTCTCTAGGCTCTAGCACTGTCCGGTGGCTTGTAAGTGCAGAAAACACTGTCAGCCTGCCTGAGGTTGATCGCATTCAATCTCCTCATCCTGTTCTTCACTGCTTATAGAGATAAGAGTAGGAGACGCCAAATGGAATTGAACACAGAAAATAAATAATAGAGCAGAACTCCCTTCATCAATTTGAATGTGGATTTAATCCAGACATGCAACATTTTGGCTAAAATACAGGTCTTCACAAGTATGAAAAACATGAAATAAGTACACACACACACACACACACACACACACACACACACACATATTTATTTATATTGAAACAAGTAAATGATATTATCAAACAAGGACAAATTGGTGTCAAGGGTTATGAATGCCCACCAATAAAATCAAAGTTCAGAGCATAATAATATGTTTCATTGTGAAAAAAATGTAAATGTAACAACAATCCAAAATAAACAACATTTTTTTTATTTTTTTTACAATTTCAAATAAAGTTGTGTCTCACCATAATGTATATTCAAACACAAGATTATCTACTCCCACTAACTGTGCAATTATTCCTATATTTAACAGGAGAATTGATTATCCATCTTTAGTCATATACACTAAAATAATTATAACTAAACCCTATCAAGGACATACAAAAGTGAGTTAACAATTAATCTATGGACTCCCTTATTTTTGAAAATATGAATATTATATTTTGAATCTGCTGAACGGCAGATATAGCTTATACAGGAGAGAGGAGAGAGTGTTTACATACGTTTGTTTGTGGAATTAAAGTCAGTACTCAAATTGGGGGGAACAACAGCCCACTCCAATGGTGAGAGGCAGTCACTATAATATGGAAAAAGGCACTGGCGTAGCTATAGGGGTCGCAACGGTCGCAATTGCGACTGGGCCCGAAGCCAGGGGGTCCCACAGCCCCCCGCACCACATCAATAAAAAGTTACTATAGTAACTCGGGCCGCCGGCCCCTGTTACTATAGTAACAGACTGTACTTACCTTCCTGGTTCTGGATCGCAGCGGAGGTCCTGACGTCAAGCGCTGTGCGCAGCGCATGACATCACAGCGCTATGCGCCACGCACAGCATCGAGACGACAGAACTACCGCCGCGGCTGAAGATGAAGGTAAGAGTAGTAGCCCTGACTGGCGGGGTCCGATTCCCGGGACCCGCCAATCAGCTGTTTTGAAGGGGCTGCAGCACTCGTACGAGAGCTGCTCCCCTTCATTCCAGTCACGTCATTCCGGTCACACTGTGAATCGGTGTCGGCGATTCACAGTGTGAGCGAGTAGTGAAATTAAGGGGAAGCCAGCTCTCGTACAAGTGCTGCGGCCCCTTCAAAACATCTGATTGGCGGGTCCCGGGAGACGGACCCCGACACATCAGCTATTGATGGCCTATTCTGTGGATAGGCCATCAATGTTTAGGGACTGCACAACCCCTAAGCCTACGATGTAGCAGGCTTAGGGGGCCCATGAGACAGGATCACAGATTGTGTGATCCTGTCTGCTGGGCCCTGTATCTAAGGCAATCACATGGTAGGCTTAGATACACGGCCCATGCGTGATCCTGTCTGCTGGGCCCTGTATCTAAGCCAATCACATGGTAGGCTTAGATACATGGCCCATGTGTGATCCTGTCTGATGGGCCCTGTATATAAGCCTACCACACTGTGGGTTTAGATACAGGGCCCCAGCACACAGTAATCTTATACTGTATAAGATTACTGTCTGCTGGACCCTGTATCTAAGCCTACCTTGTGGTAGGCTTAGATACAGGGTCCCACAGACAGTATCATAGATAATTCTAGAAAAAGGGGGATCTATAACGGCGCTGCTGCGTGGACCAAGTCAAATGGAGAAACAGTAGTCTCTGGAGAAACGAGTAGTCTCTTCTAATTTAAAAGGGTGCTTTATTGCAACGCGTTTCGACGCCGAACTGGCGTCTTCATCAGGCATAAAATTTTGTTTAAAACAGGCTGGTATATATATACAACACTGGCTAATGATTGGCCCAGTTCAGATGGAGCAAAAGTGGAAAGCAAACCGCCAAAACATGGCGGGTCAAAGTTCATAAAATTACCAGGTACAATAACAGAAATAATCAGATTATAGTACGATTGGACAGAGAACATGTAGTTAGGTAAAACATTAAAATATTAAAATACAGAACGGGGGATGTTTGCGAGATGTTACATGTCAAAGGTTGTAGCGGATCCGAGAGACTAAACATTTCCAGTATAGAAAGTACATCTCATAGTGCGGGCGGCAAAAGGTAGTAATGTAGCGTTGTTGTGTTTCTTTTATTCAGTGTATTGGTTAGTACAGTGAATGTGGATTTGTTTGGGTAAACACGGGCCGTAGTCAAGGAGATCGTTTTGACTACGGAAGCCGAGGCGGGCCAGAGCAGCATGCGGTGGAACGCATGGTGGCACGCATAGTGGCACGCAAACTCCGGGGGTTCGCGTGAGACGTCATTGCGGAGAGGGATGGGCAAGGACAGCTGCTGAGGAGGTAAGTAGAAATATTTGAATGTGTGTATGAACATATTCACCCAGATGTCCCAAATAGGTTCAACAAGTTGAAACAAAGGGAAAATTATTGGATATTCAAAATGAATACACTACATCCCAGAGGCCTGAACGACATCTCAGAGTCGTCTTTGGATTAGCCCTATCAACATCGATTAATCCTCTTAATTAGGAGATATCATGACCCTTCTAGCCAGCACACTAAGACGCACATACACACATCTACATGATTTTCTTATTAAAACCTACCGATTAAATACACAACAAACTGTTGTCCTCCTTAGACATTGATACCCGGAGATTTTCTAATAAACATTCATATGTAAAAATCCCCCAGTGTAAAACCATCCGAAATGCTTCAACCCAAAATTTCGTACTTATGTCCTTACACACACCAACACGTACCGTCAATTTTTTTTTTAAACCCCCAAAAAATCTTTTTCTTTACATAAAAGATCTTTTTATGAGACCATAAAGAGTTCACCATATTCTCTTTAAACTAACCATTTTCCTAGCCGCTAATAAACCTTTTGAATACATACTGTTTGAATTAAATTCTTTTCATACACACATTCAAATATTTCTACTTACCTCCTCAAATATTTCTACTTACCTCCTCAGCTGTCCTTGCCCATCCCTCTCCGCAATGACGTCTCACGCGAACCCCCGGAGTTTGCGTTCCACTATGCGTGCCACCATGCGTTCCACCGCATGCTGCTCTGGCCCGCCTCGGCTTCCGTAGTCAAAACGATCTCCTTGACTACGGCCCGTGTTTACCCAAACAAATCCACATTCACTGTACTAACCAATACGCTGAATAAAAGAAACACAACAACGCTACATTACTACCTTTTGCCGCCCTCACTATGAGATGTACTTTCTATACTGGAAATGTTTAGTCTCTCGGATCCGCTACAACCTTTGACATGTAACATCTCGCAAACATCCCCCGTTCTGTATTTTGATATTTTAATGTTTTACCTAACTACATGTTCTCTGTCCAATCGTACTATAATCTGATTATTTCTGTTATTGTACCTGGTAATTTTATGAACTTTGACCCGCCATGGTTTGGTGGTTTGCTTTCCACTTTTGCTCCATCTGAACTGGGCCAATCATTAGCCAGTGTTGTATATATATACCAGCCTGTTTTAAACAAAATTTTATGCCTGATGAAGACGCCAGTTCGGCGTCGAAACGCGTTGCAATAAAGCACCCTTTTAAATTAGAAGAGACTACTCGTTTCTCCAGAGACTACTGTTTCTCCATTTGACTTGGTCCACACAGCAGCGCCATTATAGATCCCCCTTTTTCTACAATTATCTACTATACACCAGCGGTTACCTTTGGAAACCGGTCCGGATCTGGCAGCAGCACCCGTGGATTTATTTTGTGCATTACCTATGGCTTTCTGGTGAGCATGGTATTTTCATTCTTCCATTAGCCTACCCTACTGAACTGCACTATGTGGCGCCGTGGTCTTTTCTCTCTCTCTCACAGACAGTATCACACATGGGCCCTGTATCTAAGCCTAACACATGTGTTACTAATCGTTTTTTTTTGTGTGTTTTCTTACAGGTTCGGTCGTTGGACTACGTCGGATTCCAGGACTACTTCGATGACGGCTTTTTTTTTATTATCAATAAAATGGTTAATGAGGGTTGTGTGGGTTTTTTTTTTATTTCAATAAAATATTTTTTCTATGTCTTTATTTTTTTTTAAACTATATTACTACCGCCTTAGTAATAGCCGCCGGCTGATTGACAGCATCCATTGCTAAGGCGGGGCTTAGTGTTAGCCGATGCAGAGGCGAACAGTAACCCCCTTTATTACCCCGGTACCCACCGCCACCAGGGGTGCTGGGAAGAGCCGGGTACGATCCAGTACCTGACCATCTGTAGTGATGGTCGGCCACTGGGGCGGCCACAGGCTGGTAGTATCAGGATGGGAAAGGCCAGAAACAGTGGCCCTTCCCACCCTGGTAATGCTAGGCTGCTGCTGCTTTATTGTATCTGGCTGGTTATGAAAAATGGGGGGGACCCCACATTATTTAAAAAAATAAAAAATAATTGGAAAGAACGATGTCGGGTCCCCCCCCCCCAATTTTCATAACCAGCCAGATACAACACAGCAGCAGCAGGCAGCATTACCAGGGTGGTAGGTGCCACTGTTTTTGGCCTTCCCCAGCCTGATACTACCAGCCTGCGGCCGCCCCGGTGCCTAGCCGTCACTGCAGATGGTCGGGTACTGGTTCGTACCCAGCTCTTCCCAGTACCCCTGGTGGCGGTGGGTACCGGGGTAATAATGGGGGTTAGTGTTGGCCTTTGCACCGGCTAACATTAAGCCCCGCTTTAGTAATGGAGGTTGTCAATCAGCCAGCGGCCATTACTAAGGCGGTGATAATAAAGTTTAGAAAGATACAAGCACATAGAAAAAATATTTTATTGAAATAAAAAAACACAACCCTCATTAACCATTTTATTGAGAATAAAAAAAACGCCGTCATTGAAGTCCTCGAATCCGAAGTCCAACAACCGAACCTGTAAAAAAACACAAACACCCAAAAATAATAAGTAACACATAAAGAAGCAAAATTATTATTCTTACATTTCCGGGGTCCAACGCTGGAGCCGCAATGTGAGCGAGCTGAGCCCTGTATCTAATCCAATCATGTGTGATACTGTCTGCTGGGCCCTATATCTAATCCAATCATGTGTGATATTGTCTGCTGGGCCCTATATCTAATCCTATCATGTGTGATACTGTCTGCTGGGCCCTATATCTAATCCAATCATGTGTGATACTGTCTGCTGAGCCACTGTATCTAATCCTATCATGTGTGATACTGTCTGCTGAGCCACTGTATCTAATCCTATCATGTGTG
This sequence comes from Rhinoderma darwinii, assembly GCF_050947455.1. Lineage (NCBI taxonomy): Eukaryota > Metazoa > Chordata > Amphibia > Anura > Rhinodermatidae > Rhinoderma > Rhinoderma darwinii. Next base: position 230,912,405 of record NC_134689.1, on the reverse strand, counting down.
ATACTGTCTGCTGAGCTACTGTATCTAATCCTATCATGTGTGATACTGTCTGCTGAGCCACTGTATCTAATCCTATCATGTGTGACACTGTCTGCTGAGCCGCTGTATCTAATCCTATCATGTGTGATACTGCCTTCCGAGCCACTGTATCTAATCCGATCATGTGTGATACTGTCTGCTGGGCCCTATATCTAATCCGATCATGTGTGATACTGTCTGCTGAGCCACTGTATCTAATCCTATCATGTGTGATACTGTCTGCTGAGTCATTATACCTAATCCTATCATTTGTGATACTGTCTGTTGGGCCACTGCATCTAATCCTATCATGTGTGATACTGTCTGCTGAGCCAATGTATCTAATCCTATCCATAGTTTATAGGGTCGTAGTGCTATAGATATGCTATGCTGTCTCCTATACACACATTTTTTTTTGGGCGGACACATATGTATTGGGGCTAACTCCCCTGACATTTTAAGCCCTGAGGGTATGTTCACACGGCAGCGTCCGTTATGGCTGAAATTACAGGGCTGTTTTCAGGAGAAAGCAGCACCGTAATTTCAGCCGTAAAGGTGTGTGCAGGCGTCTTTCGCTGCGTCCATTACGGAGTCCATGGAAAACGGCTCCATTTACGCCTGAAGAAGTGACAGGCACTTCTTTGACGCGGGCGTCTTTTTTACGCGCCGCCTTTTGACAGCGGCGCGTAAAAAAATGACCGTCGGCACAGAACATCGTAAGACCCATTCAAATGAATGGGCAGATGTGTGGCAACGCTTTTGAGCCGCATTTTCGGACGTAATTCAATGCTAAAACACCCGAATTACGTCCGTAAATAGGGTGTGTGAACCCAGCCTTAGTGACGCCCCTGGCTGCTAGTGCTGCATTGTTGGGTCACTTAGGAGACCCAGCGATGCAGCTGAAAGCTGCGGACCGTCGGCCATGAGGAGTTTGCGGGGGGGGGGGGGGCAATAAGAACTTTTGCATCGGGGCCCATGAGTCTTTAGCTACGCCCCTGGAAAAAGGTATACCAATAGCACGCATCTGGAGGTACTCCTCCTAGAAAAACCCAGACACCACCTACTCTAAATCATCTAAGGTAATGGATACTCTCAATATTGAAAAATGGAGGCATTCCTCCCAATATTTCATCAGACTATCTAGAGTGTCTAAAGTGCTAGTGGAATTCCTCCTGAATTTATGAACATTGGAGACGTCTCTTACAGTATGTTACACACTCAGCATTAGAGGCATTCCTCTCAAAATCAACAAAAACAGGACGGACAAAAATCTTTCCAGGAAGTATGTCCTTGATTTACAGAGGATTTGCAGCAATAATCCTAGAAAGATCAACAATGTGTTGAGGTTTTCTTCTGAGTCATCAGTTTCGAACGACCGAGACAGGGCATCGGCATTAATGTTTTTGTCGGTAGGGCGGAAGTGAAGAAGAAATCGATATCTAGCGAAGAATAGTGATCATCTGGCTTGACGAGGGTTCAGTCTCTGTGCAGACTGCAGATATGTAAGATTTTTGTGATCGGTGTAGATAATTATGGGTGAGCAGACCACTCTAGCAGGTGTTTCCATTCTTCCAAGGCCAACTTGACAGTGAGCAATTCTCGATCCCCAATAGAGTAGTTGCGCTCAGCAGGAGAGAAGAGTTTGGAATTTTTTGAAAAAGCAGTGCTCCAGCACCAATGGAAAACTCTTAAGTAATATCAGGATGGCGAAGAACAAAGGCAGAAGTGAAGGCATTCTTGAGGTTGGAGAATGCTGACACTGCCTCAGGGGTACAGTCCTTAGCGTTCGCTCCCCTTCTAGTAAGAGCAGAGATGGGAGCAGTAAGGGACGAATTGACAATAAAAATTTGCAAATACAAGATATCTCTGTATAGCTCGGAGACCCTGAGGACGTGGCTACTCCATGACGGAGTTTACCTTTTCTGGATCCATTTGAAGGCCATGATCGGAGAAAATATAGCCCAGGAAGGGCAAGGACCTTTTTTCAAACACGCACTTCTCCAGTTTCGCGTATAATTTATTCCCCCTTAGCCGCAACAAGACTTGGCGTACATGCTTCCGATGCATCTTCAGATCGGGCGAGTAGATCAAGATGTCATCCAGATATACCATCACACAGACATACAGAAGATCACAGAAGACGTCGTTCATGAACTCTTGGAACACCGCTGGAGCGTTACACAGTCCAAATGGCATGACAAGATACTCCTAGAAAAATTCAGTTTTCTATTCATTACCCTTGCGTATACGAATCAGGTTATAGGCCCCGCGTAGATCCAGCTTAGTGAACACCTTAGCTCTAAGAATCCTGTCGAAGAGTTTAGAGATAAGCGGCAAGGGGTACTTGGTTTTTACTGTGACTTGGTTCAAACCACGGTAATCAATGCATGGTCCTTCTCCTTGACATACTCTGACATGGCCCGGGTTTCAGGCAAGGAAAGTGCGTAGACCAGGCCACGTGGGAGTGAGGCTTCAGAAAGCAACTCTATAGGACAGTCATATGGATGATGAGGAGGAAGGACCTCTGCCTCCTTATTGTTGAAGACATTAGCATAGCTGGCATACTGTGGAGGCAATTCAGAGAGTGACTAAGGTAGTTAAGAAAGAATGGGATGAACCTGAGGCAGGCAGCGGTGCAGACATCGGATTCACCACTGGAGGACCTCTACGAAGTTCTAATCAAGGACTGGATCATGTTGGTGAAGCCATGGCAATCCCAGCAGGATGGGATTGATAGCTTTGGATAAGACTTAGAAAGCTATCAGCTCTGAAGGAAGGACTCCTATCTGTAGTCTCAGTGGTTTGGTTTTAGACAGGATAGGGTCAGGTAGAGGTTGTCCATCTACAGAGGCGACCGCCAGAGGTTTCTCTAGAGGAACTGTGGTCAAGTGGAGACGATCAACTAAGTTCTGCTGGATAAAATTTGCAGCCGCTCCGGAGTCCAAGTAAGCAGGCACACAGTGCGATCCTTCACTGGTGATGATTGATACAGGAATAGATACCTATGTATATTCCCATTTCTGACACTGCATAGTGTTTCTGTGGCAAAAAAAGAAATAGAAATATAACCCATTGTTATCTATATGTGAAAAACACCATCATGACAACTTCATAAACAAATTTCTAAGTGAAGTCAGCAAGATATGGCACGATAACTTAATGACAAGTGCATTGCAGTGCATTGTCGTTGGATATATATATATATATATATATATATAAAACGTAGAAATTGTTATGGCTCATTACGAAGTTCTCTTAATCAAGCATTTTAAGAAGGGATATATTAAATAGGATTATAAAAAAGTATCATGCAAACGTAAAAATATTACAAGGTAATTATAGTCAGAATGGATGCTAAGTTGTAATGCTATATAGCTTCATAAAGTGAGGGACACCACATATTTATTCATGAAGACCAGGTTTCCTTGTATGATATTTAAACCTAGTACATTATACACTGTGCGATAAAGGAAAAAATTGGATATGTTTTCATTATAGATCTGCATACACTTGAATTCACAAGTAATACTACTCAATTTACCTTATATGTACAATGTAAATGTGGTGGAGCCCCCAAAGAGAAAACCCACCCAATAATGTACCGTATTTTTCGGACTATAAGACGCAGTTTTTAGCAAGAACAAATCTTGCTAAAAAGTCCCTGCATCTTATAGTCGGCAGTCAAGGGACCCGGCTGCGCCCGGCCCACTGATTGCATACCTTCTTAATCCCTTCCCGACCCATGATGTGCCGGCACATAATGGAGCGGGGGGCTATGTTTGGAGCAGGCTCACGCGCTGAGCCCCCTTGATACACTGCAGGTGTCAGCTGTGTTTTACAGCTGACACACTGCTCTATTGTCCAGGAACAGCGATCACGCTGCTCCTGGCCGTTTGACTAGTTAAATGCTGCGGTCAATAGCAACTGCGGCATTTATAAGGGTTTTCCCATGGCAGACATTTATGACATATCCACAGGATATGTCATAAATGTCAGATAGATGCAGGTCCCACCTCTGGGACCCGCATCTATCTCTACAACAGGGCCCCCTAAACCTCGTTCTATCTTACTCGGCTCCGCTGTCTTCCGGCCACTTCCTGGTTAGGTGGTCGGGAGTTACGGAAACAGCCGAGTGCTTGCTGAGCTACGCTGTTTCTGTAACTCCCATAGAAGTGAATGGGAGTTACAGAAACAGGATAGCACCGCGAGCTACGCTGTTTCCGGGAACTCGGTAGCTACGAAAACAGTATACATGGTCAAGTTACGGGAAATAGCGTAACTCGCTGAGCTACACTGTTTCCGTAACTTCCATAGAACTGAACAGTAGCTACGGAAACAGTGTGGCATGCTACGGTGCTTCTGTAACTGCCATTCACTACTATGGGAGTTACGGAAACAGCATAGCTCAGCGAGTTTCACTGTTTCGTAACTCATCCATGTATTGCAGTGTATTGTATCAGCAATCTAACGATCGCTGATACAATATACTGCAATACATGGATCTAACGATCGCTGGTTCAAGTCCCCTAGGGTAACTAATAAGATGTATAAAAAAAAAAGTTACATACATTTTCAAAAGTGTCCAAAAATATTAAAAGTTCAAACAAAAACGTTTTTCCTATTTTTCCCCAAGCACAATGTAAAATTGCTGCATCTGTAAAAGTCTGATCTATTGCAATATAGCATTATTTGACTCGCACGGTAAATGGCGTAAATATATATATATATATATATATATATATATATATAAAGCCCCAGAATCGTTGTTGTTTGGTCACCATAGTGCTAAAAAAATAAAAATAAAAATTGATAAAAAAATCGTATGTATCAAAAAATGTTACCAAGAAAAACTACTGCTTGTCCTGCAAAATAAGCCATCACACCGCTCAATTGATGAAAAAATATAAAAGTTATGGCTCTCAGAATGTGGTGAAACAGAACAATTTTGTTTTTTACAAATAGTTTTTTCTTTGTAAAAGTAGTAAAAAATAAAAAAAAATCCTATTTTCTGTTGTCTAAAAGCTGGGTGCATCTTATAGTCAGGGGTGTCTTATAGTCCGAAAAATATGGTATATTACCCGCCTATGTAATGGTTAAAGGCAACAATAGCAAACGTGATATATTATCCAGATAGTATTGAGATGAGATCTAAGATTTAAGAAGAGAAATTTTTTTTATTAAATCTTCTGCAAATTTACAAGGTATGGAGAATGAAGTGAATAGAATGGAGTCAGGGGAAAACCACTGTTCATTCCTCTGGGAGCATGGGTATCCAATTCATAGATTCCTCTTAGTTGTTTTATGTCTGAGAATTTCTTTCCGTCTCCTCCCCTCCTGGGTTGTGGTACGTTGTCCAGTCCATTATTCTAAAATGTAATTGATTGACGTTGTGATGAAATTTCAAGAAACTTTTCAGAACAGGTAATTCAGTGAGCTCCCTTTGTATCTTGAATTTATTTTTATTTAATCATTCTCTACGATCAAATTTGGTTTCACCCACATACAATAATCCACAGGAACATTGTAATAAATATACAGTATGACAAATTTAGATTTACAAGGGATTACTTTTTTTTTTATTTAATAGACTATTCCTGTTTTTGGATGAGTGAAATAACTGCCATTCTGAATGGCATTACAGTTTCAGCAGTTTAGACATGGGAAATTACCCATTTGGGTTAGAAAGGTAAGATTGTGATGGTCCTAGTGTCGGTCTCATATCCGATCTTTTCCCTCAGATTCCATGGCTTCCTATATGCCATCATAGGGGGAGATTGAAATTCACTTAGTTTTGGATGTACTCTTTAAATAATGTCCCATTTTGTCCGTAATATTTCTTTGATCCCAGGACTATATGCTGTGTATGTACTAACAAATTGAATTCTCTGCTTGTTAGTACTTTTCTTACTTCATAATAAGACTAATCTTAGTGTACTACGTACAGAATGTCTATATTCAGTCAAAATATGATTTGGAAAGCCATGTTTTTGGAATTTGCTTCAGATTTCATCTAGATATTGGTCACAGATTTCATCCTCACTAATAATCCTAACACAGAAGAGTTGTGACCTTTGCAAAGATTTTACCATAGATTTGGGAAGGCAACTTTGAAAATGGAGTAAATTATTACGATCTGAGTGTTTGACAAAGATCTGTAGTAAGGTGTGCACCCACTCTCGGACAAGAAAGTCCAAAAATTGTAGCTCACTGGCAGATGACGTCGTAGTAAATTGTAGACCTGGATCATGACTGTTCAGTTTGCCCAGAAAAAGACCTAGAGAAGATGCCTCACCTGTCCAAATAGCAAAAACATTGTCAATCTATAGCCACCAACATAACTGGTTGGGGCGATATATGGAAGTATAGAAGTTTGTCTTTTCAACATAGTTTATATAAATGTTGCCATAAGTGGGCGCCATGGCAGTCCCCTGGCGCTGGGTGAAAAATTTGTCTTGAAATAGAAAGTAGTTTTCAGACCGGACCACATTGAATAGTTACATTATAAAATCATGACATGCAGTAGTATAATCAGTATCGTCTAGTGCCATTTTATAGGTGTCAGGCCATTGGGCCAGTGGTACTACCTTCAGCAGAGACAGGTGATGCGCCCTTTGAAATCACATGTGACACATCTCTGCCTAAACTTTTTTCAACTCTTAATTGTCTGATATGGTCTATAAATTATCTTCCGACAATTATGGTTTCTGATGTGTCATATCTGTGCACATTGTTGCATAGTTACATAGTTAGTACGGCTGAAAAAAGACACATGTCCATCAAGTTCAACCAAGTGGACCATTAGTGTATTGTAATCACTATCCTTTATAATGAACTAAACCACTATTCTGTCATAGGTAGCCTTTTGGCTGTACAATAATTCTTGAGTGAGGAATTCTACTAAGAATACAGTAATGATAACTATATTTTATAAGCATAACATTCTACCATTTTGTGTCTACTGCTCCGATGCTGACCTATGTATCTCTATGGTAGCAGACTACAAACAAATCCTGTGTAGTCTGATCCTGCAGCACCTCCCTTCCATCTATCCTCTATATCTTGATAAACTAATTTTAGATCATTTGGAGCAATGGTGATGGAGACAACTAGGAACATGTCGTATAGAATCTCTCAATTATTTGTAATACACATGGCATATTTTCTCCCAAAAAGTTGTTTGGTTTTGGGGTTAGAGTTGACTCCTGTTGTCAGAGATGTGGGAACCCCAATGCTGATCTGTTCCATATGATATGGAGATGCCCCAGGCTTCATCGCTACTGGCATTCGATAGTGGGGAAATTGAATGATACGTTGGATATTGAAATTCCGTTTGAAGGAATCAATATAGTATTATGTAGTAAAATCAGTATAAGGGGGGGGGGTAGATTAAATAGACTAATGGGTCTAAAGGGGTTACAAATTGCAAGGGGAATAATTGCCCAACATTGGGAAAATAAGGAGCCTCCCTGAGTGAAACACTGGATCTCTAGAATGAATTGGCTGTTTGTGGCAGAAAAATATGATATGGACCAGAGAGGAGAGGGGAACCAGTTTCGATTTGTTTGACAGGATTGGAATGATAAGATATGAATTGCGCTGGTGAGATGCTGGTTGGCAAGGATTGTTTTGTTATATTGCTATGCTTTTTTTATGCTGGTGTTTCTCTGCTTGTGTCCATCCTGGGGTATTTAATTGTTTGTTTATGTAATTTTTGTGTGCAGATATTTGCAAAGGTGTACAGATATAAGTGTTTATTTTCATTTTACATTACCTCCATAAGTTGACAATTATCATCAGCTTATACTGACACATCTTCAAGTGTAATAAAATACCTAAAGTCCATAATAAAACGTTATATGCAAAATCCGGCCAGTTGTGTTGACTCTAATGCTCACATGAAGTTTGGGCTGCAATGAAGGAAGGTAAATAAATCAAATTGCATCATTAAAAAAAAATAACAACATCCCTCAAAACTGTGAATTTCATATGCATATATATATGTATGCATATACACACACACACACACACACACACACACACACACACACACACACACACACACACACACACACACACACACTACTGTTATATTAATGCAATATCAAGTCAATTTTATCTCATGCAGCATTCAATTGATAAAAAGTGGAACATTCAGCATTACTACATTCTACATAATACAGTGTAAAAAGTGCAGAAAGTCATGTTATATTGACAAAACTAGCCTAAGGTTGCAGACTAGAATAATTCTGAATAGGCATGCTGCCTCATATTCACAAGAGAAAAATTATTACTCGAGAGATATCTCTGAAGCCAGATCACACTATTTGAATTTTAGATTTAAGGTTCCGGCAGCACATTTACAGTAAAGCTCTGATTTGGAGTAATCTTAAATTATATTTTGGAGAACTGTAAAAATAGCAATTCCTTAACTACACCGCATTCCAAATTATTATGCAAATGTTATTTTTCGCTGATTTTCCTAAATAGTCGATGCAAATGAAATGACAGTCAGTATAATCTTCAAACCATCAACCGTTGGAGTATAATGCAAATTTTATTGAACAAATCTCCTAATGATAACAGACCAAGTTCCCAGTAATACAGCAATCCAAAAAAAGGCAGCACACCGTAGCATAAAGTGAAAAATCTATCTATCTATCTATCTATCTATCTATCTATCTATCTATCTATCTATCTATCTATCTATCTATCTATCTATCTATCTATCTATCTATCTATCTATCTATCTATCTATCTATCTCTCTCATAAATATTAATATATAGTATAGTTCTAGGCTGGGGCTACATGACGACTTTGGCCACGATACAGGTCTCATGGGCAAAAATTGCTTTGTGCAGTAGCCTACGTCGCAAGTAAAATGACTGCGACCACATTCATTGTCATTACTTGCCATGTAGACTAAGTCGCCGTGTAGCCCCAGTCTAAAACTATACTAAATATCAATATATATGAGATAGATATATAGGTATGAGATAGATAGACAGACAGACAGACAGACAGATAGATAGATAGATAGATAGATAGATAGATAGATAGATAGATAGATAGATAGATAGATAGATAGATAGATAGATAGATAGATAGCAGGAAAACAACTCTCCTAATTTCGGTGTGGATTGCGCACTAAAAATTCACTACAAATTACTATATAACCCATGTGAATGGGGTTTACCTTTTTTGGAAGAATGGAATAGCATAGTAGACTATGCTATTCCATCCTGAGAGATCCCGCAAACAAAAACGTATACCGCTCCTGACAACACTATATGGACAGTAATGTCAGGAGCTTCCCAATGACGGAGTCCCCAGGCAGAGCATCGCAATGATATGTCAGAAGTTTTGATCGGTGGGGATCCCCACTGATTGTTAAATTGAAGCGTCAGAAGTGTTCTTATCGTCTTTTCTCGGATCACTGTACGGGCACAAAGACTCACAGCGCTCACCCAAGCACTTATGCCTCTTTGTTTTAGCGATCAGTGGGGGTCTCAGTGCTTGGAAATCCACCGACCAAAACTTCTGACATGTCAGTGTGACATGTCAAAAGTTTTATAAAAGTTTAGTTACACTTTAAAGGAAAGGTGTTATCATTTGTATTAGAGGAATCTCCTCGTTAGCTTTTTCTGGAGCACAGGACCTCCCAGATGCACCAAAATTATTAATATCTATTAATATTTGTGGCGCATCTCAAGGTCCTGTGCACCACAATAGAAATTACAGTTCATTGACCTCTACTTTCTATTGCGGCGCAGGGGAGAAGACAAAATACTGCTGTGGGTGAGTATACATTTTTTTATTTTTCTTATTGCAAATTTTTGTTTTGCAGGTTTCGGTGGACTACGTCAAAAATTCATTGGACTGCATCGATAATTTAGGCTTAATTTAAAAAAAAAAATAAAAAAAATGGTCAAAGAGGTTTGTGTGGGGGAGTTTTTATTTCAATAAAAAAAAATAAATTTGTTAGTGCCTTAGTAATGCCAGTTGTCTGATTGTTGGCGTCCATTAGTAAGGTGGGGCTTAGCGGCTAGCACTAACCCCCATTATTACCCCGGTACCCACCTCCACCAGGGGTGCCGGGAAGAGCTCAGTGTAATCCAGTATCTCTAGCCATGGCCGGGGACTGGGGCGGCCGCAGGCTGGTATTATGAGGCTGGGAAGGGCCAAAAACTGTGGCCCTTCCCACCCTGGTAATGCTAAGTTGCTGCTGCTATGTTGTAACCGGGCAGGTTATGAAAAATGGGGGGGGGCCCCACGTAATTTTTTTTAAAAATCAATAATTGAAAAAAACCGCGTGGAGTGCCCCCCATTTTTCATAACCAGCCAGATACAACATAGCAGCAGCCTAGCATTACCAGTTTAATTTTTTTGTTTCGATTCACAAGTTGTTTCTTACTTCTGATTTTTTTTTTTTTGAGGATGGGGTGGCGCTATATACATTTTCGCCTCAGGCAGCAGAAAAGCTAAAATCAGCAGTGCGGGCAGTAACACTCTCCTGAGCGCTCTGTGCCTTCAGCTCCCGTCGGCTTTCATTGGCCCTCCTTGCAGAGCTGAATACGGGTCATGGACAATGTCTAGGAGCAATTGATTGGGGTTTCTGTATCTGAGTTTTTCTATCGTTTCATTTGTGAGGAAACCTGGAAACTGAATTTTTGCTATATTGAAATGAATTTAATCACTTAATCTTTGAATTTACCTGTGCCCAGATGGTACAAAGAAAACATCTAGTCTCATGTGATCTTCAATTCCAATGAAATATAATGCACAAATGAATGAAAAAATTAAGAAATGCAGTGTGTATGTCAATGTTTGTTTGATATACTTTTTATTGCACATCTTCATAATGTACATTTTAACCAGGCATAAATAAGTGTTCATTATATTTATCGCATTCACTTTACACTGACCTGGTGTCATTTTGATTGAGCATAAATAATATTAATGGATTCTAACATTGTAGTACATAAAGTTAAGGGGGCCATAGGAAAAGATTAAAATGGTACCCCTTCTGGTGCTGGTTAACACCACCACAATCCTAAGCATCAGGAGGACTTGGTGATTCTTCACATGTTTGTTTTCTGATTCCTGGACAGGTTCTCACCAACCATTAAAATAAGGATTTCAGCCTTAGGCTGGGTTCACACGACCTATTTTTAGTCGTAATGGAGGCGTTTTACGCCTCGAATTACGTCTGAAAAAACGTCTCCAATACGTTGGCAAACATCTGCCCATTACTTTCAATGGGCTTTACGATGTACTGTACCGACGACCTGTCATTTTACGCGTCGCTGTCAAAAGACGCCACGTAAAATTACAGACTCGTCAAAAGAAGTGCAGGACACTTCTTGGGACGTAATTGGAGCCGTTTTTCATTGACTCCAATGAAAAACAACTCCAAATTACGTCCGTAAAAGTCGCCCCACAAAACGCGAGTACATGCAATTACGTCTGAAATTCAGGAGCTGTTTTCTTCTGAAAACAGCTCCGTAATTTCAGACGTAATTGCAGTTATCGTGTGCACATACCCTTACTCTCTCCAGGAGCCCCATAGCAGCTACATATCATAATTCACTATTATAATTTTATAGTTAATTATCAAAGAAACACTCCAGACAAAACTAATATGCTGTTATGCCTAGTGCAGGGCCTGAGTGGGCAGTGGATGACGAGGAGACAATCATTGTGTCATGCACCACCCTCTTAGGCCATGCACTAGGCTTTGCACAGTGAATTCATTTTGCCTGGAGAGTTCCTTTTATATACAATGGGTCGGACTGGCCCATCAGAAGACTGGACACAAATATTTTCCTGGTAATATAGCCCAGTCAAAGCAAGGCACATGAAGTCATGAGACAATCTAATGTAAAATTTATTGGTGAACACTTGCAGCTAGGATTTCAGGTTTTCTTTTTAGTTTATTTCATATCCTTTGTGTGTGCAATGACAAAAGCAGAATTTATGATAAAACTAAAAGTGGACAAACTATATGCATGTGTTTGATATAGCAGGAAAACGGGGCACCAATATAATAAATTCATTTTGTTTGCCCAGGTACTCTGCTACAACAATGACTAATAAAGATACTGTAGTAAGGTTTATTATTAAAAATGGTTATTGTATTACATTGTATTCACAAATTCACCCCCACACTAAAACATATAATGATGTATATAAAATAGATACACTAAATGTACTGTAAAGCATAATGGATACTCAGAAGAAATGAAAACTGTTTTTAGCTGGCAGAGAACATTTTAACAACTGTCTTTGTCTCGCAGTTTCATTATTTGGCATTATAGATATGCTTATCTCCACATGTTTTACTGATAAAATATGTATGAAAATAATGTTTAAAAGACGTGGAAAGTCATTGAAGGGCGAGATCACAACTCACATTCTCTCCTTGGGCTATTATTGTGCTTTATTATGTATTAGATTTACAATGACTACACCCACTGAATAATGCTATTGCAAGCTTTCTACAGTTCAAATAGTTTGCTAGGCAGAGTGGGTCATAAAACATGCTGAGCTATACTTCATGCCAGGTTTTCTATCTTTTACCATATGAAAGCCAAAAGTAGAGGATTTATTGCTGTCTGCAATGAAGCAGTCAGAGTGTCCGATTTTTTCTTTTTTTTCTAAATGCCTCATAACACAGACTTCGAAATACCAAAACGCTTGAATTCTACTGAATAAGAGTGATTTATCAGATATCTACATAATAAATCAATAGCCAGATGGCAAATTATCAGAAGTAATAAATTAATATACTTCAAATCTATTCCAATTGTGTATTTGCTGTGCCTGGAGAAGCTAACACATCTTTGATTCAAATCCTACCTGCTGTTAGGTCTTTAATAAGCTTACTATCCAAACAGTAAATAATCGTCTAACCTCTTTGTTCTCATAAACTTACTTATTGTACATTTTTGTGCAATTTGTAAAGTGCAAAGCTGCTGAGTGTTACATACTTACCTGTCCGCGCTCCGATTCTTCTCTCCTTTAGCCGACGCAATGAGTCTTGAAATGGGGCTGGCAGTGATGCTGGGCCGTGCATGCTCAGAGCGCTCAGCCAATTGAGAAGCGGTGCCGGGGTTTTAAACCTCTGTTACACTGACCTTACTGCCAGTTATATGGTTTACTGTATATCCTACCTAGGCTGTTCGCTCCTGTGTTTCCCTAAAGTTATTTGACTACTGTTTGAACCGTTTCTTTTTGCTACATCAATGTTACTCAACCTTGACTTATTTGACTCTTCTCGTGACTACCACTGCTGTACCACATACCTGCCTCTGCTACATCACTGTTACTAAACCTTGGTTTGTCTGATAACACTTCTGACTACAGCTACTGTACCACATATCTTTGATTACTGTTTCCAGACCTTTACTGACTATGTTTACTCCTCATCCCTGACCTCTCTCTGCGTTACTCCTGTTGCCAACTTCTGAATGGTCTGATCTCGCTTCATTCCGCTCCGTTTTACCCTTCCCAATATGTTTAAAAACCGTTTTGTTTGCCGTTATCAAAAGCAAATATATCTCCACTTCTCCACTCCTATTTTTATATAGAGAACTAGCCAACAAATGCAGCATATGGATGCAGAAAAGCTAGAGCACCTGTCCTGGGGCCAGCTGAGTACCTCGCCACTAACCAAAGAGGTGGGAAAGGGGAGTACTATAGGTGAAATTGTGCTGCCCTCTGGGTATCATAGGAATCCGATTGCTGTACTGTGACATTCTCCTATTAGTGAAATTATATATATTAGCTGATGCTTCATAGACAATTATCCATGCCTATAAGCTCAATTACTCTCTGTTCAAAACTTGACTATAAGAAGCAATGTACAGATCTATTTTACGACAAAACAATTGCTCTGGATTATTAAACACTATTGTTCAGCATTGTGCTAACTATGGGTTTATGCATGTCATGATACAGTACCCAATGGTTAAAAGAAATACGGTAATTGGCAAGAGAGCTTCAGATGTTATGGACCTGTGACAGTACTACATTTAATAGTTGGGTTACAATTAGGGCATGGCCAGACGTGGCGGAATTGCTCTGGAATTCCGCTGCGGACACTCCGCAGTGGAAATCCGCAGCGGAGCCATTTCTCCCTTGCCTTCCAGAGCTTTTTAGTAGGGTTCGTTTGCACGTTGCGGACAATTTCGCTGCAGAGCATAGGCTGCGGTGCGGAATTTGGTGTCCGCAGCATACAATGGTTGTTGCGGACGTGTGGCGGACTGGTTGCGGACTCATTGCGGAATTTCTACATTGACTTCAATGGAGATTCAAAATTCTGCAATGAAGTCCGCAGATGTTATGTAGATGTTATGTGTGCTGCGGAGCGTATTGGTTTTTTAACATGACATTTCTTCATTCTCGCTGGACCTATGTATTTCTAGGTCTACAGCCAGACTGAGGAAGTCAATGGGGCTCCCATAATTACGGGTGACTACGTGTGTGCACCCATAATTACGGGTGACTACGTGTGTGCACCCATAATTACGGGAGCGTTGCTAGGCGACGTCAGTAAATAGTCACTGTCCAGGGTGCTGAAAGAGTTAAGCGATCGGCAGTAACTGTTTCTGCACCCTGGACAGTGACTACCGATCACAATATACATCAACCTGTAAAAAAAATAGAAGTTCATACTTACCGAGAACTCCCTGCTTCTTCCTCCAGTCCGGCTTCCCAGGATGATGTTTCAGTCTAAGTGACGGCTGCAGCCAATCACAGGCTGCAGCGGTCACATGGACTGCCGCGTCATCCAGGGAGGTCGGGCTGGATGCCGAAAGAGGGAGGCGTCACCAAGACAACGGCCGGTAAGTATGAAATTATTTTACTTTCACTAGGGAAAGTACTGTCCCTTCTCTCTATCCTGCACTGATAGAGAGAAGGGAAGTACTTTCACCTCAATAGGCAACGGCTAGTCCGCATCAATTTAATGCCCATTTTGGGCAGATCCGCAACAGAATCTGCAGCGCAGATTCTGTGCGGCATTGATGCGGACAGTTGCGGAAGAAATACGCCACGTCTGGGCATGCCCTTACTGCACCATGGTGTCTGTATGGGAAGGTTTTTATTCAGAAGACATTTCTTTGAAAACATACAGTATATCTTGATTTATCAATAATTATTTATTAAGGAGTATCCTGCCTCATGCACACAATTAAATAAAAGATGCTATGCAGCAAGTTACCTGAACAATTGACATGCCGTGGGTCTTCATTGCTGATTAAATAATGAATCCTTATACTGAAATTTAGGTCAATACAAAGATAAAGGCTAATAAATAAGAGCAGAGCCACAAATAACTATTGTACAAACCAGTGCATAATAAGGGTGTGTCACATCAGCATCGCCCTTCCGTTTATGGGTTCCGTTAGGCGTTTCCATCAGAGGAACCCATGAACGGAAAGCTAAATGGAAACCATAGCTTCCGATTGCATTAGCATTGATTTGAATGGTAATGCTTCCATTGCAAATGGTTTCCTGTTTTCTCTGTTCCGTAAGGTTTCAATTTTTTTAGCGGAAACAATAGCACAGTCAACTACGCTGTTTTCGCTAAAAAACGGTATCCTTACTGAACGGAGACAAACAGAAACCATTTGCAATGGAAGCATTACCATTCAAAGCAATGGTAATGCAAACGGAAGCTATGGCTTCCATTTGGCTTTCCGTTTATGGGTTCCTCCGATGGAAACGTCTAAAGGAACCCATGAACGGAAGGGTGACGTTGATGTGAACAGGCCCTAACCAAGGAAAACCCAAACATTTTGTAGCAGGTCTTCTATTTTAAAAATACAATTTCAATTTACAGTAAAATCTATTTAATTTTTATGAGGCGGAAATTTCCGTACTAAAAAAATCAATAAATCAAATGACTAAATACAGTATTTTGCCACTATTGAAATTCATAATTCCTTTCTTTACCGGCTTGTATTTGTCTGCTGTCTTGTCATTCAGACATGTCAGAAGATACTGTAACAGTACTAAATCTCAAAGCTAAAAGCCAAAGGGACACATCACTTTGATGAGCTGTTTGGGTTATTTATATTAGGGCATAATTACTCAAATTGGCATGCTACTGACTTAAAAACGACGCCATTTATCTGACCCAAATTTACAATTTTTTTTGTTTTGCAAAAAGTCGTGATCGGACATGATAACTATGGTATTTATGCCAAACACAATTTTTTTCAATGCAATAATGTCAGAAACTAGCGTCATTACATTGACAAATCTCCCCTGCTGTGTCTGAAAATACTTCATGACAGGACCCGGTTTCCGTTTACACCATCATTCCTATTTCCCCATTAAATGCGTCTCAGTCATTTCCCTTTTATTTTTCTCTATTCTTGTGTGTGGGGAACAGCGCATTGTTCAGTTAATTTATAAGTCTAATGTGTGTATATTTCATTCCCGTGCCACCTTATATCAGATGCCGGAGTCTATAATGGGTTTATATTTTTTTTCAGGAAATAATATCTTGCCCCTACGCATAACTTAAGCTTTCGAAAAGCAACTGATCTCTGCGTGTAACCAATTGACCAAACCAACATGTGATTAATAAGATGTGAAAAAGACTACAATTTATAGTGAAAATATTGGTTGCAGTATGGATCCAGACACCCAATGGCCTTTTCCTACTGATTGACTTTAATTCTCCTGATATTTTATTACTAGAACATCTGGTGAAACTGAGCAGACTACATCAATTTATCATAGCAGAGGTGGCTCTGCGAAAACACTTACATTTCTCTATCACCCATCTTAACCCTTAATGCATTGTGAAGCAGTTGTCATAGTGATAATGGAAATACCACACAATATAAAAGCATCTTGTTATTTACAGGGTCCCTTAGGATGGTGCGCATTTCAGAAAGATGTCATTTCCATGCTAATACTTTCACTTCTGTCATATGAAGTAAATACATAAAAAATGTTACTAACGTGTGATGGAACTTTGTGAGACCGGATTTAATAAAAGAACGATTAAAGTGAAACATTATAGACTGATAATGGTGTTTATTTCTTTATGCTCTTGGAGGGATATAATACTTTCAAAAAGTAATGTGCTTATTAATGTCAAGAACGATCTAGAACTTCATCCATATAAATTATTAATACTATAATGTATGCCATACAATCAGCTGTTTGTAGCAAGAATGTGCCAGCAGTAGACATATCTAAATCGATCCTGCCATTGTGAATGGCAGGTCCCATACCTGCGGTATACAGCCAAATGTCAATTTTCATGTATGCTGTAATGTACTGTATGCAGTTGAAATGTATTCCTCCTAAAAAAAAAAAAAGAATTCTAAAGTAATATAGGTCACTGAATTGCTCTCGTCTGGCAAATGGTTGGAAAATTATTTCCGCTATTTCTTAGAGATACTATAGTGTATTTGTTTCTGGGAAATATTATTGCTATCAGGATTTTTTAAAACTTTTTAATGTCAAATCTGCCTAGATATGGATCAGTAACTTCTCTGCATAACTAAAACTGCCCATACACATTGACTGTTGACAGATCCTGCCAAAATTGGTGGGTTATGCCAATAATCTCATGCATATGAAGTCCACTGAACTGTTCCCTGATGGCACATGGGGAAAATCGGGTATGTTGGATTTCAATATGCTCTACTCTTTCTCCTGCCTCCTATCCCTGAAAGAGTACAACACAAAAGCATATGTTGTGGGCGGCATTAGAATTAATGTGGAAGTATTTGGAAATCGCCCGTGAACTCACTTAGTTGGTGACATATGATCTATTTAGAAGGCTTTAGTGTCATCAATGTGACATTGATTTGCTGGTCGAATCTGCACATTATGGAAAGGATCTTTATATAAATTGTACATGTATCCAGTCATTTTCTCTTTGTTTCAATGACACTGATTTGTGCATATTTGACACAACTGAATGATTCTGCATTTCTTCCAAATCTCTATGCAAACAACAAAAAAGTCTAACATGGCAGTTGGGAAAGGGACATGCTGAGCTGAGGGCAGGTTCCAAGGCTTTGGAATAATGTGACATAGATCATCCTTACTGAGAAGAATACAAATTCTTTATCACAAAATATTTTTAGTGCTATTTATTCTTTATAATAGATTCATTACCCAGTACAAGCGTTAACAAGATTTTAGGTGATATATAATCTACACTAATATATAACAGTAACTATAAGTAACATGCTGATATGCTCTATGTTTTTTCTAATTTAATTTTCCAGACATGTGTTTATATCTTATTTCTTGTCATTATTTTACATTTAATTGTAAATTTACAGATTAATTGCCCATTACCACAGTAGTTTAAACGTTTGTAAGGGTATGTTCACACGCTGAGAGGCAGTTACGTGTGAAAAGACAGACTGTTAACAGCTGCCTCGTTTCACACGCAAAAGCTCCTCCTCGTAATTTACGAGGCGTCTGAGACGCTCGTAAACCTTGAGCCGTACTTCATTGATTTCAATGAAGAACGGCTCAAATTACGTGGCAAAGAAGTGCCCTGCACTTCTTTGCCGAGGCAGTAAATTTACGCGTCGTCGTTTGACAGCTGTCAAACGACGACGCGTAAATTACAGGTCGTCTGCACAGTACGTCGGCAAACCCATTCAAATGAATGGGCAGATGTTTGCCGACGTATTGCAGCCCTATTTTCAGACGTAAAACGAGGCATTATACGCCTCGTTTACGTCTGAAAATAGGTTGTGTGAACATACCCTAAATGTCTTGTGTAGCAAGGCATAGAACAGGCAACAGGGGACACGTGTCTGTATTATAGCAACAAAGGCCAGTTCAATGTAACCAGAAAGCAGTAGTTAGGCTCATTTTTCTGTCAGGTTTACTAAGGCCTCTGCACTCCATTTGTAACTCCATTTGTTAGTTATCTGTAGCAGAATAAAGTGTAAATCGCTGGTTCTCACATACAAAGCTCTCCACCATGCGACACCTTCATTTATCTCTTCTCATATATCTGTTTACTGTCCTACTCATGCTCATTAACATGATAATTATTTGCACGTCTTCTTCCTATTCCCATCTAAACGACTTCTCTCTCTGTATCCAAAAGGTATGTTCACACTGCTTATTTTCAGCCGTTTTTCGGGCCATAAACGCTCCGAAAAATGGCAGAAAAAACATCTGCCCATTGATTTCAATGGGAAAAACTGCGTTTCGTTCCGACAGGGCGTTTTTCTTTACGCGACCATTTGAAAAAATGGCACGTAAAAAAACGCCACGTGAAAAGAATTGCATGTCACGTCTTGAGCCGCTTTTGGAGCTGTTTTTCATTTGGTTAATAGAAAAACAGCTCCAAAAAGGGCAGCAAAGTAAACACCTCAAAAAACATTTGTGGTTTAAAAAATGGCTGTGGATACATGTGTTTTATGGCAAACCCCTTTAACTACTTAAATGCCTCGGTCAATAGTGACCACGGCATTTATAGGGCTTTTGCTATGAAGGATATTTATGACGACATATCCACAGGATATGTCATAAATGTCAGATAGATGCAGGTCCCACCTCTGGGACCCGCATATATCTCTAGAATGGGGCCCCCTAAACCCCGTTCTAGCTTTCTGTGCTCTCCAGGCCATTTGATTGCATGTGGAGTTACTGAAACAGCGTAACTCGCTGAGCTACGCTGTTTCCGTAACTCCCATAGAACTGAACAGTTGTTACGGAAACAGCGTAGCATGCTACGCTGCTTCCGTAACTGCCATTCACTACTATGGGAGTTAGGGAAACAGCGTAGCTCAGTGAGTTGCGCTGTTTCAGTAACTCCACGTGCAACCAAGTAAAAAAATAATATGTTAGATAAATTCTCAGGAGTGTAAAACAAAAAATCTTAAAAGTTCAAAAAAAAAAACATTTCCCATTTTTTCCCAAGCACAATGTAAAAAATAAAATAATTTGGTATCGCTGCAGCGGTAAAAGTCTGATCTATTACAATATACCATTATTTAACGCGCACGGGGAGTTTAAAAATGTAAAACATCAAAATAGTTTTTTGGTCACCTTAGCTAGAGATGAGCGAACCGGGACAACTGAACCCGGTTTCGGTCCGAACATCCGGAAAAGTTCGGTTCACAGCGAATCCGAACTTCACCGGGTTCGGCCGAACCCGTTTTGACCGAACCCGGTCAAAAATATGATACAAATCGGCAGCCACTTATCTCTATCAATCACTGATAGAGAAAAGAGGCTGCTGATTAAAAATTAAAAAAAAAGCATTTCATACGTACCCGGTCGTTGTCTTGGTGACGAGTCCCTCTTCTTCCTCCAGTCTGACCTTCTTTTCTGACGCGGCAGCCTGTGATTGGCTGCAGAGGCCTCTGCAGCCTGTAATTGGCTGCAGCGGTCACATGGGCTGTATCGTCATCCAGGAAGGTCGGGCCGGATGTCAAGAGGGACGCGTCACCAAGGCAACGGCCAGGAGACCGGACTGGAGGAAGCAGAAAGTTCTCGGTAAGAATGAACGTCTTTTTTTTTTACAGGTTACTCTATATTGTGATCGGTAGTCACTGTCCAGGGTGCTGAAACAGTTACTGCCGATCAGTTAACTCTTTCAGCACCCTGGACAGTGACTATTTACTGACGTCGCCTAGCAACGCTGCTGTAATGACGGGTGCACACATGTAGCCACCCGACATTACGGGGAATATATTTTATAATGGGAGCGCGGCTCGGAAAAACGACCGGCTGCCCGTGGCCGGCCGTGCTCATCTCCTTAAATACTCTGTGCTGCCTTAAACTCTGTGGACAGGTCAGGATCCTGTTTCTTTTAAATGCTGCTGGGGAACCCGCTCGAGCCACTATATAAGGCTGCGCTACAGTGCAGCATTTAAAAGAAACAGGATCCTGACCTGTCCATAGAGTTTAAGGCAGCACAGAGTATTTCAGGAGATGAGCGTGCAGATTCAGTGCTGCTGTGAACTCTGCTCTTACCATTACGTAGCTCAGTTGTACCTCTCCTCCACTCCTGTCCTCAATAACACCTTCACATGATTGGCAAGTCACCACGTAATGGTAAGAGCAGAGTTCACAGCAGCACAGAGTATTTCAGGAGATGAGCTTGAGGATCTTGTGCGGGGTGGTGACTTGCCAATCATGTGAAGGTGTTATTGAGGACAGCAGTGGAGGAGAAGTTACAGACTGAGCTACGTAATGGTAAGAGCATAGTTCACAGCAGCACAGAGTATTTCAGGAGATGAGCGTGCAGATTCAGTGCTGCTGTGAACTCTGCTCTTACCATTACATAGCTCAGTTGTACCTCTCCTCCACTCCTGTCCTCAATAACACCTTCACATGATTGGCAAGTCACCATGTAATGGTAAGAGCAGAGTTCACAGCAGCACAGAGTATTTCAGGAGATGAGGGGGCGGATCTTGTGCGGGGTGGTGACTTGCCAATCATGTGAAGGTGTTATTGAGGACAGGAGTGGAGGTGAGGTACAACTGAGGTACGTAATGGTAAAAGCAGAGTTCACAGCAGCACAAAATCTGCACGCTCCTCTCCTGAAATACTCTGTGCTGCTGTGAACTCTGCTCTTACCATTATGTAGCTCAGTCTGTTACCTCTCCTCCACTCCTGTCCTCAATAACACCTTCACATGATTGGCAAGTCACCACCCCGCACAAGATCCGCCCCCTCATCTCCTGAAATACTCTGTGCTGCTGTGAACTGTGTGTGTGTGTGTGTGTGTGTGTGTGTGTGTGTAGATGTTTGTGTGTGTGTGTTTTTGTATATGTGTGTTTATGTATATGTGTGTATATGGGTGTGTGTTTGTGTGTTTATGTGTGTGTGTTTGTGTATATATGGGTGTGTTTGTGTATATGTGTTTGTGTATATGTTTGTGTGTGTGTGTTTGTGTGTATATGTGTGTGTTTGTGTATATATGGGTCTGTTTGTGTACATGTGTTTGTGTATATGTGTGTGTTTGTGTATATGTGTGTGTTTGTGTATATGTGTGTGTTTGCGTATGTGTGTTTTTGTTTGTATATGTGTTTGTGTATATGTGTTAGTTCGTGTATATGTGTGTGTGTTTGTCTCTTTGTGTGTGTGTGTGTGTGTGTGTGTGTTTGTTTGTGTATATCTTGTTGTGTTTGTGTATAACTGTGTATATGTGTTTGTGTATATGAGTTTGTGTGTTTGTGTATATGTGTGTGTTCGTGTATATGTGTGTGTTTGGATATGTGTGTTTTTGTTTGTATATGTGTGAGTTCATGTATATGTGTGTGTGTTTGTCTGTTTATGTGTGTGTGTGTGTGTGTGTGTGTGTGTGTGTGTGTGTGTGTGTGTGTGTGTGTGTGTGTGTGTGTATCTTGTTGTGTTTGTGTATATATGTGTGTGTTTGTGTATGGTTGTTTGTTTGTGTGTGCATGTATATATGTGTGTAGGTGAGTAGAAGTATTGTTATTGTTCACATTGATAACTGTTTTTTTATGTTGTTGCAGATTTTGATGTACCGATTGGACTACATATTCGATTCGTTGGACTACTGCATAGATATACGTTTTTTCTAATTTTAATAAAATGGTTAACGAGGGTTTTGTTGGGGATTTCTTATTTCAATAAAAAAGAATTGTCTTTGTGTTTTTTTTAAAAACTTTATTAGTGCCTAGATAATGGCAGTTGGCTGATTGACAGCGTCCATTATTAAGGCGGTACTTAGTTTTAGCCGGTGCAGAGGCTAGCACTAACCACCCATTATTACCCCGGTACCCACCACCACCAGGGGTGCCGGGAAGAGCTTGGTACGATCCAGTAACCGACCATCTGTTGTGATGGTCGGGTACTGGGGCGGCCGTAGGCTAGTATTATGAGGCTGGGAAGGGCCAAAAACAGTGGACCTTCCTACCCTTGTAATGCTAGGCTGCTGCTGTGTTGTATCGGGCTGGTTATTAAAATGGGGGGACCCCCACATCGTTTTTTTTTTTAATTTAACAAATTTAACAAAAGACGAGTCCCCACATTTTTAATAACCAGCCATATACAAGGCCGCAGCAGTCTGGCATTACATGGGTGGGAAGGGGCACTGGTTTTGTCCATTCCCAGGCTAATAACACTGTGTTGTATGTGGCTGGTTATGATAAATTGGGTGGAACCCCATGTCTTTTTTTTAAAAAATAAAAAATTAATAAATAAATAATTTTAAAAATGACGTGGGGTACCCTCACTTTTATCAGCAGATACAACACAGCAGCAGTAGCCTAGCATTACAAGGGTGGGAAGGTCCACTGTTTTTGGCCCTTCCCAGCCTCATAATACCAGCCTGCGGCCGCCCCGGAGCCCGACCATCACAACAGATGGTCGGGTACTGGATCGTACATGGCTCTTCCCGGCACCCCTGGTGGTGGTGGGTACCGGGGTAATAATGGTGATTAGTGTTAGCCTCTGCACCAGCTAACACTAAGCCTCGCCTTAGTAATGGATGTTGTCACTCAGACAGCGGCCATTACTAAAGTGGTAGTAATAAAATTTGAAAAGAAAAGACAAAGATATAGATAAAATATTTTATTGAAATAAAGCACCCCCAACACAACCCTCATTAACCATTTTATTGTAGAAAAAAACCCGTCATCTAAGTAGTCCTCGAAACCGACGTAGTCCAAACATCAAACCTGTAAAAAAAAAATGAAATAAAACATGTCGTAGGCTTAGATTCAGTTTAATGTGTGATACTGACTGTTATACCATGTATAGAAGCCTGCCTTTAAGTTGACTTAGATACAGGGCGCCAGCAGACAGTATCATACATGGCCATACAGACATATATACAAACAAACATACATGCAAACATACATACATACATATATACAAACATACATACATACATATATACAAGCATGCACATATATACATGCAAATATACATACATGCAAACATACACACATATATACATACATGCAAACTATCATACATACATACATGCATACACACACATGAAAACATACATACATACATACATACAAACAAACATGCAAAGATACATACATACATACATATATACAAGCATGCACAAATATACATGCAAACATAAATACATGAAAACATACATACATGCACATATATACATACATACATACATACATACATGCCAACATACATACATGCCAACATACATACAAACATACATACATGCAAACATACATACATGCAAACATACATACATACATACATGCAAATATATACATGCAAATATATACATGCAAACATGCACATATATACATGCCAACATACATGCAAACATGCATGCACATATATACATACATACATGACAACATACATACATACATGACAACATACATACATGCCAACATACATACATGCCAACATACATACATGGCAAAAAAAATAATAATACGTTCATACTTACTTTCCTCCTGTCCGGTCTCCAGCGATGACGTTTCATCCATGTCGCCGCTGCAGCCTGTGATTGGCTGCAGAGGCGGTCACGTGGGATGAAGCGTCATCCCTGGAGGCCGGCCTTCTGACGTCATCCTGACGTGCGTGACCGCCACTACAGCCTGTGATTGGCTGCAGCGGCGAAAGGGATGAAACGTCATCGCTGGGGGCCGGACCGGAGGAAAGTAAGTACGAACTTATTATTTTTATTTTTTTATTACATTAAAATTTTATTTTACGCGCGACGAGCATGTACTGTCAAGGTTGCTGAAAGAGTTAGTGCAGCCCATTAACTCTATCAGCACCCTGGACAGTAGCATGCTCGGCGCACGGAAATTACAGGTTCGGTCCGAACTAGTTCGGTCCTAATCAAATTTTTTAGTGAAATTCGGCGAACTAGCCGAACCAAACTTTTGATAAGTTCGCTCATCTCTAACCTTAGCGCTAAAAAAATTAAATACAAAAATAAGCCCTCACACTGCTTAATCGATGAAAAAAAATATAAAAAAAAGTTCTGGCTCTCAGAATATGATGAAACAGAATAAATTATTTTTTAACAAATAATTTTTTTCCTATTTTCTGTTGTCTAAAACCTGGGTGTGTTTTATGGTCAGCTGCGTCGTATAGTCCGAAAAATACGGTATTTAAAATAAGCAAATGAACATCAGCATCATCTTTAAACATGAAATAGGTTTATTGTTCCATAAAATACAGCATGCGAAGTTTCGACCTCAACCAGACCTTTCTCGGGCACTCACACATTGACACCACTGAAACATTAGACACAAGACAAACACACATAGCTCACACACTGCATAATTCACTCATACAATGGCATCTGCCCCAGGAAGAAGCCGTTAAGGCGAAAACCAGGGTCGGGTCCATGTGGGGCATGCTCCTTGCATTGTTATGAAAAAGTGCTGCTTTTATTCATGTTTGTGAATATAATAAAACCCCCTTGTTTCAACTGTTCACCTGAAGTTACACTATGTTTGGGCCATTTTAAACTCTATTGCAGTGAGAGGCTACATTGCAGAGCAGAAGCATTCGGGGAGAATCGGTTGTATTTTTATCTGAATGGAGTAAACACTGGAAAACATATTTTTGCTGCATTGCTAGAGTAAGATCATTTACACCAGGGGCGTAGCTAAAGGATCATGGGCCCGGGTGCAAGAATTCAGCTTGGGCCCCCCTAATCCTCCCCAACACCACCATCATCAGACCCCTACGTGCGTCTATGCCCAGACGCCTTGCCCAACAGCCCCCATAGTATAATGCCCCCACACAGTATAATGCTCCGATAGCTGACCCCACACAGTATAACAGTATAATGCCCCATAACGTATAATGCCCCCCCATAACAGCCCCATACCGTATAATGCTCCCCATATCAGCTCACACAGTATAATGCCCCACATAGCTGGCCCATACATTATAGTGCCCCCCATATCAGCCCCCATACAGTAGAATGCCCCCATATCAGCTTCCCATAAAGTATAATTCACCCATATCAGCCCCCATGCAGTATAATGCCCCCCATCTTATCAGCCCTAATGCCATATCAGCCCCCCATGCAGTACAATGCCCCCCCCTGCAATATCAGCCCCCCCATACAGTATAATGCCACCATATGTGCATAACAGAAAAATAGCATAATTACTTACCTATCCCCGTTCCCACGCTGGGTGGAGGATCCTTCGCCTCCTCCGGTGTGTGCTATGAGTGACTCGGCGCAAACAGGCGTGATAATTTCGCTACATCCCGCCTGCCTGCGTCGAGCCGCTCAGGGCACAGTGAATGCTGGATCAAGGAGACGTCAGTTCCTTGCTCCAGCATTGAATGGATCCGGGACCTTGGTGAGTGACTCGCAACCCCCCGGATGTCTTCACACAAATCCCCAGGGGGACGCGATCCACAGAGTGTAATGTATTGTGTTGTATTGTGCAGTTTGCGGTGGAGAAGGAGCGGGGGCTGTAATTTAATGGGTCCCCAGTCTCCACTGCAAATAGCACAATACAACACAATACATTACAAGGCAACACAATACATTACAAGGCAACACAATACAACACAACACAACACAATACATTACAATACAGACACTGCAGCTCACCTGGAGTCCTCCGCACCGGCAATCCACTGCACTGGCTGGAAGACATGTCACGTGACAACACGGTCACATGGTACACTAAGTGTACCATGTGATCATAACCAGGAAGTGCCGGCTTCACGGCACAGAAAATTAATTTTTAACAAGCCTGCTGTATGGCAACGGGGGCCCGTGGGCCCCACAGGCTTAGGGGCCCGGTCA
This sequence comes from Rhinoderma darwinii, assembly GCF_050947455.1. Lineage (NCBI taxonomy): Eukaryota > Metazoa > Chordata > Amphibia > Anura > Rhinodermatidae > Rhinoderma > Rhinoderma darwinii. The sequence continues at coordinate 230,885,640 of NC_134689.1, read as the reverse complement.
CAACTGCGACCCCTATAGCTACGCCACTGACACACCTTTACTACAAGCTGGAGTTGAGGGAGGACAGTCCCTAAGGTGAACCCTTTTGCGGTGTACTAGTGGAATGTGAGCGGAGGACCCCTTTTGATATTGTTTGGACATTTTTTGGACTTTGTCTTTTCAAGTTCCATTTATTTTTTTTGTGGTTTCCAGTGGTTACTAGCTACATCATATTGTAGTTTCTGAATTACTGATTACGTCAATCACACTGATACCCTTGGCTGACGTGTTTTCATCTTTGCATGGAATTTCCTAGGATCTGTCATTCTGGGCGTAAATTCTCCTTCTCTAGTTATACCTCTTATGGGAATATCCCTTATGTTTAGAAGAAAGTGCAATTATTATTAGGTAAATTCACCAAGTTTTTGACATCATGTTTTTTTTACAGCATTTTCAGCAGAGAGAGAAAGAAGACACCCTTTTAAGAGAGAAAGAAAAATGTGGAAAAAGGGGGTTATTTACAGAGTCAAGCCAGCAGTGAGTAGGGGGGTGATGCATGCTTGTGAACAGCCATCTCAACCGAGTCCACGCTGAGGGACAGACAAAAAGGAAATCCCCTTTCCCTATTAAAATAAACATTGCGGCTCAGGAGATAGCTGTGGGACGATCTTATGTGTATGGCCACACAAAAGGAAACTAAGATTCCAACTCAAGATCTTACTTAGCTGGTTATTTCTGGGTCCATACTGCCTGATTCTTCTGTAGCATTAGGTTAAGTGCACATGCGACAGATATGTTGCAGACATTTCTGCAACTGAAATTCCGTTTAGTTCATCTCAATGGGGTTGTTCCTGCAGCAGGAGCATGGATATGCTTCAAACTCCATTCAGATGAAAGGAACATATTTTCAGTCTAAAAAATTTCTACAATAAATCTGCCGCATCTGAACTTACCCTAAGGCCAGATTTACACGAGCGTGTGCGTTTTAACAGTTCCGTCTGTCATCACCATATGATGCGCGGCTGCGTGATTTTCGCGCAGCCGCCATCATTATGTCACTCTGTTTGTATGTTTGTAAACAGAAAAGCACGTGGTGCTTTTCTGTTTTCAATCATAGTTTTTACTGCTGTATCACGGATCACGCGCATCACACGGAAGTGCTTCCGTGTGCTGCGTGTGATTTTCACGCACTATTGACTTCAATGATGCGTGCACAACGCAAAAATATAGGACATGTCGTGCGTTTCACGCAGCAGACATACGCTGCGTGAAAATCACGGACTGTCTGCACAGCCCCATAGACTAACATAGGTCCGTGCGACGCGCGTGAAAAGCACGCAAGTTGCATGGACGTATTACAGGTTCGTGTAAATCCGCCCTAATGCTGAGTTCACACGGGACGGATACGCTGCGTAAAAGTACGCAGCGTATCCGTCCAGTGCGCCGCAGGGAATTTCAGATGAAATGCTGCACTAAACTGTGCTGCAGTTTTTCGCCCGGAACGTCCGCTGCGGAAAACTGACATTTCATCCCAGGAATCTGCTGCAGCCTGTGATTGGCTGCAGCGGCGGTCACATTGGATGAATCATCATCCCAGGAGGCCGTCATTCTGACGTCACCCAGGCCGGCCTCCTGGGATGACATTTCATTCCATGTGACTGCCGCTACAGCCTGTGATTGGAGGCTGCGTCATCCCAGGAGGCCGTGTTGGAGGACGGAACACAGATTTATGGGTAAGTTTCAGACTTTTTTTTTGCGGTGGGATCGCTGCGAAGCTACTGCAAAATATGCAACAACTGCTATTTGTTGCGAGATTTAGCTCTCCATTGAATTCAATGGGGAATTCCTGCAACAAATAAGCAGCTTTTACGCAAATACAATTGACATACTGCAAAATAAATTTCCGCAGGTCAATTTCTGAGCGTTTTTCCCGCTAAGTATTTACACAGGGTGTGGATGAGATTTGTTCAATCTCATCCACTTTGCAACTACTGTATTCTGCTGCGTTTTTTCCATCCACAAATCCGGACGGAAAAAACGCAGCAATTCTGCTACAAGTGAACAAGCCCTTGTAGTCCATGCCTGCATTAAGTTTTCTTTCATCTGTTTAATGAAAAATCCTCTCACCTAAATCACAGTGTGTGTATGTGTGTGTGTGTGTGTGTGTGTGTGTGTGTGTGTGTGTATGTGTGTGTGTGTGGCCAGTGGTCCCAGAAGATAATAATCCCATATATACTGTATATGTGAGAGAGCCCAAGGACCCAAAAGATGATGATCCCTTATACATATGTGAGAGAGCCCAAAGACTAGGAAGAAGACGATCCCATTTGAAGCTGATTTGGAGTTCTTGTTTATAGGGCCTTTATCCTGAAATGATTATCAAGTAAATAACTTAATAGAATTTATTAATGCTGTGACCTATGTTCACAATGATAAGTTTAGAATGTAAGTAAAAGTGGATATGCCTGATAATAGCTTGATCGTAGGCCATTCCAATCTCTTCCTTCAGTGGGCCAAAGGGACACATCACCATTACTTGAGGGACTTCAGTAGGATTACATTGTAAGTTATTTCATGAAAATAACCTTCATATAGTAATTATTATTATTATATTATTAAAAATAAATAAAAAATTCCACAGAAATACAGTAGCAGTAGTTTTATTGCAAATTATGCTTAAATTAAACAATCAATTATATCTCTCTCCAAGATTGGTTTAAAGCATTGGCATGGGTGAGTAGATCCTCCAAGAGTTCGATACACTGGGAAATGTCTCGGAAAATTATTTTGCGATGGTATCTTATACCTGCGCGTGTGGCTAAAGTGTTGGGCTCTGCATCGGAATTATGTTGGAGGGGATGTGGAACAAAGGGTACAAAAATGCATATGTGGTGGAAATGTCCAATAGTGCTCTCTCTGGGAGATTGTTTTCCGGCTTATATCTAAAATTTTGAAGTTTAATGTGATGGCTTCTCTTGGATTTGCCTTGTGCTTCCAGGGAGTGGACCTCCTTCCCGCTTTTGGGCGTGTGGTTTAGTCTCACACCATTATGGCTGCGAGACTTATGATTGCTCAGCAATGGAAATTGGTGGATCCTCTGAATAAAGCAGAACTAGTTAGGCATCATTTAGACGAGCATAATATACGCATGTTCGATGCGCGTGCTTTTCACGAGTGTCGTACGCACCTATATTAGGCTATGGGGCAGTGCAGACAGTCCGTGAGTTTTGCGGAGCGTGAGTCCGCTGCGTAAAACTCACGACATGTTCTATATTTCTGCGTTTTTTGCGCATCACGCACCCATTGAAGTCAATGGGTGCGTGAAAACCACACAGGTCGCACGGAAGCACTTCCGTGCGAACTGCGTGGTTCGCGCAACAGCTGTCATTCTCTGAATGTAAACAGAAAAGCACCACGTGCTTTTCTGTTTACAAACATCCAAACGGAGTGTCAAAATGATGGCGGCTGCGAGAAAATCTCGCAGCCGCGCATCATACACTGATGACACACGCAGCTGTTAAGTGCCTTTTGCGCACGCAAAACGCCGCATTTTTTGCGTGCGCAAAACGCACACGCTCGTGTAAATCAGGCCTTAATAAAATTCAGTTTTCCTATCTTATGGAAAAGTTGTGGGCCTCTAAGACTCATTCGCTAGCCAAATTTGAAAAAGCCTGGAATCCGTGGAGCGAATTTGCTCTAATCCCAGATTGACCCACACTGCTCTTTCCCCCTCTGCCTGATTTTGATAGTGTGATATGCATTCTGGCAGGTGCCCGTTCACTTATAGTGCTTTGTCTCCTGTCTTACAGTGCTTTATTTTTCTTTTGTATACTGTATTTTATTATCTATGAATCCCTGTGATGTGTTGTATTGTATTGTATGTGTTATTTTATGTTATGTGTTTTGGGGAGATCCTCGTGTTGAGTATTCTCCCTGATTGTTTTTTGTCCTTTCTCTAAAAATTAAATAAAAGCTTTATTGGTAAAAAAAACTAAACAATCAATTATATTGTTATAGTGCTGTATTAATGTATAAATAGTTAAAACTATTTGTTTAAAATGGATATTATGTCTCATGTGTTATAGCGGTATGTGTAACGATCCGTGGGTATGTGGACCTACTAGGCCACACCACTGTAGCAGAGTAGCAGCTGGCCAAACAACAGCCTATACAAAGTCCTAGTACAAGAGTACCTGTAATAGTCCAGACAGTAACAGAGGCTAAGGCACAGATAAAACTTGAAGATAGATGACGCCACACATGGCGGATGATATCAGGCATGGCAGATGACACCAGACGTGGTGTATGACAGCAGGCGTAACAGGTGGCACAACACGACTCCAACACTCGATAAGGCTCAAGAACAAACACAGCACGGGATACAGGATACAGGTAGAAGGGCACGGGAACAGTGGGAACAGGATAACACTAAGGGACCATTTGCTAAGACTAACATGGGAATACACAACAATGCTCAGGTAAAGAGTGAAAGATCAGGGCTAATTAGTAATATTTTACATGTGCACACGCTGGCCCTTAAGGTCGGGAACGAGCGTGTGCGTGCGCACCCTAGAGAACACTGCAGGGTGGAGTGGAACAGAGTGCCGGTGTCTCCTGGGAGGGAGATGCCGGCCCGAGCTAGAAAGTCTAAGGTCGTGGCGGTCAAAGGGTTAGTGGGAACGACGGACCTCAGCCGCAGACGTTATAGTATGAGCTTTTCTTCCAGCTCTCTAGATATACTAGTATATAATGGCATTGAACATTGCCAAATACAGACATAAGCTCACATAAACACATTTATAAGATATGAGGCCAGTACAAAAACTACTACTCAACATGAAACAAAGCTAAGTTTTACTTCCTATCTGTGTATATTCATTAATGGGCACTGATAATCATGGAAGTCATTCGAATATAGTAAAAGTCAACTGTTAACATTACACTTCATCATCCTGCAGCTCTTCAAAATCTTTATCCGGGGTACAAAAAGGTGCATGTATATTATAATATATTTCCATTTTACTAGCTATCAAAGCAATGTGGTGAAGAAAATCAGTTTCTAAAGCTTCATACCATCTGGATATCTGTAAGATATGTTTTTTTGCTTTGTTTAATCAAACAAATGGTATGTTTGTCTTGTTTTCAGACTCTCTAACTGGCAAAAATACCACCACAACTGACATTAATTGGCTCTTAGGTTGGCAGAATGTACACAGAGGCCAGCTATTGAGTCAGCTTGAAACCGGGCTACTGTCTCTCACCTTCAACCCCCCACATCTGGTTCCGTCTCTGAGCTGGAGACCGTTACAGAATTCACAGAATTTTTGGCAGCATTGTCATCTCTACTGAGGATTTTAGTTATCATCTGTTTTATTCTATTACACTAAAGGAGCTATAGATCTGAAATAAAACCATTACCAGACTTAAGCAAAAAAGTGTCTTTACATGCTCATATATATGGGTCACATTACAAGTTTATGTTGTCATTCTATAAGATTTACTTATATGACAGTCAGTAGTGGGATGAGGGGTAGACTAGTAGGTATCCATTTAGGGTACAATTGGGGGACGGGTTGCAATTTATGGATTGTAAAAAAGCAATGTTCTGCAAGTTGCAACAGAGAACAATTAAATAAATTATTGTCTATCCGACAATTATCATTCTCAAATACTGAACGCACTAAGGGTAAGACCACACGGAGCGGCGGTGTCACGGTCGCAATGCAGCCAACAACCGCGCCGGCACCATGTTCGATGCAGCTGTCAAATAGCCTGTTAATAGCCTGTTAAAATTGCACGTTAATGGGGGTAAAATGTCCCTTTATTTGCAAAATCGTGTGGCCATGAATTAAGACACCCTTTATGGCCGCACAATTCTGCGGGTAAAGTGCAGTTTTACCTGAAATGGCCAGGGAGTATTCCGGTTACAACAAGTCACAAAATTCGTATAAATCAAAGATAGTGGTATTTGCGTCCACTTATAAATGCAATTAGATCCGCCTGAGTAAGAATGCTTAAAAATAATTTTATTGAGTAAACTAATAAAACCTGGGCTAAACTAGTCAAAATATCTCATAACAAGCTACCAAGCAGAGAGCGACCAGGATAAAGTAGCAACAGCTATGGCACTGGACGCCCTTCTATAGTAAACTAACAGCTAACCTATCCAGAGTCAAAACAAATTTAATTGATCCCTGCCTGGGATAGTAGTCAAGAGTCAAATAACTTAGAACATTAGTAGATCACGCAACGCGTTTCTACATCCCTCTATCATTCGGATGTTTCATCAGAGGTGTAAATTCATTCACAACAGGGGCAGCTGGGACATAGCTGGGACAGTGTTTCTATCAAGCCCCCCTGGTATGCAGATATCAGTGATGGCACACATGTGGGATACTTCAGGAAAACTGCAGAATCTGAATGTCAATAAATATTGACTTGTGTTTCTCTGGTAAAACCTCCTGTGTTACAGGAAAAAAATGGATTTTCTTAAAATAAAATAAAAACATTTCACCTCCACATTTCTTTAATTCCTGTGAAACATGTAAAGAGTTAAGAAACTTTCTAAATGCTGTTTTGAATACTTTGAGGTGTACAGTTTTTAAAATGGGGTGACTTATGTTTTTTTAATATATATAAGGCCCTCAAAGCCACCACTTCAGAACTGAATTGGTCCCTAAAAAAATAGGTTTTGGAAATTTTCTTGAAAATGTGAGGAAATTGCTACTAAAGTTTTAAGCCTTATAACATCCTAGAAAAAAAAGGATGTCCAAAAAACGATGCCAACATAAAGTAGACATATGGGAAATGTTAACTACTAACTATTTTGTGTGGTATTATTATTTGTCTTACAGGCAGATACATTTAAATTTAGAAAAATGCTATTTTTTGCAAATTCTCAATTTTGGTGTTTTTCACAAAGAAAAATACTGAATTTATCGATCAAGTTTTAAACATAAAGTACAATATGTCACAAGAAAACAATCTCAGAATTGCTTGGATAAGTAAAACTATTGCAAAGTTATTACTACATAAAGTAACATGTCAGATTTGAAAAAAATGGGCTGTGTCCACAAGGCCAAAACAAGCTGTGTCCTCAAGGGGTTAAAGGCTATATAAACCTTTGAAATTGTTTTGTTTTTTTATATGTATAAAAATGTCAGTCAGTGCGTTTGGTTCAACTTTCAAATTAGTTTTTATTAAAAATTATTTTAACTTTTTGATATACAGCTCCTGTATACAGGGCAGCTGTATCATTAGCTGAATCCTGTACACGTCAGGTCCGCGGGACTGACAGTTTCAGTGAAAGCATGTCCTGCGTGTCTCCATGACATCTAAGTTCATAACTTAGAGTCCGTGGGACTAAGGGTATGTTCACACAGCCAAAAAATTGGAAGCAGAACGCCTCCAAACATCTTCCCATTAATTTCAATGGGAAAAACGGTGTTCTGTTCCGACGCGGGTCACTTCTTAGGACACTTTTGGAGTCATTTTTCATAGACACTATTTAAAACAGCTCCAAAAACGGCCGTAAAAAAAAACGCAGCGAAAAACGCGAGTGGCTTAAAAAATGTCTGAAAATCAGGAGCTGTTTTCCCTTGAAAACGGCTCCGTATTTTCAGACGTTTTTGGTTAATCATATGAACATACCCTAAATGATTCAGGTCTTAGCGAAAGATACAGCTGCTCTGTATATAGGATACAGAGCAGATGTAAGTCTAAAGGTATGTTCACACAGCCTATTTTCGGACGTTTTTCGGGCCATAAACACCCGAAAAATGGCAGAAAAATCTGAAACAGAATGCCTCCAAAAATCTGCCCATTGATTTCAATGGGAAAAATGGTGTTCTGTTCCGACAGGCCATTTTTTAATAAAAACGGCTGCGTAAGAAAACGGCCGCGAAAAAGAAGTGCAGGTCACTTCTTGGGACGTTTTTAGAGCCGTTTTTCATTGACTCTATAGAAAACAGCTACAAAAACTACCGTAAAAAATGCAGCGAAAAATGCAGCGAAAATCGCTAGTGGTTTAAAAAGTCTGAAAATCAGGAGCTGTTTTCCATTGAAAACAGCTCCGTATTTTTCAGACGTTTTTGAGTTTGCCTGTGAACATACCCTAAGGGTATGTTCACACGCAATCTCAAAAACGTCTGAAAATTTTCAAACGACCCTGTAAAAAAACGGCCACTTAAATAGTCAACAGTCATTGCAGCATGTAGGTCCTTCCAGAGGTAGGGCTTAAAAGGAATGCAATGTATTTGATTAGTGATCAATTGATTGCATGGTTATGTTCCCTAGTGGGACTAAAGGAAAAATAGAAAACTGAAGTTGAATAAAATGTTTAACCACTAAAATGTTTAACCCCTTAGTAAAATCTTCCGTACATGAAACGCTGTCAGGAGCTAAGCCCGAACCCTAACCAGCAGATGCCGGCTGTTTCATTCAGCTGATATCCGCCTACAAAAGAGATAACTCCAATCCTGGTCACTTAACTCCTCAGATGGCGCGGGCATTAGCGACATCAGAATCTGAGTGGTTGGACAGTGGGAGGGGGCTCCATCTGTCCTCCAATCGGCCTTCCTGCGTCAAAATCGTGCTAATTAATTGTGAAATCCTCCAGGTCTGCTTTCTGTGTCCTACTATTAAGCCTTACTAGAGGCATGTCTTAATAGTAGAGCACAGAAAAAAGTAACGTACTACAATACATGAGTATATTTATTTAGATGTTTTTTATTTTTTTAAAACTCTACTAAAATCTCTCAAGACAGGCTATTACCAGTAAAATCTACATTACACTGGTACTCTCCTGATCTTTTTGACATAACCTTTGATTTACTCTGCAAGTATATTTCATGTTGCATTGGTACAGTATATACCATAAAATGTAGTTTTCAATTCCAATTTTCATACACAGCTGTTCCCACGAACTCAGTCATACTTCGTTTCCTATGTTATAGGCAACAATTCACTTTAATGTCTACATAATACTTTTGTGAAAAGAAGCGACTCAAACAATATTGTCATAAAAATCATAACTCTGTCAAACTTAGAACAGAAGAACCATATAGACGCAGCATGGAAATGGCTTGCAAACTGCTATTACATTGTAGCACTTCTTTAGTTTCATAGTAATTGACTGTCACCACATTCTGTTCCATTTAGCACCTTGAAAATGATAGATGTAGACATTATGTTGTTCAAACCTAAAGGATAGGACTATAATAGCATAACGTTATTGTAGCATTCTATAGAACTACATTGAAGGAAAGCAATAATGTAGCTCTAGTAAAGCTATTTGCATCCTTTGTAAGACTATTGAATTCAACAATCTGAACTTCCAGCAATAAAGTTAAGAAACAGATGGATAACACAAAGAGACAGCTATGAAAGTTCAAAGATGCACCGTAGATGCTTGTTTGTGCTGAAATAGAAGTGCAAGGATTTTTGAAGGTCGAAACACAGCAGCAAGATTTTGTTGGGGTCTTGTGAGCTCCAAAAACTATAATTAAATCAAACTCATCCTAAGGTTCAAAGGGGTTGTCCTGTCCCTAAGAATTGAAGGCCTATCCTCAGGATAGGCCATCAATATCTGTTTAGTCAGGTTCCGAAACCTAGGATTCCCGCCAATCAGATGTTTTGAAGGGGCTGCAACGCTCGTATGAGCGCAGCTTCCCCTTTATTCCTTATGTGCTCATACAGTGAATCAGCCTTCTCCGATTCACTTCAATAGGAGACGGCTTTAGCACTGTGAACCACCACAAGTGTGTCGGCGATTCATAGTACGTGCAGATAAGGAAAGAAGAGGAAGCAGTGCATGTATGAGCTCTGCAGCCCCTTCAAAACAGCTGATCGGCAGGGGTGCCATGAGTCTGACCCCGACCAATCAGATATTGAGTATAGCCCATTCATTTTTAGGGACTGGATAACCCCTTTAATTTATCTCCAGTCAGTACGTGCCTACTCTACTGTGTATAATAGCTAACACACATATCTCAATTCTAAACAGACAATATACTGTATGTTTAGTATACAACCATTTTAACTTGAGGGAGTGTTTTTGTCCTGTGGGGAAAGATGTCTTATTAAGAGAAATCTATCAACAAAATAAGTGAAATATAACAATCATTAGCTAATATATTAAAAATGTTTGCAAATGTTCAGTCATAAAAATAATCCTCTAGTAAGTCATCTAACTGTCCCGAAGGCCTCATTCTCATCAGTGTGTGATGTGATGACAGGGGCAACCCCAAAGCCGAAGTCCCAGTGTAGATCAGAGCACTAGTATAGGCTCTGCTCCGGAACACTGGGAAGCCCCTGACATCACTGTCCATATTTAGACATACATGAGCAGGAGTCCAGGAGCAAAGCGCTAGTATAAGCTCTGCTCTGGGACGCCGGCTCTGGGGAAGCCCCTGACATCACTGTCCATATATGGACAGTGATGTCAGGAGCTTCGTGATTCGCCCGCACACTCCACCTTCAGCCTGCTCTCTCCTCTCCTGAGGGAGTTACGTTGCACCACGGGCCACAGATGACAGCCTCAGGGGCCACATACTGCCCGCGGGCTTCGTGTTTGAGACCCTGACATAGGCTGAGATTCAATCAGACATTTGAACGTTTTGCCAGATTATCCTCCGCAATGTGTCCTGTGTCCAAATGTATTGTTATTACCAAAACGGCAGCTTACAGTCATACCGTAACTGTAGAGATGAGCGAATCTGAGAAAATGTACTATGCAAAGTTTCTATTGTTGAGCCATATTTCAAGCATATGAAACAAAATAAACTGAAACACTGAAGATTGTGTCTGTATTTCAGCCTCTATCATGTCATAATGGAAAATATATTAGTCAATGACAAGGAATTTTTTTCAGATTTGCTCATTTAGGCTAGTTCATGGGTTAGAGTTGCTACAGAATTCAATGTTGTTGGTTAAACTAATAGTATGCACCAAAGTAAAGAAAAGAAAATGTAAATATGTAAGACTGTAAATTGCCCTTATGGTAGTTACAATATATTTGGGCACAGGACACATTACCCCCTATCACAGATATCAAGTTGTACTAAGGCTTATTCATCTAAGGCAAACTGTCATGACAAGCTCCCAATTTAATAGTAAACTCTGTCATTAGATTCTTTCTGAAGAACAACTATGAGCATTTCAAATGTCAATTCACAAATCACAGGAAATGTGGAAATACGCGTTAAAAAATATAATAGTTGAATGTTATTGGTCAGTTAACATCAGGTGACCAGTGCCATGCATGCGGCCAAGGCAACGGTGATGTTAAAGTTTGAATGACAGTTATCAGTCGAGAGTGGCAGTAGGAGACTGCCGACAGAGAAGGAGAAAATGTCTGCCAGACCAGAGCATAGCGGTTATATGGAGGAAGGGGAGATTGTTATGAAGAGGAAGGGAGTGAAGAAACCAAAACACATCTGGGACTCATCGACGATGAGAAGATGACTTCAATCAAGAGCCCAGGGAGGAAGAGAGAAAGATCATATTAAGCTCAGTGAAGTCCATCAATCCATGGATTGATCATGTGAGGAAAGAAGACGTGAGGAGGAAGAGGAGAGCCAAGAAGAGACATATCTTGGATTCTGCAGTGGGGGAAAAGAAGCCACCAGTCAAGATCCAGAAAAGGAAGACCTGGAAGAAGTCCAGGGAGGCTCAGGTAGATCTATATATCTGTGAAACTATAAGGGTCACACATGTCTACCATATTTTATCATTTAAAATTGTTTTCATCCAGAGACATGAGTGAGCAAAATAATAAAAATGTTACATTGTATAATGTGAAATAAAAACAATTTGAAATGTTACTATTATATGATTTATAGATGTAACACGAGCTGATGAATTTGTAAAATGAAGTTTTCTGTCTAGTTGTCTTCTGCCAATTCTGGTTTAGGTTACATATTCGTAATGAGGTTTAAAGGAAATGTGGAGTTCCTGCAATTGCTTTTTAGCACAGATGTTTACAGCACAATTCCTGCCCATGTACTGTGTTATTAACTTGGAGTGAATTTAATTGACATGAAAGCCATATTTCTGCAGAGGTTCTGTGAATAAGTCTACTAGAAAAAATTGTAAAAGATGCTTTAAGGGGTATTCTAATCTTAAGCATTTATGGTATATCCACAGGCTATGCCATAAATGCCTGATAGGTGAGGGTGCCATCTTTCGTGAACCAATTCATGGCTGTCGCAGTCTCCATAGAGTTCAATAGAGAGGCCCTGCCTGCTTGGTTCTTTCTATGACTCCAATATACTTTGTTGCAATATATTTCAATATGGCGCATTTTATTACTTAGACATATTCTTAAATATCACAAAATTGTGCAGAAGAATTGATTAAAGGTGAATGAAATGACAGTATAATTAATCTGCATGAAAAGTTTGAAGTCTTGTAAAAGTACTGGTATAATAGTAATGGTCCCACATTCATCTTAAATTACATGAAGTTCTAGAGCTTTTATCCCTGTTCCCATAAAGTTGATCATTCGTGGTCACATCTAATAAAAAATATAATTTAGTTTGTTTTGTGTGATCCTCAGGATATTACAATGATTTATTATTTTCCTTGTGCCAGTTTCTATGCTGCTGAGCTTGTGGGGCATCCAGTTCCTCCATTCAAAGGGCATCTTCCACAGAGACCTCAAGCCCGAAAACATCTTAGTGGCTGAAATGGGCCATTTGAAGATCACAGATTTCAGTCTCGCACTTAAGAACATGCTTGGAGACCGAACAGCCACCGAATATGGTGGGACCATGTTTCATATAACTCCTGAGGTGAGAGACATACACATTTTCTACCGTTTCCTGATGTGATTGCATTTACCACTTGGTGACATGTGACATAACTGTATGTCACAGATGCCGAGAGGGAGTATGGGTCAGGCTCACGTGCTGAGCCCGCTCCATACACTGTGGGTGGTTAGCTGTATGTTACAGTCCACACCTCATTGCAATAAACGTTATCATAGATAAATCTGTTTCCGGCCATTTAACCTCATACATGATGCGGGCAATAAGCCTTTAGAAAGGGGGGGCGGCCCCCTCTGTCAGCCCATTGCCCATCCCCACGTGGTGCCCATTGTGATCATGGCAGCCTGTGGGCCTAATAAAGCCTTTTAAGCCCTGCCTAGGAGCCGGTAAATAGAACAATACACTGCAATACATAGGTATCAAACGATTGCTTGTTCAAGGCCACCAATGTCCGATTACCAGAGTTCCAACCGCTTTCACTCTTATCGTTTGCAAGAAAAAATGGCCAACCATGTGGCTACCCAGAAAGATCTGAGCGAAGGTGACGAGGGACAAATTGGCACCACGCTTTCCTGGCACCATTTCTGCTACTTACTAGTGATCATCGGCAGTCACAGCAGTCAGACATCAGACCTTGGTAGCACATCTTAGCGATATGCTACTAATGTTTATTCTGAGACCTCCTCATTAACAACTGAGGTGAGAAGGAAATGATGATGTCTCCACATTATCATTAGGCACCTGTGCCTGCATGTATATGGTAAGTATAAGCCTCAGAACATCTGCACTCAAGCAAAATCATAGACATATGTGAAAAAATGTAGATCGTAAAAATTTTAATTATACATACTGGTAAATTAATTTCCTCAATCCCATGACAGCAGCAGATGTTGGTGCTTTCATGAAGAAAGAGAAAATAAATAGGTATGTGATGGTTGGCAATTAGGTGGTGGTGGAGCCTGGATATTTTTCTTACTTTTTATTACTGACATTTTTGCACATGCTTATGATTATTTTACATTTACTGGTAATTTGATGTTCTCATGTCCATGCCTATATTGTCATGAGCAATAGGGAAACAAGGTGTGTGATGGCCGGCTATTAAGCTGTGGGGGAGGCTGGATTATTTAATTTTTTTAATTAACAAATTACACTTTTTTTATTGTGTGTACTTCTTCACTGCTGCATAACAGATATAAGCCTAGTTGAGTTAAGAAGTTAAGGCACAAAAAACATCAGAAGCAAGAAACCCTGCAAGAATGGAGTCATTAAAAGGTACCGATAAGGCCAGTACATCTGCGCTCAAGTAAAATCTTAGGTATGTAACAATTTAAAAAATACTTACCGTTAATTGGTTTTCCCTAAACCCAAGACAGCAGGAGCTGATGGGGCCGTCATGGGGATAGAGGAAATAAATAGGTGTGTGTTGGCCGTCTATTAACGGGTGGTGGAGAACGGATTATTTTTTTTTTTTTAATTAACGACATTTCAGCACGTCAATGATTATTTTAAGTTTACTGATATTTGGATTTCCTCATGTCCATGACTGTATTGTTATGAGCGCTGGGGAAATGAAGTGTGTGATGTCAGGCTATGAGGGGTGGAGGAGGCGGTTTTATGTTTTTTTTATTAATAATATCTTAGAATTTATCAGTCAATGCTGGCCAGATTTTTTTTTATTATTAAATACAGTAGCAATGTCAGTTGTTTTTGACTACTGCACAGTTGAAAGGAGCCTGGATGTGTTGGCTAGTAGAATCAATTAACCACAAAATTCAGAAGCACGCTCAACCTTGAGGACTTGGCAAATCAGGTGTCAAAAGAAACTAAAATTCCACAAAAAACTGTAGTTAGTATGCAGTTTTTGGAACTATACTAACACTGAGGTGAGAAGTAAATAATGATAAAACACAATTTGCCTATAAGGCAACTAACCATATTTTCCACACTACTAACAGAAGGTATTGAATTGTTCTATTAACATAATTTCTACACGTAGCCTATATTCTAAAAACAACCCATGAGCCCAGAAACATTATCACTCATATAGATGTGTTTTTAGTATATAGGCTATGTGCCTTTAATAAAGGTTATTTTTATTATTAGGAATTATGTGGATAGAACATAAATGTCTTTGACGGGAAAACCTCTTTAAGAACAAAAATATTTTTTCCCTTTTCCTTCCTATACTCCAACACCCATTACTTTTTTTATTGTATTTTTTTATTTTTTTTTCCATTAGGTTTTTATTAAAAGTTTTCCATAATACAAAAGCAAGTCAATAATCCAATAATGAACACCTTTGTAAAGATATTGATATTGACATAGGAAGGGGATAAATAACAGGGAACATAACAAAACACAGTCAGCATGTGTATGATAATTGTCAGTAGGAAAAAGTATACACACAATACACTCCGTAGAGAATAAATCCAATGAATAATCAGTTCAAGGTTAGAGAAAAAAGGTATAGGCATTTACAAGATCAGAATCAACGTGAGATCTACAGAAGATATTACATTAGAAACAGGATGATGGGAAGGAATTGAATGAGTTATCAAGCCACAACCTCCATTTAGTCAATAGTTTAGAGCATCTACAATAGGCTCCTGCAAAGGTCAATTCATGCCAACAATTGTTATTGACACCTTTAATAATAATTTGCAAATTTGGATGACAGTCATCTTTCCAGTGATGGGCAATTTGTAGTCCTGTGGTTATTAAGGCATGAGAGATGATCATGGTGTGATCATTAGGTAACATTTCAAGGCCTATTCCCAACAACGCTAAGGCCGGGTCTGCTGGAAGCCGTATCTTGCATAGTCCAAACAGCATGTTAAATACCTCATTCCATAAACTATTCACCTCAGAGTATTCCCACCAGAGGGGGATAAATGTTTCAACATCAGATTTACATTTCGAACAGAGATTAGATCATCTAGGAAAAAGATTTGGATTTAGGTTTGTAATTTCTCCGGTGTGAAGTACCAGTGGTAGAATATATACCTAGAGTTTTCTAGGTGTGAAATACATTTAAAAGTTTTAGAGAGGTAGCTAAAAGATAATCTCCATTGTTCGTTAGAAATTTTTAGTTTTAAGTTTCCAATGTGATTTTCAGTTGAGAGAGTGGATCAATATCCCCTAGATTTATTAATTGGTAGCATCTGGAAATACCTTTCTGAGAAGGTTGTGTCGCTGATAACCATGTATGAAATAGACTTGGGGTATCTGAAGTAGGTGATAGAGGTAAACCGTACAATTATGGTACTGCCAGACGTGGCTGAGTTTGTGCAGATTTGGGGCATTTACGCAACGAATCTGCACCAACATTTGCATATTTGACAGGTAATTCAGACGTTGCAGAAAAGACAGCGGACTTGCCACAGATTTCAGTTTTTGCATTGCAAAGGCTGAAATCCACTGTGAAATTCCGCTTCTTCTCTGCAACAGTCAGTGCATACTGCGGAGGAAAAATTCCACACCACAGCCTATGGTCCGCAGCGGAGTTTTCCAAAACGTATGAACTAACTTGCCTAAAAATGTATTGAAACAACTGTAAAAAATGGCAGCAGGAGAATTCCACTGCGGACTGTCCGCAGTGGAACTCCACAGCAATTCCGCCACGTCTGGCTGTGCCCTAAATGTCTGATCTGTAAAAATATATACAAATTCGTGTGTGGGATCTTGTAATTTAATTTTACATTGATATAGCTATCTGAGGCCTAATTTTTAGCGGGATAAAATCTTTTTACAGTACCATTTTCGGGATAAATATAAGTTATGGTTTCATTTATTTTTGTTAATGGCAGAGTATATTAAAAATCAATAACTTTATTGTACAAGTTGTTTTAGTTGTGGGGATACCACATATGCATATTTTTTTGCAGGTTTTGTAAAGTTTTGGTAATAAAAAACGGCTTATATTAAAAATACTTTGTATTGTAGTTTTTCTTCTGCAATGTCTTTTTTTTTCATATACTAAAATAAATAATTTGATAACAAACTTTTTTAGTCCTATTTTAGAGGATTGTAACGGAATAGTTCTGAAGGACTGTGTTAGCAGATATAAAGGCAAACAGTAAAACATAGGAAGCTCTAGTGATCGTGGAGGAGGTTTCTCAGATCCCAGTTATTACAGCGTGAGTGAAGCTGTCAATCACAGCCTGCCTCCCCGCGGGTGATCGCGCAGCACAGCTGCTGCTTGTATGATCACCTGTCACACCTGTATTTTATACTGCATTAATGGCAATCATTTTGGAAATTTCAAGATTTGCATTAGATGCTATGCTACAGAAGGTAATTAACCCCTTCTCGTCGTAAACAACTTTCAGATTTTCATTTTCGTTTTTTCCTACCCACATTCCAGAAGCCATAACGTCTTTATTTTTCCGTCGATATAGTACTATGAGGGCTTGATTTTTGCGGGACGAGTTGTAGTTTTTCGTAGTACCATTTATTTTGCAGTATAATGTACTAGGAGACGGGAAAAAAATTATTTGTGAGGTAGAAAATGAAAAAAACAGTGATTCCTCCATGCTTTTTTGCGCGCCGTCTTTACGGAATTCATTGTGCAATTAAAACAACATGTTAACTTTATTCTGTGGGTCAATACGATTACGGCAATACCAAATATATATTGTTTTTTCTATATTTTACTACTTTTACATGTAAAAACCTAAGTGTAAAAAAGAAAATTTATTTTGCGTTGCCAAATTCCGAGAGCCATAAGTTTTCTATTTTTCCATCGATTAAGTGGTATGAGCGCTTATTTTTTGCGGGATAGGCTGTAGTTTTTAATAATACCATTTTGGTGTAAATGCGACGGTTTGATCACTTTTTATTTCATTTTTTTGTGGGAGATTAGGTGACAAAAAAATTGACATTCTGGCGTTTACATTATTTTTTTTTACGCTGTTCACCGTGCAGGTTAAATAATGATATATTGTAATAGTTCAGACTTTTACGGACGCGGCGATACCAATTATGTTTATTTATTTAATTTTTTACTATGCTCTAGGGGGAAAATGGGAAAAGGTTTATTTTTTTACTTTGAATTTTTACATTTTTTTGACATAAAAAAAACTTTATTTAACTCATTTTTACTTTTTTTATTAGTCCCCCTAGGGGACTTCAAACAGTGATCATTAGATCGCTTGCACGATATACTGCAATACTAATGTATTGCAGTATATCGTGATTCTGTAAGGCAGCTATTAAGCCCTGCCGGAGGCAAGGCTTAATAGGTGTACAAAGATGGCGGACCTGGGGGCGTTCATTAAGCCCTCAGGCAGCCATAGCAGCCATCGCCCCCCCGCGATTGCGTTGCGGGGGGCGTGATGAGCTGTTAGAGGGGGTCGTCCTCCTTTTCCTGACGATTTAAATGCTGTGGTCGGTATTGACCGCAGCATCTAACGAGTTAAACTAGCGGGATCGCGCTCGAGCCCGATGCCGCTAGTTACTCTGAAGTGTCGGCTATAACATACAGCCGACACCAGCATCGTATGGAGCGAGCGCACTGCGTGAGCCTGCTCCATACTTCCCCTACCCAACTTTGGCGTATGGATACGTCAAATGGTGGAAAGGGGTTAAAGAGGCTCTGTCACCACATTATAAGTGGCCTATCTTCTACATAATATGATCGGCGCTGTAATGTAGATTACAGCAGTGTTTTTTATTTTGAAAAACTATCATTTTTGACGGAGTTATGACCTATTTTAGCTTTATGCTAATTCTTTTCTTAATAGACAACTGGCCGTGTTTTACTTTTTGACCAAGTGGGCGTTGTGGAGAGAAGTGTATGACGCTGACCAATCAGTGACCAATCAGCGTCATACACTTCTCTCCATTCATTTATTCAGAACATCGTTAGTGCCCTGTACAGTGAAGGAAATAAGTATTTGATCCCTTGCTGATTTTGTAAGTTTGCCCACTGTCAAAGACATGAACAGTCTAGAATTTTTAGGCTAGGTTAATTTTACCAGTGAGAGATAGATTATCTAAAAAAAAGAACAGAAAATCACATTGTCAAAATTATATATATTTATTTGCATTGTGCACAGAGAAATAAGTATTTGATCCCTTTGGCAAACAAGACTTAATACTTGTTGGCAAAACCCTTGTTGGCAAGCACAGCAGTCAGACGTTTTTTGTAGTTGATGATGAGGTTTGCACACATGTTAGATGGAATTTTGGCCCACTCCTCTTTGCAGATCATCTGTAAATCATTAAAATTTCGGGGCTGTCGCTTGGCAACTCGAATCTTCAGCTCCCTCCATAAGTTTTCGATGGGATTAAGGTCTGGAGACTGGCTAGGCCACTCCATGACCTTACTGTGCTTCTTTTTGAGCCACTCCTTTGTTGCCTTGGCTGTATGTTTCGGGTCATTGTCGTGCTGGAAGTCCCAGCCACGAGCCATTTTTAATGTCCTGGTGGAGGGAAGGAGGTTGTCACTCAGGATTTGACGGTACATGGCTCCATCCATTCTCCCATTGATGCAGTGAAGTAGTCCTGTGCCCTTAGCAGAGAAACCCCCCCAAAACATAATGTTTCCAACTACATGCTTGATAGTGGGGACGGTGTTCTTTTGGTCATAGGCAGCATTTCTGTTCCTCCAAACACGGCGAGTTGAGTTAATGCCAAACAGCTCAATTTTAGTCTCATCTGACCACAGCACCTTCTCCCAATCACTCTCAGAATCATCCAGATGTTCATTTGCAAACTTCAGACGGGCCTGTACATGTGCCTCCTTGAGCAGGGGTACCTTGCGGGCACTGCAGGATTTTAATCCATTACGGCGTAATGTGTTACCAATGGTTTTCTTGGTGACTGTGGTCCCAGCTGCCTTGAGATCATTAACAAGTTCCCCCCGTGTAGTTTTCGGCTGAGCTCTCACCTTCCTCAGGATCAAGGATACCCCACGAGGTGAGATTTTGCATGGAGCCCCAGATCGATGTCGATTGACAGTCATTTTGTATGTCTTCCATATTCTTACTATTGCACCAACAGTTCTCTCCTTCTCACCCAGCGTCTTACTTATGGTTTTGTAGCCCATTCCAGCCTTGTGCAGGTCTATGATCTTGGCCCTGACATCCTTAGGCCTCATGCACACGACCGTGTTCTTGCGTCCGCAATTCCCCCGAAAATCCACGGGAGAATTGCGGCCCCATTCTTTTCTATGGGGCCGTACACACGACCGTAGTTTTTGCGGTCCGTGCACGGCCCGGGAGCCCGGACCGCAGAAAGAACGGGCATGCCTTATTACGGCCCGGTTCTGCGGTCCGGGCTCATTGAAAACAATGGCCGCGGCCATGTGCATGTGCGGGCGGCCTGCGGCTGACAGTCCGCTGATAGTCTGCAGCCGGCCGACCCGAAAATCACGGCCGTGCACACGGCTACGGTCGTGTGCATGAGGCCTTAGAAAGTACTTTGGTCTTGCCCATGTTGTAGAGGTTAGAGTCAGACTGATTAATTGAGTCTGTGGACAGGAGTCTTTTATACAGGTGACCATTTAAGACAGCTGTCTTTAATGCAGGCACCAAGTTGATTTGGAGCGTGTAACTGGTCTGGAGGAGGCTGAACTCTTAATGGTTGGCAGGGGATCAAATACTTATTTCTCTGTGCACAATGCAAATAAATATATATAATTTTACTATGTTATTTTCTGTTGTTTTTTATAAATATAATCTATCTCTCACTGGTAAAATTAACCTAGCCTAAAAATTCTAGACTGTTCATGTCTTTGACAGTGGGCAAACTTACAAAATCAGCAAGTGATCAAATACTTATTTCCTTCACTATATATGATGAGAATTAGTGGGAAAAAATGTATACCTTATAAAGGCTCCACAGTAGTGTCTGGGCACAGGCAGAAAAATTTGTTTACCTATCATTCAATGTTCTATTCTTCTAAATACGGTATGCCCAGACTTTTCTGTGATCCTTTATTTCATAATATATCTTAGTAATGGTTAGAGTAACATTAATGACTGACCCGATACAAAACTTAAAATACCATTATATTTGCAACAATTATGAAAATTTTCTATAAGTACAACCGTTCCCATTGCTGTAAATATCTTGCAATGTATACCCCTGTAACAACCAATGTCCAATAGTCAAAAATATCTGAATAAAAATATTTGTCAAAAAATATATTTAAGACTATGTTGCTAGTATGAATTTATGTAAAACACATAGCAGCATCAACGAGCTTTATAGTACAAAGTGACCTATATATCTTACTTGTATAGTTTAAATTAAAAAGTGAAAAGGACGATAAATATTTGTTGTTGGTAATGTAGTGGTATTATTACAGTTTAAAATATTTTTTTCCCAATATAACCAAATGAAAGGAAGCTTCTCTAAGGATGCCCTCTGTATTGCAACTTTCTAAGCATTGTCTTGGATTTCACTATTGCAGCAGTGCCAACCCTGGTGCACTGAATAGGTGACTGTAAATTGTAATTAAAATGTAGGATACAGAGGAATGATTAATGGGCTTTTTATGCTCCTAGCTTCTCAAATTACTGCGAATTTGCTTTCAGATCATGAATCAGGGTATAAAAGAATACAGCCAATATTTGCATATGAAGTTTGTTTTTTTAATTGAATATTTATTAAAATCCTCTTAGAGTAGTTATATATAGCACACATATTACGTGTATTACTTGGTTTCCCCCGGTTTCAACATTCTAACCAATTGCCTCCAATTGTCTGTTCTTGGTAATTGTACAGTGTTGTGTATGTATCATACTTTAGTACTGCTTAGCAGATATGGATAGATTGACATCAATTACACGGGAAGTCACCTCTACAATTTCCGTATAATTAAAAATGGTGACAATCATGTAAATGAAGTACAGTTATTCTTAATACTTTCATATTTGCATTTTAAATGTTTGGTTACTTTATAGTATAGGTCCTGTCCAGAGCTACACATTACGCCAATTTTTAGGACACAGTTAAAGAAAATCTTCACATTTTTTCTGGACTTCTGACCTCACGTGCTACAGACTAGTGGTTGCATTTACAGCGGTCTGTAATTATTTAGTGGAGCTACATTTTAAAAATTTATTTATACTGTATTTATATATACATACATACATGTTTGCTTGTTTGTTTGTTTAATAATTTGAGATTCTCTCAATTTTCAAGCTCATGAGTCATAAGAAGATGGCCTAAGGGTGTAAGTCATATGTTTGATGGGAGTATATAATAAATTATGGGAACAAACAGAGTGTAGGAGCTGCACCGTAGCATGCAATGAGGGTACTATCCTCAGGGGAAACTTGACGTGAGACCCCAAATACGTACAACCACAATCCAGAGAAAGAGAGGCAGCACTCCAGTGTTATAAAAATCCCAAATTTGTATTCACCCAACATAAAGGCACCGTTTCACCTTCCCATTGAAGGCATTTTCAAGATGTGAATGTGTGTGCTTCAAGCATTTAAATAGTGTGCAAAAGTACAAATTGGCAATGTATGATAATCAGACATGATTAAGTTTAAAGTGCAAAGTGCAATACAATAATACAACATACAGATACTGTAATTGATATAACAATCATGTGAAACACATGTGAAACAATAGTATAATAACAATTGAGCATATATCGAAATAATCATAAAAAATACATGCATGTGCAATAAAGTGTCAATCATCATGATATGAGTCACAGCTGGCACTCACCCCAAGTCGCTACGAACAACACACCTGTTTAAGTTTTGAAGTGTTAAAGGTAATACAATATTACCGTCATGAAACATCCATCGCCATCTTGGAAAAGGTAAGTGTCACCCTGAATGGCTCTCCCTTATACTGTAATAGAATAAATTCTACAACATATGTTGCAAACGCAACTCAAGCGGATAAGATAGAATTGGCAACTCTAGTTTATACATTACAATAAACGTATGTATTATCATTTATGAAAGAAACGCTCCATTTAGGTTCTCAGAACTAGACCCTACGGGTTCTTACAACTAATGGGTGTTCAAGTGTAATCATAATGCATAATACCGGATGGGGAAACTAGTTTCACACAAGATACGGATGACGGATGTGAGAACATGCATAAATGGAATTATATACAGTAACATGACCGTCATGACATAGCAAATATTTTCAAATCAGTCATGTTCATCTCGACCAGTGAGTGCACAGCCAACTTCCGACAATAATCTGTGAAAAAATAAGTAAATAATAAATATAGTGAAAATTACCCAATTTGGCTCGATACAGTATGAAATAAATATATATCACATAAATATATATCACATCCTGCCTATAACTAAAAATCTGACAACTCGACATAGACTAGGGGATTTGAACAAATGATCCTTAATGAAATATTTAGAGGCTATGTACGATCTCAACCTATAGTTGTTGTTGATATAACATTTATTTATTTCCTGAACACATTCAATGTCCACATTTAAACCATGTGGAGCCAATGTGTTCAGACGATGAATCCATTTCACTTCATAGAATGTTGTTTTTTGGTATTTTAGTGACTTTTTTGGGGGTCAGTGGCATTTTTCAGTTCAGTGGCGTGTTTTAAAAATACATCTGAATGTTTGAAGTCTTTATCCCCATAGGCTTCTCAATAGAGTTTTAAAAATACCTGTTAAAACACGAAAAAAAATTCCAACAAAACTAATTTAAAAACATTATAAACAAAAAAGGTGTTGTCCATCAGACAGTTATCATGCTAAACTCCAGGAAACAAAGGGGAAAGGGGTGCATTCTGAAACCACTGCCTTGGGCACCAGGAGAGTTTGTTCTCCGTGTACTCACTATTAGTGCTGCGTTTGGGATATGGGATAGATTTGAGATGGTGGGTGTAACCAGTGATAAGTGTCATTTGAATATCTGTAGCCAAATACATGTACACTGACAGGGTTTGTGCAGCCTGAAGGTAGAGCAGGTGGAGAGGTTGGTGATTCAAACAAAATGGCACCCGTCATGAGCAGGACACAGTAAAATACCTTCCTTTTATATCAGCAAACTCATCACTTTGTTCTTGGGACTTCTAAAAGACAGGACTGAAAAGCGCCATAATCTGTGATATTAGACACAGGGCCATTTAAAACACAAACAGATGTCACCCATGTACTTTAACCCTTTAATGACCAGCTTATTTTAAACTTTAAAGACCAAGCTTTTTTTTACATTTTTCCATCGTCGCATTCCAAGAGCTATAACTTTTTTATTTTTGCGTCAACATAGCTGTATAAGGTCTTTTTTTTTTTGCGAGACAAGTTGTATTTTTAATAGCACCTTTTTAGGGTACATATAATTTTATTGATTAACTTTTCTTAACTTTTTTTTGGGGGGGGAATAGAAAAAAAACCTGAAATTTTGCCACACTTTTTTGCGTCCTAAATCTACGCTGTTTACTGTGTGGAATAAATAACACAATAACTTTATTCAGCGGGTTGTTACGATTGCAACGATATGAAATTTGTATAGATTTTGTATGTTTTACTACTTTTACACAGTAAAAACCCATTTTTTTTCCAAATTATTTGTTTTTGTGTCGCCATATTTGAAGAGCCGTAACTTTTTTATAGTTCCGCTGATACAGCTGTGTGGGGGCTTTTATTTTGCGGGATGACTTGTAGTTTTTATTGGTACCATTTTGGAGTAGATGCGACTTTTTGATCACTTGTTATCACATTTTTTTAAGGCAGGATTCACAGAAAACAGCAATTTATCCATTGTTTTTATTTAATTTTTTACGGCTTTTACCGTGAGGGTTAAATAATCGAATAGCTTTATAGTTGTGGTCGTTATGGACACGGCGATACCAAATATGTGTAACTTTTGTACTTTATTTTGTTCTTTTAATAATAAAGCATTTTGTAAGGGTATGTTCACTGCCGTTTTTCGGGCAGATTAATCGGAAGCAGAACGCCTCCAAACATCTGCCCGTTGATTTCAATGGGAAAAACAACAGTCTATTCTTTACGCGGCCATTTTTCAAAACGGCCGCTTAAAAAAATGGCCTCGAAAAAGAAGTGCATGTCACTTCTTCAGCCGTTTATGGAGCCATTTTTCATAGACTGTATAGAAAAACAGCTCAAAAATTGTTCGGTAAAAACGCAGCAAAAAACAGCTTCATATTTTCTGACATTTTTAATTTTGTGTGTGCACATAACGTAAGGGGAAAAGGTGGGTTTTTCTTTTTTTTTTTCACTTTTTTTTTACTAACTTTATTAAACTTCTTTTTACTTTTTTACTAGTCCCACTAGGGGACTTTAATATGCGATCATCTGATCGCTTTTATAATACACTGCAATACTTTTGTATTCCAGTGTATTACTGCCTGTCCGTTTAAAACGGACAGGCATCTGTTAGGCCATGCCTCTGGCATGAATTTACTGCAGGCAGACCTGGGGACCTTTATTAGGCCCCCGGCTGCCATAGAAGACACAGACACTCGGCAATCTTATCGCCGAGTGTCGGTAGGAGAAAGAGGGAGCTCCCTCCCTCTCTCCAAAACAACTCAGATGCGGTGCTCGCTATTGAGAACCGCTTCTGAGGGGTTCAACGGGTCAGATTGATATTGATATCGATCTCACCTGTTCGAGTAGGGATGCCCCTAGCCCTCAACTACCTCTGGTAGCCTAGAGCAGGGAGATTTAACGGCTCCCTGCTCTGTTTATTTATTCTCATGCAGCGCCGTGAAAAGGCGTATGCATCAGAATAAAGCCCATTAGTGGCCGCCGTGAAAAAAGGCGTATTGGCGGTCACTAATGGGTTAAGGCAAACCTAACTTTTCAGGTGACTTTTCATAATAAGATGTCCTATATATGTACATAGCCACAAAAAAGGCCATACTTACTAAGTGGGTGGGTGAAAACCCGTTCCCAGCAGGACGCATTAAATAATGATAGCCACTCCCACTAGTCTTGAGGGGAGTGGTGAACTAAGTGCTCACAAGTGTGCGATAAATGAGTGTCAGTGTTAGTGTAGTGCTGGGGTGTGAATGTATGGTAAAAAAGAAATGTGTATGTATGGAAATGTCATGATGTGCTGGCGTTTGGTTTGGCATGCAGAGCAGCCCGCCTTAGCTAACAGTAGCGGCATTACAAATAGGCTGTGATTCGGCAAGATATGCTATGCCTGACGACCAGCACATTATCCCGCCACGCATTACACATAGTACTGACACCCCATGTACTATTCATAGCACTGACCCCTATTCATCACACATTTATTTTTTATTACATTATCACACAGTTCTGACACTTCCATACATACACATTTCTTTTTTACCATACATTCAGACCCCAGCACTACACTAACACTAACACTCATTTATCGCACACTTGTGAGCACTTAGTTCGCCACTCCCCTCTAGACTAGTGGGAGTGGCTATCACTATTTAATGCACCCTCCTTCTGCAGCATTTTTTGACCTGTCTGCGTCCTGCTGGGAACGGTTTTCAGCCACCCACTTAGTAAGTATGGCCTTTTTTGTGGTTTTTGAAGTTATCTATGTCCCATTTTTTTCTGCTGATGTATGTACAGTGAAGGAAATAAGTATTTGATCCCTTGCTGATTTTGTAAGTTTGCCCACTGTAAAGACATGAACAGTCTAGAATTTTTAGGCTAGGTTAATTTTACCAGTGAGAGATAGATTATATAAAAAAAAAACCTGAAAATCACATAGTCAAAATTATATATATTTATTTGCATTGTGCACAGAGAAATAAGTATTTGATCCCTTTGGCAAACAAGACTTAATACTTGGTGGCAAAACCCTT
The DNA here is from genome assembly GCF_050947455.1 of Rhinoderma darwinii. Classification (NCBI taxonomy): domain Eukaryota; kingdom Metazoa; phylum Chordata; class Amphibia; order Anura; family Rhinodermatidae; genus Rhinoderma; species Rhinoderma darwinii. Next base: position 230,859,123 of record NC_134689.1, on the reverse strand, counting down.
GTCGGCAAGCACAGCAGTCAGACATTTTTAGTAGTTGATGATGAGGTTTGCACACATGTTAGATGGAATTTTGTCCCACTCCTCTTTGCAGATCATCTGTAAATCATTAAGATTTTGAGGCTGTCGCTTGGCAACTCGGATCTTCAGCTCCCTCCATAAATTTTAGATGGGATTAAGGTCTGGAGACTGGCTAGGCCACTCCATGACCTTAATGTGCTTCTTTTTGAGCCACTCCTTTGTTGTCTTGGCTGTATGTTTCGGGTCATTGTCGTGCTGGAAGACCCTGCCACGAGCCATTTTTAATGTCCTGGTAGAGGGAAGGAGGTTGTCACTCAGGATTTGACGGTACATGCCTCCATCCATTCTCCCATTGATGCGGTGAAGTAGTCCTGTGCCCTTAGCAGAGAAACACCCCCAAAACATAATGTTTCCACCTCCATGCAGGACAGTGGGGACGGTGTTCTTTGGGTCATTGGCAGCATTTCTCTTCCTCCAAAAACGGCGAGTTGGGTTAATGCCAAAGAGCTCAAATTTAGTCTCATCTGACCACAGCACCTTCTCCCAATCACTCTCAGAATCATCCAGATGTTCATTTGCAAACTTCATATGGGCCTGTACATGTGCCCTCTTGAGCAGGGGGACCTTAAGGGCACTGCAGGATTTTAATCCATTACGGCGTAATGTGTTACCAATGGTTTTCTTGGTGACTGTGGTCCCAGCTGCCTTGAGATCATTAACAAGTTCCCCCCGTGTAGTTTTCGGCTGAGCTCTCACCTTCCTCAGGGTCAAGGATACCCCATGAGGTGAGATTTTGCATGGAGCCCCAGATCAATGTCGATTGACAGTCATTTTGTATGTCTTCCATTTTCTTACTATTGCACCAACAGTTGTCTCCTTCTCACCCAGCGTCTTACTTATGGTTTTGTAGCCCATTCCAGCCTTGTGCAGGTCTATAATCTTGTCCCTGACATCCTTAGAAAGCTCTTTGGTCTTGCCCATGTTGTAGAGGTTAGAGTCAGACTGATTAATTGAGTCTGTGGACAGGAGTCTTTTATACAGGTGACCATTTAAGACAGCTGTCTTTAATGCAGGCACCAAGTTGATTTGGAGTGTGTAACTGGTCTGGAGGAGGCTGAACTCTTAATGGTTGGTAGGGGATCAAATACTTATTTCTCTGTGCACAATGCAAATAAATATATATAATTTTGACTATGTGATTTTCTTTTTTTTTTTAAATATAATCTATCTCTCACTGGTAAAATTAACCTAGCCTAAAAATTCTAGACTGTTCATGACTTTGACAGTGGGCAAACTTACAAAATCAGCAAGGGATCAAATACTTATTTCCTCCACTGTACATAGGGAATACAACTATTTTTGGCCATTATATGACTTGTATTTTCCATTATTTATCAGTTTTACCCTCTGCAGGCGCTATCTATAATTTTCAGTTGCCTCTGAGCTAGTAGGGGGAGCCTAACAGCTATCATGTCTTCTGTACACTGCACACATAGAGACTTGAGAGCAGGATTCTCCTCTTTTTATTCATCTAAAGATGCTCTAGCAGCATGGAGGGGATTATCCAAAACTCAGGATCCGTGTAGCTGAGAATCCAGCTCTGGTGTGACATACAAATCTTACCAGCACATCTGTGTCTTTCTCACTCTTCTCCTATTTCCTCCCCCTGCTCCCCCTCCCCTCTCCATAGATTGTATGCAGCTTGTCTGTCTGACTCTCTCTCTCTCTGCTCCCTCCACCTGCTGCCCTTCCTGTCTTCATAGACGTGTATGGACAGACAGTGAAGTGACACTCCCCCCCCCCACCTTCTGTAGCCCATTAATTCTGCTCTGTAAATAGGGACAGACCTTGCTTGACAACAGGGGGTGGACAGCGGATTACGGGAAGGGAGACACCTAATGGCAGTAACTTCACACAGAATTTGCATGGATAAAACAACCACATTTTGACAGTAGGTAAATTATAAAGTAGGTCTATATCAGTTATATTATTAGATTAGCATAAATTGTTTGAAAAGTTTGTGTCCATTTAATATAAAGCAAGGACCTGCAGAGAATCTTAGCGTATATCGACAGCTTTACCTTTGTATCTATTCCTGCTTTCATGAATAACAATGACATTTTAATTTCCAGTGAAATGCTTTTAATTGCATGCTTAAAGACATACTGTAAGAAATTCTGCTGCGTTGAGGCATGGCACTGTAGAATCCTAAGGGTATGTTCACACGGCCAAATTTCAGACGTATACGAGGCGTATTATGCCTCGTTTTACGTCTGAAAATATGGCTACAATACGTCGGCAAACATCTGCCCATTCATTTGAATGGGTTTGCCGATGTACTGTGCAGACGACCTGTTATTTACGAGTCGTCGTTTGACAGCTGTCAAACGACGACCCGTAAATTTACTGCCTCGGCAAAGAAGTGCAGGGCACTTCTTTGCCACGTAATTTGAGCCGTTCTTCATTGAAATCAATGAAGCACGGCTCAAGGTTTACGAGCGTCTCAGACGCCTCGTAAATTACGAGGAGGAGCTTTTACGTGTGAAACGAGGCAGCTGTTAACAGTCTGTCTTTTCACACGTAACTGCCTCTCAGCGTGTGAACATACCCTAAGGGCTAATGACACGGCGTAAGTGGCCTGATGGCAAATTGTTTAAATCAGTGCCTGCCAAGATTGTATTATCGTTAATGAAGTTCAGTGCTGAATACTGATGATTCTTAATATAGTTCTTTATTTTCCTTTTCAAAAAAATTGTGGGAAAGCAAAGAGACTCAAGTTAAACATGATAGCTTTAAAATGAAACTGAATTCATACAAGTATAAACATTTTATGCATGCTTTAATGCTTTCTATGTTACGTGGTACGTGTGACACATGGAGTGCCTATGGCTATGAATGTTCCTCTATAATATTTTGTGCATACAGCTTTGCCATGTGCATGAGGCCTAAGCCTGGAATCACACATGCAGTTTTTGGGGCAGTATTTAATGTAATGTTTTGAGCCAAACACAAGACTGGATACAAAAAGTAGAAATGGAAAAACTGATATGTCGCCTCTCTTTTGTATCACATCCTGTATTTGGTTTAGGCTGGTTTCACACACAGTGTTTTGCTGGTTTTGATAAGTGCGTTTTTCATGCCATTTTTTCCCCATTTTTGTGGTGCATTTTTTGGTATCAGATGTTACTTAAAAATCCAAAGTCAAATATAAAAGGCACTACATACACTGCTTTTTTGTTTGTGGCATTTTTATGGCCTTTTAATGGTCAGTGGCATTTTTTTTTTTCAAAAGCAGCATGCTCTTGGTAAGGCGTATTTTCTGGCGTTTTTATCCCATGGACCTCAATAGGTTTTTGATCCTGCCTTTAAAAATGCATTGGGGCAGATTTATTAATAATGGTTGAAAGATAGATCGTCTAAAGCTAGACTAAAGATGCGCCACATTTTTCAAGGACACACATCTTTGCGCATATTAGACTTCGTCGCCTTCTTTACTCCACCTAATGGGTAGTATGCTTTAGACCAGTATTTAGCGCCATAAAACAGGCGCACGCCAGTGATAAATCTGCCACATTTTGCGAATCGACAAATCTACGGACATATTCTAAGTATGCAACTCGACGGAGCGAGCATGTTGCAAACCAATGTTTTCTTTGGCGCAAACATTTAATAAATGGAATGAATTTAAAATGTGCCAAAAATCTGGTGCAGGACTGGCTGGAAACGAGGCGCAACTACATTGAGAAATTTGCCCCATTGTGTTCATTTCCAATGCTTTTTTTGTGGTGTTTTTATATGACGTCATTAGCCCTAAAAAAAATCATGTGACTGAACAGAAAGAGGAAGCTGCAATTCAGCCATCTTAGTCCTCTATAGGATTGACCAAGGAGCAGGATTGTTGCCTACTATATTAGGCCGAAGAAGGATTTTTTTTTTCAAAATCAACAAAGGATGTCTGCCAATGTTAACAAGTTAATCCAGTGAGTTGACCTTATATTATATTTATTGCGGTAGATAAATTTTGTAATTTTGGCAAACATTTCCCTCCTTTTTAAAATGCATGTAATTTATCTTAATAGTCCTAGATATGTAATTTTAGACTCCTGGGCCCCAATGCAAAATCTTTTACAGGGTCCCCACCTACCGTGTGCCATTTGTAATACTGGTGACTCCATACGATGCACATAGGCCATTGCTCCCCCACCGGCAGCATGTGTTGTGTGCAAATGCTATCTCTACACCACCTCTTGCTATGCCTCTATATATTCCTTTGCACTATGATTTTTTTTTGTATCATAAAGTCACAGACCTTGTTCATTTGAGCCACATGTTATTTTTTTCAAGTTTACATTTTATTTTTTGAATCCAGGGTACACCAATTTATTTCAAAACCTCTTGCTGTACTGTAGTGTTGCTAAGAAAGTCTTATTTTTTTGTGATTGGTAGGTCTAGTTTCTTATTTAGTATTTAGTATTAGATGTGTAATGTAAAGTCCAACAACTGTGATATCTAAAGTGATTTTCTGAATGTGTTGGTTCATGTGCTCTTTGACACGGTTTAATGTCCGTAAGCGTTGGAGGTCAATTAGAGATCGCCTTTGAAAATAATATTCTATGACTCAATCAGTGGTGTAACTACCTGGGGGTCTATATGTGGGGATATGGGGCACTATCTACAGTGGGTTCTATATGTGGGCCACTATATACAGGGGGAGCTATATGTGAGACACTATACAGGGGTGTGCTATATGTAAAGCACTATCTATAGGGGAGCTATTTTTAGGGCACTTTCTATAGGTGTGGGCTATATGTGGGACACGATATACAGGGGTGGGTTACCTGTGGGGCACTAACTACAGGGTGGCTATATGTAGGGTACTGTCTACAGGGGTGGGCTGTAGTGCAGTGTATTACAATAGCGATCAGGGCTTCAGGCCTTCAAGTCCCCTAGTGGGACAAAAAAAAAAGTTTATAAAAATACAAGTTTCAAGTAAAAAAACAAAAACCCAAAAGTCTTTTATTATTGGAAAAAACGTCCAAAATAAAAAAATATATACATAATTGCTATTGCCACTTCCGTAACGACCCAAACTATAAAACTATTATGTAATTTATAACGCACGGTGAACTCCGTAAAAAAAATAAAAATTAAAAACAACGCCAGAATCCCTGTTTTTAGGTCACATCTCCTCCCCAAAAATGGAATAAAAAGTGATCAAAAAGTAACATTTACTCCCTATGGAAACCTATGGTTTCCGTTTGTTTCAGTTGGATTCCGTTCATGGGTTCCCCTAACAAAAGGCTCCGACAAACCACTTGAACGGAGTCCTGATGCAGATGTGAACGAAGCATAAAAATTTTTTTTCTCTGAGTTGCGATTTTTGCGGCAGAATCACAGCTTTTCCGGTGCAGATTTTTGGTGCAGTTCTCTGCTGTGGAAACACCGCTGGAAAAAAAAGTAAAAACTTACCTTACGGGCGTTGTGCCACCCAGGCTAGGATGACGCTGCAGCCCATGTGACCACTACAGCCCGAGACTGGCTGCAGCAGTCACATGGAATGAAACTTCATCTTAGAAGGTCGGCTTGTGTGGAAAACAGAGGAACACATCACTATGACAACGCCCATATGGTAAGAATTAACTTATTTATTAATTTTAAGCTAATATCGTTTTTGCCACAAAAATCGCAACATTTGCTATTTATCGTGCGTTTTAACCCCCCACTAAATTAAATTAGGAAAACCCACAAAAAGAGAGTGAATCCGCAGCATAAATTGACATGCTGCGGATTTAAAAAACAACGCAGCGCAGGTCAATTTATGAGCTCTTTGTTAGCTGATTTTTTGCACAGCGTGTGGATAAGATTTTTTTTTTCAAATCTCATCCCCCACATTTGCTGCTACTATATTACACTGCAGATTTTCTGCATTGAAATCCGTTGCGGAAAATCTGCAGTGTTTAAGCTATATGTGAAAACAATGGTATTTTTTACTTCGATTTTTTTTTTTTTTTAGTGCAGCCCGATGTTACATTAAAGTCTGTAGTAGTGAAATATAAAATGGTAGAAAAAAAATTGATGTCTGAAAGAGACCTCCTTCATTTCTGATGTTTTAGAGGACATTCATACAGTGCTTTTTATACACACTATTTGCCGCGAGGCCAAAAATGCAAAAACGCATGTGTTTTACTGCAAAATGCAGCAGTTTTGCAGTTAGCTCAGAAACAATGGCAAATTGCGGCAAAAATGCACACGATTTTACAGTGAGATTCTCAGCCGCACGGCAAAAAACACGGCAAATGTGTAAATACAACCTGAGGCCCTGTTCACACAGCAGAATTTTTGTGGCAGGACCCGTCGCGGATTCCAACACAGAATTCTGCCTCCCATTAATTTGAATGGGAGTTGGATGCTTCTTTTTCCCGCCAGCTGATTTTTTCAACTAGCGGGAAAAATGAGCGTCCTACCCGATCTTCGGGCTGGTTCCGCCCAAACTGCCCATTGAAGTCAATGGGAGGAGGAAACTTCCTGCAGGCTGCAGGACTAATTCCGCAGCGGATTTTGCGGCAAGACCCGCAAAGCAAAATCCGCAATGTGAGCTGACCCTTAGGCTGGATTCACACGAACGTTGCGTTTTTGCGCGCGTGAAAAACGCGCCGTTTCGGTTGCATTGGAGTTGCGTGTGGCATCCGTTTGGGCAGCGTGATAGCGTATTTAACGCGCGTATGGCATGCGTTTTTTACGCGCGTCAAAACAACGGAGGGTGGAGTAATGGAGAGGGCAGCCTACAAAAAGACACCTTCTCCAACACCTGCTTGCTGTGAGCACATGTTCGCATCAAGATTTCACGTTACCTCACACTTTGGCCCGTGTTTGTTGTTTTTGGGTGGTTTTACAGGTAAAAAAACTACTATTGCTGCAGATGTCAGTTTAAACTGTGCGCATGTGCTCAGAAAGTGAAAAGCCACTTCCTGGTTTGTAGTTGTTTTGTCTAGTCTGCTCAACTCATTTACATAGACTTAACAAGTGTTGCGTGAAAAACGCTGTGCGTACGGAGGTGCTTCCGTGTGCCCTGCGTTGTTTTCACGCACCCATTGACTTCAATGGGTGCGTGATGCGTTGAAAATGCTGAATCAACGGACATGTCGTGCCTTTTTGGCAACGGAGCAACGCTGCGCAAAAACCACGCACATGTCTGCACGGCCCCATAGACTAATATAGGTCCGGGCAACGCGCGTGAAAATCACGCGCGTTGCACGCGCGTATTTTACGTTCGTCTGAATAAAGCCTTAGGGAGAGTTCACACAGAGTTTTTTTCTTTTATACATTTTTTGATGCGGAAACCACATCGGAAACTACGTCAAAAAACGTCCGAAAACACCTCCCATTGATCTTAATGCGAGGCAGAGGTGTTTTTTTTTTTTACTCCGCAGCATGTCAATTGTATTTGTGTAAATACTGCTTATTTGTTTTGGGTTTCCCCCATTAAATTCAATGGGGAGGTAAATCAAAACAAACAAATAGCAGTTGATGCGTTTTTTTGTGGCAGTTTCACAGCGATTCTGCCGCTAAAAACACAACTCAGAAAAAAAAAAATCTTATACTTACTCCGGAGTCTGTTTCTTCCTGCAGGGCAGCCTCCTGGGTTGATGTTTCATCCCATGTGACTGCTGCAGCCAATCACAGGCTGTAGCAGCGGTCACATGAGATGAAGCGTCCCGGATTGACATCAGAGGGCCGGTCTCCTGGGATGACGTTTCATCCCATGTGACTGCCACTGCAGCCAATCACAGGCTGCAGCAGTCTCCTGGTATGAAACACTGGCTAAGTGCTGCAATTTTCCGCAGTGGACATTCTGAGCGAAAAGCTGCACCACAGTTTGGTACGGTTTTCCGCCCTGGAATTCTCTACGGCGCACTGGGCGGATACGCTGCGTGCTTTTACGCAGCATATGTGCCCCGTGTGAACTCAGGACGAATTCAGACGAACGTAGAGTACGTCCGTGTGAATCTGGCCTTAGTGTGGATTTTACCTGTGGAATTACCTGCGTTTATCTGTGGTTTTGGTGCAGACTTTCTGCACAAAATTACGCAACGTGTGCATGTAGCCAAAGAGTAGACACACACACAGCGTATACACTGCACATTTTCCGCAATCGATTTAATTGCCGAAAATCCACAGCGTAGTACAGTGGCAGCAGCGTGGATAGGATTTGAACAAATCTCATTCACACACAGCGGAAAACATCCACAGAGAAACCGCTGAAATCGGCCGTTCAGTATGGTGAGTACTGGGCAGTAAGGAGGGATCAGTACTAATTCGCAGCATTGGGATCCTACATATGAATGCGAGCAGGACAACCTCTCCATGAAGTTTGTAGTGGGACTTCAGATACTCACTCCAAAAACTTACTAATACAGTCGGTGAATTGACTTCTTAAGAAATGTTTGTGTGTAGACAGCTTCATATCATTTCAAGCAATGCAGAAGTTAATATTTTTAAGAATACTCAACACTTGCAATATTCAAATTTATGCATCAAGTTTCAATCCAGATAATCGATTTGCGCCAAATATAGCTTACTGTAAATATACTGTATGCAATTTATTTAAAATAGCAGGTGTTGTCGGAAAATGACATTTTCCCAGATTTAATTAAACAATCATTTTAGTTCTGACTTAATTCATAAACGTTATTTAATTCACAAATGCCAGTTTATTAGTTGGAATGGTAATCTGCTGAATCTGTCACTATCCACATGATATTGTGGAATAGTAATGGAGGGTAATACTTTGTATTCCAGTGATTGGGATTTCTATTTCCAGAGCAGCCCGAGGGTGTTCAGTCATGGCTATAAGCAGGGATTTCATTTACATATATTCTATATTATTTAAAGCTCTAAAAATGTCAGTTCATTATAAACAATGAGTGTCATGTGTGTGAACAAATGATTTAGATCCTTTTAGGTCAAATGTTCCAAAGTTTACTAGATCTGTATTAAGGGTGTATTCACACACACCAGTAGTTTGCAGTGCCAATTAACTTAGTGCGGCGATGCAGTTTTTGGACGCACATTTTTTACAGATGAAACTCTACCAGCTTGTGTAAATACAGGCAAATAGGGTAATTTCCCACACGTTAGATTTGTTGCAGAAATTTCTGAGTGAAAAATAAATGTCATACAGCTGAATGGGGCCGTGTCTGCAGCATGTGCATACATTTCTCCAAGAAATCTTACATGTTTGTATTTTCCCTAAGGCCAGGTTCCCGTGGGTCGGTTACGCTGCGTATACAACTTGGAACCCGCAGCACATTCCGTCCATACAACCGGTGTGGTTTTTCGGGCAAAATTTCCGCTGCGGAAAGCTGCACTGAAAAAAAAACCAAAAAGTTTATATTTACCTCCTTCCTCTCTTCTGTGCGTAGTCCGGCGTCCTAAGATGAAGTTGCAGGCCATGTGACCGCTGCAGCCTGTGATAGACTGCAGCGGTCACATGGGATAACACGTCATCCCAGGCGGCCGGACTGCAGGAAGAAGCAGGGTGTTCTGGGTAAGAATGTTTTTTTTTCCTGAGTTGCGGTTTTTGCAAATGTCGCAGCACTTGGCTTTCTGTTGCAGGTTTTACATTCCCATTGCATTCAATGGGGAAAACCCATAACAGAAAAGCAATGAAAACACAGCATAAATTGACATACTATGAATTTAAATTCTGCACCACAGGTCAATTTATTAACGTTTACGCTGCGCGGTTTTCTCCGCAGTGTGGGCATGAGATTTTCTAAATCTCTGCTACTGTAAATGCTGCGGAATTTCCGCACAGAATTCCGTTGTGGAAATTCTGCAGCGTTTATGCTACTTGAGAACCCTGCCTAAGGCCTTATTTACACGAGCGTGTTAAACGTCCGTGGGACGGCCGTTGAAGCAGCGGCCGTCCCACAGACCTATGCAATTCAATGTGGTCGTTCACACAGCCGTTGTTTCAATGGACCGTGTGAAGGGTCCGTGCGAAAATAGGACATGTGCGTTCTTTTCGCGCATCACGCATCCCTCCATAGACTCTCAACTCTCAGTGCTAGAGCACAGATGCAATTTGGATGTGAAAAACTGCAGTTTTTCATGTCCGAGATGTGTAGTGCTCGTGTGAATCAGGCCTAAGAGCATGTTCACACAACCTATTTTTATAAATGGCCGCGTAAAAAAACGTCTCGTAAAAAGATGTGCATGTCACTTCTGCAGCCGTTTTTCATTGACTCGATAGAAAAACAGCTCATGGGGGGGGCGTGGCCAGCTATGGGAGAGTGAGGACGTGCTTTCCTTAGCTCCTCCACCAGCTTTTGCACCATCGGCTAACATCCAGTCCCTACCATGGGGAAGGCAACTAAAAAGAACAAGGCTACATCCTCTACCCGTCCCTCCTCTCCCCAGAGTGATATTGGGACATATTTTGGGAGACAGACCCTGATGCAGCTGCGGGCTCCACTCCGGACCGAGGCCCGTGGACAAGATGGCCGCCCGGCCTCTCCACCCTTACTATCTCAGTGCTCCGGTGGCCTCGAACTGCACTCGGACGACATCACCTTCCCTTCTCAGGTACAGCTGCTGGAGGCCCCTGTCTCTCTGCTTCACCCCTGCGGATTTGATGATGTTGGGCCTCGGACGCCACAGCCTGCTGCCGTTCAAGATGGCCGCGGGGATCTTCCCATGCCTGATCCCGGGTCTGCTCTGGCGATTGCTGTCCTTCGGGCAGCCTCCCCTGTTGGGGAACATCTGGCTGCAGGGCTGCCAGTTCCCCTACCTTCCCCTGAAGCCTCCGGTGATGCCTCTGACGCCGCCGCTCTCCTTGCAGCTGTGCATGTGGCATTCACAGATGGCCGCTAGCACTCAACTCCAGAGACTCTGACGCCGGGTCTCTGTCTCCCTCCTGCACCCCATCTACTGCCTGCAGTTCCTCTTCCTCCGGCCTCTGTGTGCAGGTGGCTCGTACCCGACCTGGGAACGCCTGTGTTGTCTTCGGTGCATCGGACCTCCCTCCTTCGCCAGACGTTGAACAGCTAGAGGCTCCATACCGGCTGCACAGTGAGTACAGAGCCCCTGGGCCTCATGCCATTCTGTCTGCTGCTGGGCCTTTGAGACCACAGGCCCCAGAGTCCCTTCAACCTCCCAGGGCCCAGCACTGATAGGAGTTTCCCCCTCCTGGTCCTCTGGCTCCTCATGAGCAGTCCCCCTCATATCTAGCCGACTATAACACAGTCAATGCCTCAGGGGTCTCCCTCACACCACTGGAGTTTACCTGTACTGCCTACTCACAGCCAAGGATCTGCGACCTTTTCTTCCAGCCATTCTGACCCGGTCTTTGCTCGTGCCCCGGATGATATTACGGCTGTTCTCAGATTAAGTCATTCAGACCCCTGATCTATGTCTGTCTGTGAAAACAGACCAGCCACTCTTTCAGATATCCGTCAGCTAGCTCAATTGTTATCCACTAGGGCTGATATGACTTCATTTGCCAAACAGATTGTGGAAGAATGTAAGTGGGAGTTTACCCAATTTCGAGCTGAACTTTCCTCACTCTCTACGAGGGTGGATACCCTGACTCAAGACTGAGTCACTGACACTACCACAATTGCAACTATGCAATCCACTATACAACAGCATTCGTCTCAATTGTTTATTCTGCAACAACATCTTGATGATATACACTACCGTTCAAAAGTTTAGGGTCACTTAGAAATTTTCTTATTTTTGAAAGAAAAGCACCGTTTTTTTCAATGAAGATAACATTAAATTAATCAGAAATGCACTCTATACATTGTTAATGTGGTAAATGACTATTCTAGCGGCAAACGTCTGGTTTTTAATGCAATATCTACATAGGTGTATAGAGGCCCATTTCCAGCAACCATCACTCCAGTGTTCTAATGGTACATTGTGTTTGCTAACTGTGTTAGAAGGCTAATGGATGATTAGAAAACACTTGAAAACCCTTGTGCAATTATTTTAGCACCGATATAAACAGTTTAGCTGTTTAGAGGAGCTATAAAACTGACCTTCCTTTGAGCTAGTTGAGAATCTGGAGCATTACATTTGTGGGTTCGATTAAACTCTCCAAATGGCTAGAAAAAGGGAGATTTCATGTGAAACTCGACAGTCTATTCTTGTTCTTAGAAATTAAGGCTATTCCATGCGAGAAATTGCCAAGAAACTGAAGATTTCCTACAACGGTGTGTACTACTCCCTTCAGAGGACAGCACACACAGGCTCTAACCAGAGTAGAAAGAGAAGTAGGAGGCCCCGCTGCACAACTGAGCAACAAGACAAGTACATTAGAGTCTCTAGTTTGAGAAATAGACGCCTCACAGGTCCTCAACTGGCAGCTTCATTAAATAGTACCCGCAAAACGCCAGTGTCAACGTCTACAGTGAAGAGGCAACTCCGGGATGCTGGCCTTCAGGGCAGAGTGGCAAAGAAAAAGCCATATCTGAGACTGGCTAATAAAAGGAAAAGATTATTATGGGCAAAAGCACACAGACATTGGACAGAGGAAGATTGAATAAAGTGTTATGGACAGACGAATCGAAGTTTGAGGTGTTTGGATCACACAGAAGAACATTTGTGAGACGCAGAACAACTGAAAAGATGCTGGAAGAGTGCCTGACACCATCTGTCAAGCATGGTGGAGGTAATGTGATGGTCTGGGGTTGCTTTGGTGCTGGTAAAGTTGGAGACTTGTACAAGGTAAAAGGGATTTTGAATAAGGAAGGCTATCACTCCATTTTGCAACGCCATGCCATACCCTGTGGACAGCGCTTGATTGGAGCCAATTTCATCCTACAACAGGACAATGACCCAAAGCACACCTCCAAATTATGCAAGAACTATTTAGGGAAGAAGCAGGCAGCTGGTATTCTATCTATAATTAAGTGGCCAGCGCAGTCACAAGATCTCAACCCCATAGAGCTGTTGTGGGAGCAGCTTGACCGTATGGTACGCAAGAAGTGCCCATCAAGCCAATCCAACTTGTGGGAGGGCCTTCTGGAAGCATGGGGTGAAATTTCTCCCGATTACCTCAGCAAATTAACAGCTAGAATGCCAAAGGTCTGCAATGCTGTAATTGCTGCAAATGGAGCATTCTTTGACGAAAGCAAAGTCTGAAGGAGAAAATTATTATTTCAAATAAAAATCATTATTTCTAATCTTGTCAATGTCTTGACTATATTTTCTAGTCATTTTGCAACTCATTTGATAAATATAAGTGTGAGTTTTCATGGAAAACACAAAATTGTCGGGGTGACCCCAAACTTTTGAACGGTAGTGTAGATAGTCGTAACCGGAGGAACAACCTGTGTGTTCGGGGACTACCTGAATCTATTCCTGCGTCTGATCTTGTCTCTATGCTGTCTACAATTTTCAATAACTTATTGGGCAGCCCGCCGAATACCCATATAGAAATTGACTGGGAACATCGAGCCCTTTGTCCACTGAGTGTTGATGATCAGCGGCCTAGAGATGTAGTTTGCCGAATCCATTTTTACGCCATTAAGGACTCTATTTTACAAAAAACCTGACACCAGCGCACCATTCTTCATCAAGGTACACAGATCCGTATATTACCAGATCTGTCTAGGCACACCCTTGCACAAAGATTTGCTATCAAACCCCTTTTGGAGGTCATTTACAGATGGGGCTTCCCCTTTGCCCTGATGGTCAGACAAGATGGTCGCACCTATACTATACAATCCCCGGCTGACTTACCTGTTTTTTTGCCGGACTTAGATCTCCCTCACATTTCATTACCGGAGTGGCCCGCACTGTTATCTTCTGCAGGCTGAGGATCTCAAGCGGGACGCCCTCCCTCTGTGCATCCGCCTCCTAATGGGGGCCTCCCCCACGGGGCCCCAGAAGACGGTCTAGACGCAGGCAGGAACGTGACCCTACACTGCCTGTTGAAATTGCCCGTTCGGCGTGATGACCTGCGCTGCACTGTCGCCTGCATATATGCTCTGGGATTTACTTTGTCAGTTGCAATTGATCTATCAGCTCTTGGAATTTATCCTTTATTCTCAATTGCTGTTAGATATTTAGCTTGCCTTTTGTTTTGAGTATTGTTTTTTCAACTGCTTTAGGGCGGATAAACACGAGCGTGTGCGTTTTTGCGCATGCAAAAAACGCGCCGTTTTTCATGTGAAAAAAGGCACTTAACAGCTCCGTGAGTCATCACATAGGATGTGCGGCTGCGTGATTTTCGCGCAGCCGCCATCATTATGACACTCTGTTTGCATGTTTGTCAACAGAAAAGCACGTGGTGCTTTTCTGTTTGCAAACATACTTTTGACTGCTGTTGCGCCAATCACGCGTGTCCCACGGAAGTGCTTCCGTGTGCTGCGCGTGATTTTCACGCACCCATTGACTTCAATGGGTGCGTGATGCGCGAAAAACGCAGAAATATAGGACCTGTCGTGTGTTTTAAGCAGCGGACTCACGCTGTGCAAAAATCACTGACAGTCTGCACTGCCCCATAGACTAGCATAGGTCTGTGCGACGCGCGTTAAAAACACGCGCATTGCATGGACGTATTACACGTTCGTGTAAATCCGCCCTCACAATGCCTTCTCCCCTATTTTATTTTATTTTCTGTGCATACATAATGTTAGCTGTTTATACTTCTGTTACTATAAGCTGGGGAGTGCGGATAGCTCTTATGTGTAGCTGTCACTTTTCCCCTGTAGGTACTGGACCGAGCCTTTGGTTCTTCGCATTTTTGCGCTTAGCTTGCGCGGCAATTTCTATTTTACTGACTTTTTTGTTGACATTTTTGTCTTTGTTTTTGTCTCTCTCTGGCTTATTCAGACGAACGGGATATACGTCCGTGCAACGCGCGTGATTTTCACGTGCGTCACACGGACCTATATTAGTCTATGGAGCCGTGCAGACAGTTGCGTGATTTTTACGCATCATGAGTCCGCTGCGAAAAACTCACGACATGTCCGTTCTTTGTGCGTATTTCACGCATCACGCACCCATTGAAGTCAATGGGTGCGTGAAAATCACTCATGCCACACGTAAGCACTTCCGTGGGACGAGCGTGATTCGCGCATGAGCTGTCAAACTATGAATGTAAACATAAAAGCACCACATGCTTTTCTGTTTACAAACATCCAAGCGGAGTGTCATAATGATGGTGGCTGTTAAGTGCCTTTTGCGCATGCAAAACGCTGCATTTTCTGCGTGCGCAAAACGCACACGCTCGTGTGAATCCGGCCTAATACTGTGTTTTCTATTCCTAGATTGTCTCCCTCCCCTTTTTCCCTCGTGGTGACCCTGGACTCCTGCCTTTATTGTTTCTTCCGGAACACCTCAGCGAGCCGTCTAGTCTGCCTCCATGGCTGACATTACTATAGTCTCCTTCAATGCAGAGGGGCTGAATACTCCTGAAAAGGGAGCGCAAATTCTACACCATCTTCATAAGCATAAGGTACACATTGCATGCTTTCAGGAGACACACTTCAAGGAAGGACTTTCCCCTACCATTAAGCATAAATTTTACACACACTGGCATTTCAATAACAATCCTCTTTCTAGATCGTGTGGAGTTGCCATAGCTCTTCAGAAATCTCTCCCTCATCAGGTTGTGAATTTTGTTGTAGACTCTGAACTAGATAGATCATCCTAGTACTCAATATCGGTGGGCGTGAATTCACTGTGATTAATGCTTACGTTCCTAACCAGGTGCAGGTCCCTTTCTTTCTTAATCTCATAGATGCTGCCCTTCCGGTGGTCTGGGGGACTGTGGTGCTATGCGGAGACTTTAATCTTACTTTGGATCCGACAGTGGATAACTCTACTGGTCGCTCCAGTATTGCATATGGTGCTATCAAGCGGGTGAAGCCCACTCTTTTACAGCTGCAGCTTTCTGATACCTGGCGCCTTCAACATCCCTCTGACAAGGATTATAGTTTTTATTCCCATCTGCATGGCACCTACAGTCGCTTGGATTACATCCTCCTTCAACATCATGCCGTTTCCCTGGGTTGTCTCCACGTCCATCAGTAGTATCCTCTTGTCTGATCATGCCCCTGTGTATTGTACCTTGCAACTTCCTTTCCTCCCCTGGTCCTGGAAACTTAATGAGACCTTGCTCTTGGATGGGGTTTGCAATGCTGAACTGCTGCAAATGGTTGAGCATTTCACATTTAATCACGCCCATGATGCCACGTGTCCTATGATACAGTGGGAGGCCCTCAAGTGTGTACTTAGGGGTGTCCTCATAAAACATGGAGTGCGCCTTAAAAGAGAGTGGGCTCATTCCCTTGAAATTGCTCTCCAAAAAATCAGTTCCCTTGAACTGGCTCACAAGCGTGCGCTTTTCCTTCCGATATTACGGGGATTACAGAATGCCCGGCAGGAAGCCCAAAGTCTATTAGACTTGGCCCAAAAAGTGTGCCCTCCAAGTATGTCGCAGTAAGTTTTATGAATTTGGTAACAAAAGCGGACGCATGTTAGAAAATGGGGAGAGAACCTCCAGCTCACCTGGCACACTCCGGTGTGTTGTGGGTAGCGCTCGGATCCTCATGTCGACACACGGCAAGGCAAGCAGAGAAAGGAGAAATAGGATCCAGCGCTAGGTAGCGTTAAAATGGAATATCTGTTCCAAGTTTAATGAAATAAGTTAAAAGGAAGTCCAGTTGTGTGTAGTCCTGGGTGTGTAGAAAGTAGAGGTGTAGTATCCTCGGGGCCTACGCGTTTCGGACGACTGCCGCGTCCTTAAACTTGGCTGTGTCCGAAACGCGTAGGCCCCGAGGATACTACACCTCTACTTTCTACACACCCAGGACTACACACAACTGGACTTCCTTTTAACTTATTTCATTAAACTTGGAACAGATATTCCATTTTAACGCTACCTAGCGCTGGATCCTATTTCTCCTTTCTCCGGACGCATGTTAGCCAGAGCTTTAAAGTCTCGGATGGCCCAGTCGCATATACCGAACACTAAATCTCCCTCTGGCCATGTTGTCCATATGACCCCCGAGATAGCGGACTGCTTTGATAAATTTTATTCTGACCTCTATAACCTGCATCCATCCATCCACTCACCTCCACCGGGTCAGGAGTCTTTCGCCTCTCCATTCACAACTTTGTCCAGGGAAAGGGCTGAGGAGTTGGATGTGGATTTCACCTCTCGAGAGATCCTTGCAGTTATCACAGACCTTCCCGGGGAAAAGAGTCCTGGACCAGATGAATACACTGCCAAGTTCTACAAGACATTAGCTTACCGTCTGCTGCCACTTCTGCTCCAAGCTTTTAATTCTATTTCTTCTGAAATCCTGTTCCCTCCAAGCTCCACTTTGGCCCATGTCGCTGTTATCCCCAAACCGGGCAAAGATCCTCAACTTTGCACCAGTTACCGTTCCATCTCATTACTCAATGTGGACCTTAAAATATATGCCAAATTTCTTGCCAACAGATTGAATAAATACCTTCCTACCCTGGTTCACCCTGGTTCACCCGGACCATGTGGGGTTTGTGCCCAGTCTGGAAGCACGCGGCAACAAGCTAGGAGGGTCCCGTTTTTTAATATGGTCTAACTTCAAAATCAACTTCTCCAAGTCTGAGGCTTTGAATGTCTCCCTCCCGGTCCCGGTGGTATCCCTTCTCAAAAGTAATTTCCCCTTCTCTTGGCCCTCTAGGGGTATAACTTATTTGGGTACACGTATAAGTAGTGATCTCACACAACTGTTTACCAATAACTTCATTCCCCTGCTAGCCAAATTTCGCACAGATCTTAATTCCTGGCATAAGAAGGAATTCTCCTGGTTTGGCCGTATCAATATTATAAAAATGTCTCTCCTCCCCAGATTGCTGTTCCTTCTGCAGACAATCCGTATATCCATCCCATCCTCTTATTGGTTACGTATCCAGCAATACTTTGGTTCCTTCATATGGCCAACGGGTCATCCCCGTCTGAGTAGGACTGTTCTTACACGATCCAGAGATGTGGGTGGGGTTGGTCTGCTGGACTGTCTTCTCTATTAACTGACGTCGACTCACGCTCGTGTTCTTGATTGTTTTCACAATCGCAACTCTAAAACTTGGGTTCGTTTAGCCCAACAACTCTGCCCTCATACCCTATCTACCCTGCCGTGGACCCTGTCCGGGAACAGACTGACTTAAGCCTCATTTGTTGTTTACCACACTCTCCTGGAATTGCGGTCTTCGGGGGTGGGAGGTTCATTCATAGACCCGTTGGGCCATTTTATCCCCTATTACTGACAATCCAACCTTTCCTGCTGGTAGGGCTCGTCTCTCCTTCCTGGGCAGGTCATCCACCAATCCCATGTATTTTACTCAGGTCCTGTCCGATTCCTCTTTTCTCTCTTTAGCCTCCATTTACCCAGCTGATACGCCCTCCCCATGCCACATGTTTGAATATTCCCAATGAAAACATTTTTATGGTGTTACTAATCGCCGAGCCCATCTTCACCGTCCACTTACTGACTTTGAACTATAATGTGTTTCCACCCTGTCCCCTACCCATGCCATCTCCATATTGTACAAGCTACTCCTCTCCCAACGATCCAAGCATCTCCCATCCTTCTGCAAGCCTTGGGAGAAAGAATTGAACACAACATTTACTGATGCACAATAGCAAAGGTGTTTCTCCCTTTCCCAAAAAGCCCCTATAGCCATAAGGGCCCAGGAAACTAGTTACAAAATTGTTTACAGATGGTACCGGGTTCCTGTTGCCCTTCATAAATGGTATCCATTCGTGCCAGACACTTGTTGGCGCTGTGGAGCTATGGGTGGCAACATGTCTCATGTTTGGTGGAGTTGCCCCTCTTTGCAGAGTTTTTGGGATGCGGTCCTTAAAAGAATATTAGAAGTTACTGGAGTCTCGGTCCCAAACTCTCCTGAGGTCGGCTCTTTTATTTATGTTCCCTATGCCATTACCCATTTATAAACGTTCCCTAACCAGGCATCTCCTCCAGGCTGCAAAATCGGTAATCCCACGTAGGTGGAAAACAGCAGTCCCCCCATCGTTAGATGAGTGGTTTCAGGAGGTTGCCTTGATACAGAGAATGGAACATCTGTTGGCCCCTTCCCCAGCTGCTTCTACTAGGTACACATCCACATGGTCTCAATGGATTACGTTCCTCTTTTCTTCCACCAACCTTAATGCAGTAACTTGAGACACGCCCCACCCCCTTCCTATGAGATTTATTATAAGGAGATGTTCCATGTAGTTTCCTGGGATTTTGCTGCTCTGACCATATCCCTGCTATGTGTATTGTTGCTCTTGCTCTTTTTTGTTTTCACTCATGATAATCTGGAACTGGAGTCCAGGTTCCCCATGACTTATTCCTCCCCCCATCGCTCCTTTCCCTTTCTCTGTACTTTCTCTCTTCTTTCCCCTTCCCTGTCTAGGGGAATGTGCCTCGCTTCCTCTGATTGCATTTATCAGTTCCTGTTGTACCTTACGTTGTGTAGGAGTTTGAGTTGCTATTTTTCTGTTTTGTCCTCATGCAATGTTCCTATCTCTTATGTATATTAAGGCCTTATTCACACGAATGTGTCTGTTTTGCACATGTAAAAAATGCAGCGCTTTTCTTGAGTTGCAGTTCCGTGTGACATCAGTGTATGGTGCTTGTCAGCGTTTTTTACGCACGTACAGTGAAGGAAATAAGTATTTGATCCCTTGCTGATTTTGTACGTTTGCCCACTGTCAAAGACATGAACAGTCTAGAATTTTTAGGCTAGGTTAATTTTACCAGTGAGAGATAGATTATATAAAATAATAAAAACAGAAAATCACATAGTCAAAATTATATATATTTATTTGCATTGTGCACAGAGAAATAAGTATTTGATCCCCTGCCAAGAGTTCAGCCTCCTCCAGACCAGTTACACGCTCCAAATCAACTTGGTGCCTGCATTAAAGACAGCTGTCTTAAATGGTCACCTGTATAAAAGACTCCTGTCCACAGACTCAATTAATCAGTCTGACTCTAACCTCTACAACATGGGCAAGACAAAAGAGCTTTCTAAGGATGTCAGGGACAAGATCATAGACCTGCACAAGGCTGGAATGGGCTACAAAACCATAAGTAAGACGCTGGGTGAGAAGGAGACAACTGTTGGTGCAATAGTAAGAAAATGGAAGACATACAAAATGACTGTCAATCGACATCGATCTGGGGCTCCATGCAAAATCTCACCTCGTGGGGTATCCTTGATCCTGTGGAAGGTGAAAGCTCAGCCGAAAACTACACGGGGGGAACTTGTTAATGATCTCAAGGCAGCTGGGACCACAGTCACCAAGAAAACCATTGGTAACACATTACGCCGTAATGGATTAAAATCCTGCAGTGCCCGCAAGGTCCCCCTGCTCAAGAAGGCACATGTACAGGCCCGTCTGAAGTTTGCAAATGAACATCTGGATGATTCTGAGAGTGATTGGGAGAAGGTGCTGTGGTCAGATGAGACTAAAATCGAGCTCTTTGGCATTAACTCAACTCGCCGTGTTTGGAGGAAGAGAAATGCTGCCTATGACCCAAAGAACACTGTCCCCACTGTCAAGCATGGAGGTGGAAACATTATGTTTTGGGGGTGTTTCTCTGCTAAGGGCACAGGACTACTTCACCTAATCAATGGGAGAATGGATGGAGGCATGTACCGTCAAATCCTGAGTGACAACCTCCTTCCCTCCACCAGGACATTAAAAATGGCTCGTGGCTGGGTCTTCCAGCACAACAATGACCCGAAACATACAGCCAAGGCAACAAAGGAGTGGCTCAAAAAGAAGCACATTAAGGTCATGGAGTGGCCTAGCCAGTCTCCAGACCTTAATCCCATCGAAAACTTATGGAGGGAGCTGAAGATCCGAGTTGCCAAGCGACAGCCCCGAAATCTTAATGATTTACAGATGATCTACAAAGAGGAGTGGGCCAAAA
This sequence comes from Rhinoderma darwinii, assembly GCF_050947455.1. NCBI lineage: Eukaryota > Metazoa > Chordata > Amphibia > Anura > Rhinodermatidae > Rhinoderma > Rhinoderma darwinii. The sequence continues at coordinate 230,838,160 of NC_134689.1, read as the reverse complement.
TTCCATCTAACATGTGTGCAAACTTCATCATCAACTACAAAAAATGTCTGACTGCTGTGCTTGCCAACAAGGGTTTTGCCACCTAGTATTAAGTCTTGTTTGCCAAAGGGATCAAATACTTATTTCTCTGTGCACAATGCAAATAAATATATATAATTTTGACTATGTGATTTTCTGTTTGTTTTTTTTTATATAATCTATCTCTCACTGGTAAAATTAACCTAGCCTAAAAATTCTAGACTGTTCATGTCTTTGACAGTGGGCAAACTTACAAAATCAGCAAGGGATCAAATACTTATTTCCTTCACTGTATGTCATCCGTATGTCATTCGTTTTTTACTTCGGAAAAATAAACTGTAGGAGGTGGTTTTCTTTTTCTCAGAATTTCTTTAGCAACTGTTGCGTGAATCACGCACAGCACACGGATGTGCGTTCGTGTGCTGTCCGTGATTTTCACGCACCCATTGACTTCAACGGGTGCGTGATGCGCAAATACGCACAAGTATAGGACATGCAGTGTGTTTCACGCAGCGGACACACTCTGCTTGAAAAACACAATGTCTGAATGGCCTTCCTTCCACTGTGTTCTATACCTGTGTATTAAAAACCAATAAAAAATGTGAATATGAAAAAAAAAAAAAAACAGCTCCAAAAACGGTCGTAAAAAACGCCGCAAAAAACGCAAGTTGCTTAAAAAATAGCTGAAAATCACAGTGTATTCACACTGCATTTTTGCTGCGTTTCGGGGTAAAAGTGCATGCGATGTTCGGGCGCCCGGAAAAAACGCACAGTATGAAAAAAACCTAGGGCCATCATCACACACACGTTTGATGAAATTTGTGGACAGTCTTTTCTTTATACCTTTTATTTCTTTTGGATCCAGTTCTGGTTTTGATAAAAAAAAAACTGAGCCAAAAACTGCACCAAAAACTGTGATCCTGGCCTTAGACAGTAAAAGAAGTAAAAACGCCCAGATGTACATACACAATACACGCCCACTTGTACATAACTTTAAACACGCCCAGTTGTACTTTAGAAAGCCTCATTTGCATAAATATAAAAATGGTCATAACTTGGCCAAAAATGCTCGTTTTAAAAAAAAAAAAACGTTACTCTTATCTACATTGCAGCGCCGATCTGCTGCAATAGGAGATAGCGGTTGCAAAATCTGGTGACAGAGCCTCTTTAACCATAACCTGATGCTCATCCTTTTAACCCTATAGCTCCTCCTATCTACAGTATCTGGACCCACTCCCCCCACCCCCACAAGCAGGTTGTGCATCACCCATGTCCTTTACACACACTTATGCCCCCCCTACTCCCTCATTGTAGAAGGCTGCTTGCAGCTTACATGAAGCTGAAGCACATAAAGAAATATACCTCCTGGCGCTTTAGCCATCAGCAACGTACCTGGCAGGGGCTGGATTCTCCTTCTCCTCGGCAGCCAGACTGAAGCTATGCTCAGGGGGCAGTAGGAAGAGTGAGCCCATCACTGATTGGCTGATTCTTAGCCAACCAGCGTTAGGTTTGATTTGTACATGCAGACTGGGCAGGTACTGATTCTCCTTTTCCTCTGCGACGCCAGAGATGTGCAATAATGAACTGGGCATCAGTGGAGAAAACAAGTCTAGAGCTGATTAGCTGTGCCTCGGCCAACAAGCACTATACTTCATTTCTGCAGTGCTCCTTCTTATCATTGCAGAGTACACAGCAATAAAGCTCAGAAAGATGTGGTTTTAATCACCATGAGGCAGCAGTTATTGTAATGTTGGTGCTTGTGTTCACCACTGTCCACAGGGCCGATTCTAGCTTTTCTGCTGCCTTAGGTGAAAATTTAAATGGTGCCCCCAGTTTTGATTGATATCCCTGACTGTTCTACATCACTAGCAGCCTCCTCCAACTCTTGCGAATGCACCGTTGCCTTGTACTGGCATGCGCGGTGCTGCCGGGCAGAGTACATCTTGTGTGTACCCAAGTAGTACAAGGCAATAGCGCATCCGAGAAAGTTGAAGGAGACTGGTAGTGACGTATAACAGCTAGAGGGATGTCAATCAAACATGGAAAGTTGGGTTTGGAGGCAGGACTATGTGACTCTTCAGGATAGAGGCACCACCCCATGACCCTTTAATGAGTAATTAGCATATAATGTGTGCCATTTTAAAAGTTCATTTTATAGATTTTTCTGCATCTGAATACAACATTCAGTGGAATGTTTGGAAATATTGTTAGGTCATGTATTACTGCATGGTGACGGTTCCCATTAAATATATAATGAATTGAGAACAATTCCATCTGCCCTGTAATGTCTTTATTATAAATATATTTTATATAATTATAGCTCCAGAACCAAGCTCTGACATATACGGTTCCAGAACCAAGCTCAATACATATATACAGCACCAGAACTAAGCTTAGTACATATATATACAGCTCCAGAACCAAGTTCAGTACATATATACAGCACCAGAACAAATAAATACAGCACCAGGACCAACCTCAGTGAATTTATACAGCCCCAGAACCAAGCTCAGTACATAAATACAACCCCAGAACCAAGCTCAGTACATATATACAGCTCCAGAACCAAGCTCATACATATATACAGCACCAGAACAAAGCTCATTACATATATACAACACCAGAACCAAGCTCAGTACATAAATACAGCACCAGCACAAATACAGCTCAATTTAGTGCAACCCCTGTCGTATAGGTTTGTATGGCATAAAACTACAGCTCCCAGCATGGCCCGAACAATGGTAAGGATATGCTGAGAGATGCGGTTTCACAAAAATTCATACCACCCATCATATCGCTACAGATCATACAGTGACTACAGTGCTGATTAGAGACAGAATAAACATTTACATTAAGTGACTCACCGGTGACATCTCAGATTCTAGTTCTTTTCTTCTCCCTCCGGTCCAGACATCTATGATGGATTTCTATCGGCCATGACCCATTTCTGCAGTTTTCCGCTCAGATGTCTTTAGCTTCTCACTTTTAAAACATTTCTGCACCTATAAACGAAGTTAAAATTCTCAACACCTCTAAATATAATAAAGCACCATACACTGCACCTCTAACTATAATAGCGCCATACACTGTGTCCCTGATTATAATAGTACCATACACTGTCACAGACACACCGTGCCCCCTGTAGATAGTGACCCCCATAGAGCCTCTGTAGATAGTGCCCTACATAGAAGCCCCTGTAGATAGTGTCCCACATACAACCCTCTGTAGATTTCTCCATCCAGTCCAGACCTCTATGACGACTTCTCCTGGCCACACCCCATTTCTGCAGTTTGCCGCTCAGATGTCTTCAGCTTCCCACTATTCAAACATTTCTGCACCTATAAACGAAGATAAAATTCTCATGATGCCACACACTGTACCCCTAAAAATAATAGTTACATACACTGTGTCCTGATTATAATAGCACCATACACTGTGTCCCCAATTATAATAGCACCATACACTGTGCCCCTGATAATAATAGCACTATACACTGTGTCCATGATTATAATAGCACCATACACTGTGTCCCACACACACACACAGTGCTCCCCGTAGATAGTGCGCCCATACAGCCCCCTGTAGATAGTGCCCCACATATAGCCATCCTGTAGATAGCTCCCCACATATATCGCCCCCCTCTATATAGCTCCCCACATTAGCGCCCCCTCTATATAGTGCCCCACATATAGCCCCCTGTAGATGTTGCCCCACATATAGCCCCCCCTGTAGACAGTGACCCACATATAGCCTCCCCTATAGATTGTGCCCCACATATAGAGCCCCATGTATATAGTGCCCCACATATAGTGCCCCCTGTATATAGTACCCCACATATAGCCCCCCTGTAGATAGTGTCCCACATATAGCCTCCCCTGTAGAATGTGCCCCACATATAGCCTCCTCTGTAGATATTATCACACATATAGCCCCCCTGTAGATAGTGCCCCACATATAGCCCCCTGTATATTGTGTCCCACATATAGCCCCCCCTGTATATGGTGTCCCACATATAGCCCCCACATAGATAGTGTCCCACATATAGCCCCCTGTATATTGTGTCCCACATAAAGCCCCCCTGTACACCGCGTTCCAATTTATTATGCAGATATTATTTTTAGCTGATTTTCCTAAATAGTCGATGCAAATGGCAGTCAGTATAATCTTCAAGCCATCAACCGTTGGAGTATAATGCAAATTTTATTGAACAAATCTCCTAATGATAATAGATTTTTTTTTAGAAGTAAAAAAACTCAAAATGCACTGTTTCAAATTATTATGCACAACAGAGATCAAAACATTTTAAAGGTTGTAAAGAGAACTAAAATGGTAATTTGTTGAATTTGCAGCATCAGGAGGTCATATTTACAGAAGTCAAAAGCTCTTTCAATCAAAAAAAACTTAGCAGGCCAAGTTACATGTTAACATAGGACCCCTTCTCTGATATCACCTTCACAATTCTTGCATCTATTGAATTTGTGAGTATTTGGGCAGTTTCTGCTTGAATATCTTTGCAGGATGTCAGAATAGCCTCCCAGAGCTTCTGTTTTGATGTGAACTGCCTCCCACACTCATAGATATTTTGCTTGAGGATGCTCCAAAGATTCTCAATAGGGTTGAGGTCAGGGGAACATGGGGGCCACACCATGAGTTTCTCTCCTTTTATGCCCATAGCAGCCAATGACACAGAGGTATTCTTTGCAGCATGAGATGGTGCATTGTCATGCATGAAGATAATTTTGCTACAGAATGCACGGTTCTTCTTTTTGTACCACGGAAGAAAGTGGTCAGTCATACACTCGACGTACTTTGCAGAGGTCACTTTCACACCGTCAGGGACCCTAAAGGGGCTTACCAGCTCTCTTCCCATGATTCCAGCCCAAAATATGACTCTGCCACCTCCTTGCTGACGTTGCAGCCTTGTTGGGACATGGTGGCCATTCACCAAACATCCACTACTCCATCCATCTGGACCATCCAGGGTTGCACGGCACTCATCAGTAAACAACACGGTTTGAAAATTAGTGTTCATGTATTTCTGAGCCCACTGCAACCGTTTCTGCTTGTGAGCATTGTTTAGGGGTGGCCGAATAATAGCTTTATGCACACTTGCAAACCTCTGGAGGATCCTACACCTTGAGGTTCGCGGGACTCCAGAGGCACCAGCGGCTTCAAATACCTGTTTGCTGCTTTGCAATGGCATTTTAGCAGCTGCTCTCCTAATCCTATTAATTTGTCTGGCAGAAACCTTCCTCATTATGCCTTTATCTGAACGAACCCGTCTGTGCTCTGAATCAGCCACAAATCATTTCACAGTACAATGATCACGCCTAAGTTTTCTTGAAATATCCTATGTTTTCATACCTTGTCCATGGTATTTCACTATTTCACGCTTTTCGGCAGCAGAGAGATCCTTTTTCTTTCCCATATTGCTTGAAACCTGTGGCCTGCTTAATAATGTGGAACGACCTTCTTAAGTAGTTTACCTTTGATTGGGCACACCTGGAAAACTAATTATCACAGGTGTCTGAGATTGATTACAATGATCCAAAGAGCCCTAAGACACAATACCATCCATGAGTTTAATTGAAAAACTAATAATTAAATGTTTATGACACTTAAATCCAATGTGCATAATAATTTGGAACATGGTATATATGGTGTCCCACATATAGCCCCCTGTAGATAGTGACCCACATATAGGCTCCCCTGTAGATTGTACTCCACATACAGCACCTCCTGTAAATTTTGCCCCACATATAGCCAACCCTTAGTATCCCACATATAGTTTCCCCTCTAGACTGTCCCAAAATATAGCCTAGACTGTAGATAGTGTCCCACATATAGATCCCCCGCCCTATTTACATACCCATCTTGATCCCGTTCCCACGCCGTCCTGTGTCAATGCAGGTCTGCTCTCTTCTGAGAAGGTCTGCTGGGGCTGAACGACGGCGCTGATTGGCAGGGCAGAATGACTTGCCCTCTCAATCAGCGCCTTTCAAAAACGGAAGCGGCGCAATTCAAAGTCAGAAGTGGCTCCAAAAGGAAGGAAAGGTATAAAGAAAAGACTAATGCATCAAAAATGCACGTTTGATCCTGGCTAGAGATGAGCGAACTTATGAAAAGTTCGGTTCGGCTGGTTCGCCGAATTTCATGAAAAAGTTAGATTCGGACCGAACTAGTTCTGACCGAACCTGTAATACCAGAAAGCCCCTAAAAATTGTGTATAACACTGTTTAAATTGAGATAGAGAAGACCCTAGAAGCTGGCAGGGATGTGTAATTCAAATAGACAAATGCAATGTGCGTGAGCACAGATATCCCAATTTCCCAGCTACTACTTGAATAGTGGCTTTAAATAAAACGTAACTTTTAATATTGAACTTTAGAATTGAGGTGCCATGAGAGACGGTACATGTACAACATTGAATTGGAATAAAAATATACTGAGTCGGTTAGCGTGGTATTAGAGATGTGAGAGGTATTAACATCTCATGGACGTAATGGGGCTCGTATGTACGGCAGCTGCAGACTGCCTGAAGAGCCTGTGTCCTCCGTAGGATAGAGTGCAAAAGCTAAACAGCGACAGAGTTAAATTTAAAAGAGCACTAGCCCCCCCGACATGTTTCACTGCTGAGCAGCGTCTTCAGGGGATAATTCGGGGCTATGACCGGCGCGTGCAAAAAATGCTTCCTGTTATAGTAGGGGAAACACCCATCGTGGGGTTCGTCATCCCCAGTGATAGCCAATAAGATTCACAGAGAGGGACGAGCCCTCATATTGTGTGATTGGCATGTCGGCTAGCCTATGTTGTGAGGCTGCCGTTCATCCAGGCACCAGCTGTTTCTAGCGCATGCGCACTGTGGTGAAATCGGATGATAATGTTTTTTCCCTTTCTACTGAAAGTGGGGACGGCTGTCATTATGTGGTGTCCGCAGATGCTGGGTAGAACACCACATGTGCAGATATATAACTTAGTGGCATAACGACATGGTTTGCCATACTAAATTTAGATGTAATCCTGATGTTCATAGTCTCGATGGGGAAGATGAGACTAAATCAAGACAGTATGTTAGATAAGATGGCATATATAAAAACGACGAGGGAAGAATCTTCGGGAATACTTAACACACAGTCATTATACCAAAACGTCTAATCCTCGTAACACCTGGCTCCCACCGCCCATTATGGGCTCTTTTCCATGCGGCAGATGTACATTCTGTCCATTTATGCCAAAAACCAAAGTTTTTAACAACCCTGTAGATGGCAAACAGTACACCATCAGACAATTCATAAATTGCCAGAGTAGCGGTGTTATATACGCCGCCAAGTGCCCATGCCCTAAACTATATATTGGCAAGACAATTCAACAATTTAGGAGAAGAATCTCCAAGCATGTGAGTACCATTAACACACAAGAAGATACCCCTCTCTCCAGACATATTAGATCTTGTCACCAGGGAAATGCCAATGTCCTGAAATTTTGGGGCATCACCCAAGTCAAATTGGGCCCTAGAGCTGGCAATTTAGACAAAAAACTGTTACAAGAAGAAGCACGCTGGATACATAGGTTGGGATCTCTCAGCCCCATTGGTCTAAATGAGGGCTTTACTTTCGCCGCCTTCCTATAGAAGTTTTAATAAAAATGTCTTTATAGGATCTTTTATAAATATTCTCCATGAATTTCCATTCCAACTATCCAAAAACATGGATTATATCAAGTCTTCAACCTTGATAACTATATGTATACAATACACTATGATGTGATGCAATCTTTTATATACTGTATGCAACACACCTTACCTGTATATACAGTTAACTTATTACTGCAGCCCACCTTTAGGAGCTTTATAATAGCCTCACAGTACAACATAGATCATAACCTTTGCTTCCTTTTATATATGCCATCTTATCTAACATACTGTCTTGATTTAGTCTCATCTTCCCCATCGAGACTATGAACATCAGGATTACATCTAAATTTAGTATGGCAAACCATGTCGTTATGCCACTAAGTTATATATCTGCACATGTGGTGTTCTACCCAGCATCTGCGGACACCACATAATGACAGCCGTCCCCACTTTCAGTAGAAAGGGAAAAAACATTATCATCCGATTTCACCACAGTGCGCATGCGCTAGAAACAGCTGGTGCCTGGATGAACGGCAGCCTCACAACATAGGCTAGCCGACATGCCAATCACACAATATGAGGGCTCGTCCCTCTCTGTGAATCTTATTGGCTATCACTGGGGATGACGAACCCCACGATGGGTGTTTCCCCTACTATAACAGGAAGCATTTTTTGCACGCGCCGGTCATAGCCCCGAATTATCCCCTGAAGACGCTGCTCAGCAGTGAAACATGTCGGGGGGGCTAGTGCTCTTTTAAATTTAACTCTGTCGCTGTTTAGCTTTTGCACTCTATCCTACGGAGGACACAGGCTCTTCAGGCAGTCTGCAGCTGCCGTACATACGAGCCCCATTACGTCCATGAGATGTTAATACCTCTCACATCTCTAATACCACGCTAACCGACTCAGTATATTTTTATTCCAATTCAATGTTGTACATGTACCGTCTCTCATGGCACCTCAATTCTAAAGTTCAATATTAAAAGTTACGTTTTATTTAAAGCCACTATTCAAGTAGTAGCTGGGAAATTGGGATATCTGTGCTCACGCACATTGCATTTGTCTATTTAACACTGTTTAAAAGCCCTAGAAGCCCTGTATAACACTCTTAGGTCACCCATGAGTGTATCCAAGTACTTTTGAGCTGTCTTTAAGGCAAAGTTAGTGTCAAAGTTACGCCAACATGTATGGCTATAGGAAAACGGATGGGACACGGTGATAACTAACAGAAACCACTGCACTTGTGCATGTTGTATGCTTAATGCATTGTTAAAAAAGGTACAAAAATTAACCATTTTTGCCGGCAGATGGTAAAAGAAGAAGCAATGGCTTTTGACAAGCCCTCCAAATATTTACCCTTTATGGTGGCAGATGCCTGCCGGGGTTCATTCATACATGGATGTAAAAGCAACAAGCAATGGCTTTTCACAAGCCCTCCAAAAATTTACCCTTTTTATTGGCAGATGCCTGCCGGGGTTCATCCATACATGGATGTAAAAGCAACAAGCAATGGCTTTTCACAAGCCCTCCAAAAATATACCCTTTTTATTGGCAGATGCCTGCCGGGGTTCATCCAATCATGGATGTAAAAGCAACAAGCAATTGCTTTTCACAAGCCCTCCAAAAATATACCCTTTTTATTGGCAGATGCCTGCCGGGGTTCATCCATACATGGATGTAAAAGCAACAAGCAATGGCTTTTCACAAGCCCTCCAGGCCTGCTTGTAGCAGACTGCAGTGGAGGTGTATTGGTGGTAGTAGAGGTAGCCAACAGACAGCAAGGGTGGTAGTAGTAGTAGCAGCACATTAAAAGAGACTGGACAGTTACAGGACAAAGCCCTGTGGTGGGGCAGGCCTCAGGCCTGCTTGTAGCAGACGGCAGTGGAGGTGTATTGGTGGTAGTAGAGGTAGACAACAGACAGCAAGGGTGGTAGTAGTAGTAGCAGCACATTAAAAGAGACTGGACAGTTACAGGACAAAGCCCTGTGGTGGGGCAGGCCTCAGGCCTGCTTGTAGCAGACGGCAGTGGAGGTGTATTGGTGGTAGTAGAGGTAGACAACAGACAGCAAGGGTGGTAGTAGTAGTAGTAGCAGCACATTAAAAGACACTGGACAGTCACAACTCACAGGACAAAGCACTGTGGTGGGGCAGGCCTGCTTGTAGCAGACGGCACTGGGGGTGGATTGGTGGTGGTTGACTGGTAGTAGTGGTGGTGGTGGACTACTGACAGCACGGGTGGTGGTGGTAGTAGTAGCTGCATCAACAGCACAGCAGCACATTAAAAAAAGTGGACAGGACAAAGCCCTGTGGTTGTTTTTCTGAGACTTGTCAGAGGTACTGCGGATGGTGCTGTCACTGCTGTGTATGAGGACCGGCGTCGGTTACTAGGCAGACACAGACAACATGGAATAATGTTTCCTTTGGAACAAAAGATGTGGAAAATAAACTGCGGCAGAATTTTACAATCCCCAAGATAAAAAGAGGACATTAAAAAAGGACTGTGGTGGGGCAGGCCTGCTTGTAGCAGACGGCAGTGGAGGTGTATTGGTGGTAGTAGAGGTAGCCAACGTACAGCAAGGGTGGTAGTAGTAGTAGTAGTAGTAGTAGTAGTAGTAGTAGTAGCAGCACATTAAAAGAGACTGGACAGTCACAGGACAAAGCCCTGTGGTGGGGCTGGCCTCAGGCCTGCTTGTAGCAGACGGCAGTGAAGGTGTATTGGTGGTAGTAGAGGTAGCCAATGGACAGCAAGGGTGGTAGTACTAGTAGCAGCACATTAAAAAAAGGCACTGGACAGTCACAGGACAAAGCCCTGTGGTGGGGCAGGCCTGCTTGTAGCAGACGGCAGTGGAGGTGTATTGGTGGTAGTAGAGGTAGCCAACAGACAGCACGGGTGGTGGTAGTAGTAGTAGTAGTAGTAGCAGCACATTAAAACAGACTAGACAGTCACAGACAAAGCCCTGTGGTGGGGCAGGCCTGCTTGTAGCTGACGGCAGTGGAGGTGTATTGGTGGTAGTAGAGGTAGCCAACGGACAGCAAGGGTGGTGGTAGTAGTAGTAGCAGCACATTAAAAGAGACTGAACAGTCACAGGACAAAGCCCTGTGGTGGGGCTGGCCTCAGGCCTGCTTGTAGCAGACGGCAGTGGAGGTGTATTGGTGGTAGTAGAGGTAGCCAACGAACAGCAAGGGTGGTGGTAGTAGTAGTAGCAGCACATTAAAAGAGACTGGACAGTCACAGGACAAAGCCCTGTGGTGGGGCAGGCCTGCTTGTAGCAGACGGCACTGGGGGTGGATTGGTTGTAGAAGTAGTAGCAGCAACAACAGCAGCGGCACATTAAAAAAAGAGTGGACAGGACAGAATCCCATAGTAGCAGGCGGCAGTAGCAGGCGGCAGTAGCAGGCGGCAGCAGCAGCAGCAATGTCAGATCTAATCAGTGGCATCAGACACAGGGGTTTTAAAATCCTCACCGATCCACGCTTGATTCATTTTCAGAAACGTGAGGTTTTCCAAGCTGTTGGTGGACAATCTTGTTCGCTTAGGGGTGACGAAGCCCCCTGCCGCGCTGAATACCCTCTCTGACGCTACACTGGAGGGTGGACAAGACAGTACACCCATGGCAAACTGGGCCAGTTCTTGCCAATGATCCAATCTGCTGACCCAGAAGTCCATGGGGTCTGGGATCAGGATTTCTGACGGAGAAAGGGCACAGTCCAGGTACGAGTGAACCTGGTTGTTTAGGTGCTGGACCTAGTGATGGTGAACATCCCTTTGGTGACTACGATGTGTGTCAGGTCGGGGTATTGTATGTAAAAATGTTGTCATCATATTTTCCAAACTGAATTGGCTGCTGCTGCTGCCGCTGCTGCTACCTGTTGCAGAGGTAGCTCTGCCAGAGGCGGTGGAACGATGACAGTGGGGAGCGGAGAGTGCCCCCCCGGTCAGACATGCTTGCAGCAGGTGTTTGCCGTTTGAAAGCCGTGACAAGCTGGCTGCATAGCTTCTCTCGATAATAAGCCAATTTTGCCTCCCTCTCGGAAGGCTCAAAAAACTCCCCCATTCTGGCTTTAAACCGAGGGTCTAAAAGTGTGGCTATCCAGTACTCATCTCTTTGCTTCATGCTAACAATACGACAGTCAGTACGCAAGTAACGAAGCATACAGCTCGCCATCCTGGCCAGCGTTTCAGAGGGCCCGGTTAGTTCCATCTCCGCCCCATACTGCCATGGTTGTCCATCATCAAGGTCGTCGTCAGACTCGTCATCATCACCATCACTGTCATGTTGTGTGGCTGCCTCGTCCCCTATCCCTTCCTGTGATTCCATCTCCAAATCTAGCTCCTCTTCAGGTCCTGTTTCCTCATTCTCCTCCTCCTCCTCCTCCTCAACATCCATAGCCAGATGTGATCCTTCCTCCATCCTTTGCTGAATCATCGCTGTGAGCGTTTGCTCCATAATGAATATCAGCGGCATAACATCGTTCATTCCGCTAGCGTCACGACTCACAAATCGTGTGGCCTCTTCAAAGGGCTTCAAAACGCGACATGCGTCTCTTACCAGCTGCCAGTGCCTGAGCTCGAAATTACACTGGCTCCAAATGCTGCCCGTCTGCTGCATCAGGAAATCATTCACGGCTTTCCGCTGTTCGTACAGACGGTCCAACATGTGCAGGGTGGAATTCCAGCGTGTTGGAACGGCGCAAATCAGGCTGTGTTCTGGGAGATTGTTTTGACGCTGCAAGTCCAGGAGGGCGTGCTTAAATGCATACGAACGTCTAAAGCGAACGCAAACCCTCCTGGACATGGCCAGCACACCCTTCAAACCAACATATGACTTTAAGAAGCGTGTTATGACCAGATTGATCACATGTGCCATGCAAGGAGCGTGTGTCAGGTGACCTAGACGCAGTGCAGCCACAATCTTCTTCCCGTTATCAGAGACAACATTGCCCAGTGTGAGTTTCAAAGGAGATAGCCAGTGTGCAATTTCCTCCTTGATGCACAGCAGCAGCTCCTGCCCTGTGTGGCTTTTCTCGCCCAGGCTCAGCAGGTGTAAGACAGCGTTGTGGCGCTTCACCTTGCACCTATGAAAAGAGGAGGGTGGAGGAGTGGAAGATACGCTGTGTCATGTCGGGGACGGGAAGACCTCCATTGAGGAGGGCAAGGAGGAGGAGGAGGAGGAGGAGGAGGATGGTAGGCGCCTGGTGTCCGGAGTTGAACCAGAAAGATACAAGCGTGGAGGTGGTAATGCCTGGCATTGCTGCGGTGGTGCATCGGACTGCAAAATATTGACCCAGTGGGCCGTGAAAGACATGTACTGTCCCTGCCCATAGTTGCTGCTCCACGTGTCGACGGTGGCATGTACCCTGCTGCACACAGATAATTACAAGGACTGGCCCACCTTTTCCTCCACGTGCTTGTGCAAGGCAGGGACAGCTGTTTTGGAGAAGTTATGGTGGCTAGGTATTCGCCACCTAGGCTGAGCGCACGCCATCAATTGCTTGAAGCCGGCGGAGTCGACCAGGTGGTACGGCAGCGACTGCACCACCAACAACTTAGCCAGGTGTGAATTAAGCCGCATAACAAGTGGATAACTGGGTATATATTGTTGCTTATTGGACAACGATTCCGTAATGGATAACTGACGGGACGTAGGAGGAGCACTAGATGAAAGTGATGATGATGATGACAACGACATGGTGGATAAGGCCTGGCAACTACTTAGATGACAGGGACTCGGAGCAGCAGCAGCAGCGGCAGAGGGGTCTTCATTAGATGTACATGATGGTGAAGCATGTCGATTGTCCCACATGGCCTTGTGATGCCGCTCCATGTGTTTACGTAGAGCAGTAGTTCCTACATTGCTGCCCTGCCCACACCTTACTTTCTGCTCCATGCCCCCCCTCATTACTGCGTCTGCCACCATGGCTACCACCAACACCCCCACTACCACAGCTATGCATCTCGGACACCGCTTCCACCTCCACCACCGACGCAACACACTCCGTTGGCTGACTCGCGGAAAACAAATCATCATCACTATTTTGTTCAGTATCTTCCTTCGCACCCGAGGAGATGTCTCTTAGGACTTTCAGGAAAGATGGCTTCCCGCTAGGAAGGGGGAGTGAAGACATAGATGATGGAATGGAAACGCTAGAAATACCCATATTACTACTGTCACTGTGCCAAGGAACTGTAGAGGATCTGGAATCCAACGAAACCTAGCTTGAAGCCAGATCGTCAGAGTCTTCCTGCTGAGATGACCGCGAGCCAGCCAACCAGTCCACAATGGCCGTATTGTCTAAAGTAACCCGCCCACCGGAGGAGATGGACAAGTCTGGCTTGCTGATACTGCTACTACTACCAGCAGGCACATGGCTGCTGCCACTAGTGGAACTGGGCACATGTCTTGTGCCACAAATGCTGGTACTGGGTCTGGCACCAACAGATCCAACATTTGGACTGGAAGAGGACATGGCATGGGTGTTTTTTCCTCTACCCCGTCCTTTCACAACCTTTTTTTTTACCAGACATTTCACTGCTGTGCTGGAGTGCAGCAAGTTGAATCAAAACCCCGGGGATGAGCCCCTTCTAAAAGCGTATTCACACACTGGCTTGGCAAATGGCAATGAATGAGAATTTCTATCAGCCACTGTGCTCTGACTCAGGGAATGCTGGCCCTGGGCGTTGTAGTACTACAAAGGCTGCCTCAGCTGCCTGTATTGCAAGTTGGATGCAACGGGGATGAGCCGCTTCTAAAAGCTTATTCACACACTGGCTTGGCAAATGGCAATGAATGAGAATTTCTATCAGCCACTGTGCACTGACTCAGGGAATGCTGGCCCTGGGCGTTGTAGTACTACAAAGGCTGCCTCAGCTGCCTGTATTGCAAGTTGGATGCAACGGGGATGAGCCCCTTCTAAAAGCGTTTTCACACACTGGCTTTGCAAATGGCAATGAATGAGAATTTCTATCAGCCACGCCGCGGGGCACTCAGGGAATGCTGGGTGTTGTAGTACTACAAAGGCTGCCTGTATTGCAAGTTGGATTGTTATGTTAACAGGGATGAGCCCCTTCTTAAAGCTTATTCACACACTGGCTTGGCAAATGGCAATGAATGAAAATTTCTATCAGCCACGGTGCACTCAGGGAATCCTGGGCGTTGTAGTACTACAAAGGCTGCCTGTATTGCAAGTTGGATTGTTAGGTTAACCCATGCAACGGGGATGAGCCCCTTCTAAAAGCTTATTCACACACTGGCTTGGCAAATGGAGAATTTGTATTGCAATTTGGATGTTGAGAGTAGACTCCCACTGTAGTGGATGAGCCCCTTTGATTGCTGGATTCCTGGCTTTTAGATTCCTAAAGCTTTTCCCTAACTGCACAGAGATGCTATCCCTACAGCTCCTGTCTGTAAAATGGCCGCTGAGCTCCGTGCATAGCCTGATGTCAGGTGATATTGTGAAATCCTCCATTTTACATCTAACATGTGGCAGGCGCCAAAATGTAGCCGGGTTCAGTCAAAACAAACCATCTCTAATCCTGGCCTTAAAAATCATTCAAAATATAAACATCTATGGATATTAACTGTTTTGTTCAAATCTGATGAAACAATAAAGAGCAAACCAATCTAGCACATTATTTACATATTACTTTTACATTTCTTACTGTTATACATTATATAACATAGTAATATTTTTCCTGGCATTTCTAATAAAGCTCAATTTAATATTCAGCAGTGTGGATAAAGCTAAAAAAATCTATATGCTGACCTCTGTGACCTACTCGTGTTAGCTCTTCTTAGCTTCAGTGCCTGCACGATCCATTTAACATATAGCTTTCATGTTACCAGTGTGAAGGAGAACATTTTTCTGTAGAATAGCTCATTAAGAAACATTTATTCAGCAGTTTCGTTTAGCTACTGCAAGAATTTAAACTCGTTATATAAAATCACATTATATATAATGTTATCCTGTTGCTTTGCTCTAATAATGACCATAGTTTTCACCGTCAATTTATTTAGTTTTAATAGTATCTAGATGTTTGTACATGGAAATATACAGTGTAGCTATGTCCCTTGTATTGGGAAATTAGTCAGCATTAGAAGACTTTGTTTCATGTATATTGTTGACAGGGCCGATTCTAGCTTTTCTGCTGCCTGAGGTGAAAAATTAAATGGCGCCCTCAAGTTCTTGATTGACACCCCCCTGGCTGTTCTACATCACTAGGAGTCTTCTCCAACTCTTGCAGATGCCCCGTTGCCTTGTACTCCCCTGGCATGCATGGTGCAGCCATGAAGCCGGGAAGGGTACATCTCACTGCAGGGTGCATGCCCACGTAGTACAAGGCAATGGCGCATCTGAGAAAGTTGGAGGAGACTGGTAGTGATGTATAACAGCCAGAGGGATGTAAATCAAGAAAGGAAAGGTGGGTTTGGAGCCAAAACTGTGTGACTCTTCAGGATAGCAGCACCGCCCTATGAACCTTTAACCCCTTCAGGACCAAGCTCATTTTGGCCTTCAGGACCAGCCCCATTTTTTCAAATCTGACATGTGTCACTTTATGGTAATAACTTTGGAATGCTTTTATCTATCCAATCGATTCAGAGATTTTTTTCTCGTGACATATTGTACTTTATGTTAGTGGAAAAATTTGGTCCATAAATTGATTGCTTATTTGTGAAAAACACCAAAGTTTTGAGAAAATTTGAATAACTTGAATGATTTTTCAAATTTTTAATATATATGCTTGTATAACAGATAGTAATACCATACAAAATAGTAACTAATGAACATTTCCCATATGTTTATACTACTTTATTTTTGCATCGTTTTTTGAACGTCCTTTCTTTTTTCTAGGACGTTACAAGGCTTAGAACTTTATCAGCAATTTCTCACATTTTTAAGAAAATTTCAAAAGGTTATATGTTAAGTGACTATTTCAGTTCTGAAGTGGCTTTGAGGG
Source organism: Rhinoderma darwinii (assembly GCF_050947455.1). Classification (NCBI taxonomy): domain Eukaryota; kingdom Metazoa; phylum Chordata; class Amphibia; order Anura; family Rhinodermatidae; genus Rhinoderma; species Rhinoderma darwinii. The sequence continues at coordinate 230,821,553 of NC_134689.1, read as the reverse complement.
GCCCACATATTAGAAATACCCATAAAACTGCACCCCTCAAAGTATTCAAAACAACATTCAGAAAGTGTTTTAACCCTTTAGGCGTTTCACAGGAATTGAAAAGTAGAGGTGAAATTTACACATTTATTTATTTTTGCCAAAATTCATTTCTAATACATTAGTTTCTGTAACACAGTGTCACGTAGGGTTCGTGGACCCATGGGGCCAAACCGCATTAGCGGTATGGCAGCTGGCCAACAGGGTGCTGGTCACAGTCTATAGTTCATATAGGGTACCTGTGGCAGCTCGGACAGTAGCAAGGCAGGCTTGGCAGGAACTAGGCAGCAGGTAGACGTCAGGTGTGGAGAAGCAGGACAGGCGTGGTATACAGCACAGCACGGCTACAGCTCAGCACGGCACTAGATCAGGATACAGGTTACAGGATACAGGAACATGGAACACTGGGAGCAGGAAACACTAGGGGACCATTTGCAAGACAGACTTGGAATACGACAACAACGCTCAGGCGTTGGAGGATGGGGCTGGAACCTTCTTATAGCCCAGGTTGCTCTGGGAGCAATTAACATGCATGCGCTCTGGCATCTTCAGTCTGGACTGAGTTTGTGAGCTCACCCTGGTGGTCACTGTGGAGCAGGACGGCCGTATGTGCAGACATCTCTTGAGAGAAGGGCCGTCGACTGGATGGAAGGAGTTCGTGGTCAGTGACCACGGACGTTACACACAGAAGGTTTTACCCAATATATTAATCTCAATATTTATTGCCAAGATTCTTCAGTTTTTAGAAATATTCCACATGTAGCTCTAGTGTGCTAATGAAGTGAAACACAGGCCTCAGAAGCAAAGGAGAACCTAGTGGATTTTGTGGCCTCCTTTTTATTAGAATATATTTTAGGCACTAGGTCAGGTTTGAAAAGGTCTTGTGGTGCCAAAACAGTGCAAACCCCCCAAAAGTGACCCAATTTTTTGAAACTACACCCCTCAGGGAATTTATCTAAGGGTATAGTTAGCATTTTGACCCCACAGGTTTTTTGCTGAATTTATTGGAATTAGTATGTGAAAATGAAAAACTTAGAATTTTTTTTACACAATTTCTCCTGAGTAGGGAAATACCCCGTATGTGGTTGTAAACTGCTATTTGGACACACAGCAAGGGTCTAAAGGGAATAAGTGCAATTTCGTTTTTTGAGTGGAGATTTTACAAAATTGCTTTTTTGGCGCCATGTTTCATTGCGCTGAGGTACCAGTATAGTGAAAACCCCCGAGAAGTGACCCTATTTATGAAACTACACCCCTCAAGGAATTCATCTAGAAGTGTACCGAGCATTTTGACCCCAAAGGTTTTGCAGAAATTAGTACACAGTAGATGTTGCAGACTGAAAATTGCCATTTTCCACAGATATGCTATTTTAGTGCCCAATGTGTTGTGCTCAGATTGTGCCACTTTAGACACACACCCCATAAATTGCTAAGCAGGTTCTCCAGAGTACAGTAATATACCATATGTGGTCACACTGCCAGTCACAGAAGGAGCGCAATTTGGCTTTTGGAGCGCAGATTTTGTTTTACTGGTGTTTCAGTTTATATGTAAGCTGTGAGGAGTATATCAAGGTATATGTAATCTGGGCGGAGTGCATCAGGGTATATGTTAGCTGGGCGGGATTCATCAGGGCATATGTAAGCTGGGCAGAGTGCATTAGGGTATATGTAAGCCGGGCGGAGTGCATCAGGGTCAGGGGCGTAACTAGGAAAGACTGGGCCCCATAGCAAACTCTTGATCAGGCCCCCCCCCCCCCGGGTGCCACAAGCAGCCCCCCTTATAAATATTGCCCCCTGTAGAATGTGCCATACAGCCCCCCTGTAGACAGTGCTATATAGCCACGCCTATATACAGTGTCACACCCCATTTGTAGATAGCGCCCCCACCTCCCCCTTGTAGATAGTGCCATACAGCCCCCTGCAGATATCGCCATAAAGCCCCCACTGTATATAGCGCTATACAGCTCCCACTGTATATAGTGCCACACAGCCCCCCTGCCTTGCATGTAGTGCCACACTGCCCCCCTTAGTAGATAGTGTAGCACACCCCCCTTAGTAGATAGTGCCACACAGACTCCTGTAGATTGCGCCACAGCTCAATTTAGTGCAACCCCTGCCGTATAGGTTTGTTTGGTGTAAAACTACAGCCCCCAGCATGGCCCGAACAATGGTAAGGATATGCTGGGAGATGCTGTTTCACAAAAAAAAAGTCAGATCATAATCATAACAACTATCATCTCGCTGCAGATCATACAGTGATTACAGTGCTGATTAGAGGCAGAATAAACATTTACGTTAAGTGACTCACCGGTGTCTACCAGCCATGACCCATTTCTGCAGTGTTCCGCTCAGATGTCTTCAGCTTCTCACTTTTAAAAAGTTTCTGCACCTATAAGGGTATGTTCACACGTAGTCAACAAAAACGTCTGAAAATCCAGAGCTGTTTTCAAGGGAAAACAGACCTTGCTTTTCAGACGTTTTTTTACCAACTCGCATTTTTCGCTGCGTTTTCACGCCGTTTTCGCGGCGTTTTTTACGTCCGTTTTTGGAGCTGTTTTCATTGGAGTCTATGAGAAAACAGCTCCAAAAACGTCCAAAGAAGTGTCCTGCACTTCTTTTGACGAGGCTGTATTTTTACGCGTCGTCGTTTGACAGCTGTCAAACGACGACGCGTAAATAACAGGTCGTCTGCACAGTACATCGGCAAACCCATTCAAATGAATGGGCAGATGTTTGCCGACGTATTTGAGACGTATTTCCAGACGTAAAACGAGGCAAAATACGCCTCGTATACGTCTGAAATTTGGCCGTGTGAACATACCCTAAAAGAAGTTAAAATTCTCAACACCTCTAAATATAATAAAGCGTCACACAATGCTCCTCTAACTAGAAGGGTATGTTCACACGCATTATTTTCAGACGTAATCCGGGCGTTTTACACCTCGAATTACGCCTGAAAAAATGGCTTCATTACGCCTACAAACATCTGCCCATTGTTTTCAATGGGTTTTACGATATTCTGTTCCCATGAGGTGTAATTTTACGTGTCGCTGTCAAAATACGGCGCGCAAAAAGACGCCCCGCGAAAAAGAAGTGTATGTCACTTCTGGGGATGTTTTTGGAGCCGTTTTTCATTGACTCCATTGGAAAACAGCTCCAATAACGTCCGTAAAATACGCCGCGAAAAACGCGAGTTGCTACAAAAACGTCTGAAAACCAGTATTTTCAGACGTATTTTGCTAAGGCGTGTGAGCATACCCTAATAGTGCCATACACTGTGTCTCTGTTTATAATAGTACCATACACTGTGTCAAACACACACACACACACACACACACACACACACACAACGTGCCCCCTGTAGATAGTGCCCCCATAGCCCCCTGTAGATAGTGCCCTACATACAGCACTCTGTAGATAGTGCCCACATATGGACTCCAGAGCTGCAAGGCAATAGCGCTAACCACTGAGCCATCGTGCTGCCCTACATATAGCTTCCCCTATATATAGTGCTCCACGTATAGCACACCTCTGTAGATAGTGTCTCACATATAGCTCTCCCTGTATATAGTGTCCCACATATAGCCCACCCCTGTAGACAGTGCCCTACATATAGCCCCCTGTAGCTAGTGCCCCACAGGTAACCCACCCCTGTAAATAGTGTCCTACATATAGAACACCCCTAGAGAAAGTGCCCTAAAAATAGCTCCCCTATAGATAGTTCTCTACATATAGTCCACCCCTGTAGTGTCTCACATATAGCTCCCCTTGTATATAGTGCCCCACCTTTAGACCCCCCCTGTAGATAGTGCCCCATATCCCCACATATAGACACCCCTGTAGATAATGGCCCACATCCCCACATATAGACCCCCTGTATATAGTGGCCCACATCCCCACATATAGATCCCCCTGTAAGTAGTGGCCCACATCCCCACATATAGACCCCCTTGTATATAGTGGCCCACATATAGACCACCCCTGTATATAGTGGCCCACATATAGACCACCCCTGTATATAGTCACCCACATATAGACCTCCCTGTATATAGTGGCCCACATATAGACCACCCCTGTATACAGTGGCCCACACATTGACCACCTGTATATAGTGCCCCACAACCCAACATATAGACCCCCCTGTAGATAGTGCCCCACATATAGACCCCCCTATATAGTGACCCACATCCCCACATATACACAACCCCCCCCCCCCCGTAGATAGAGCCCCCACTATAGATAATGCCACTCACAGTTTTATTAGGAAAAAAACCTAAAAACTTTACATACTCACATGATCCCGTTCCCGCGCAGTCGGATGGCAATGCAGACCTGCTCTCTTCTGAGCATGTCTGCTGGAGCTGAACGACGCTTCGTTAAATGACGCTGACTGGCGGGGCAGAATGACTTGCCCTTTCAATTAGTGCCTTTCAAGCATGAAAGCGACGCAATGACGTCATCACACCGCTAGCGTCGTTGAAAGGAGCTGATTAGCGGGGCAAGTCATTTTGCCCCACCAATCAGCATCATTGTAAGGCGCTGAATGCCTGGCCATTCAGCGCTATTGCATGTATTTGACTGTCGCTAGCACCGGGGCCCCCTCTGATGCTAGCAACGCCTACGGGAATGAGAGGGCCTGTGTCGCCCGGCACATACTTGTTGGAGGCTCGGCAGCACGGACCCCATAGTAGCGGCGCTACCGCTGTAGCAGCCATAACAGCTGCTAGCGGCTCCACTGGGCATATGCAGGGGGGAGTGTCGGCTGGCGGCACAGGCCACCTCAAGCCATGGACCCCGTAGCAGCCACTGATCAGGGTATATGTAAGCTGTGCAGAGTAGATCAGGGTATATAAACAACCTAGAAGCACTAAAGCACAGGGGACATAACACCCGAATGGAATGTGTAAATATATAACTACCATGTATTGTAAAAAATATAAATTTTTATTTATGAACGACAATACATGGTATCACAGAAATATAAAAGTAGCTAGATAAAGCTGGTCATACACGGAGAGCAGCAGCAAAAAGATATAGATGTAAATATACCATGAGGTAAACAGACATAACCCATCTCAAACCTAACGTACCATGTCTAATAACACCATGTATATAGTACATAAGTGATGATATAGCTGTTGCAGAAAGACAAGCAGATATAAAGATGCTAGGTACAGCCACAAACACTACAAGGTGATAAATATATATGGCAGTGGCAAAAATACGAAAAGCCAATTCAGGTAAACTAACACAATTGAAACAATCACCAGTAATGAAGGTAACAGGGCATACCTAGACCCATGGTGGAGGAACAGGACGTGGAGAGATGTGGAACAAAACAGAACGCCTCAAAGCGCGTTTCGCCTAGGACCGGCTTCGTCAGGAGGCTGATGATATTAAAATAAAGGGGAGCTTTTATAGGAAGGCTGGCAACACTAACTATTAAATATTCTCACCTGTGAGTAATGTGCAGATCGACGCTCAGTTCACATGATGCGAGAGCCTGCATCACTGGAAGCGCCATGTGTTTGCACGGTGATGACGCGCCTCGTCATGTGACAATAGACGCACATCACCATGGAGATGAAGACAACAGAGAAGACACTCCGGAATGCGGGAATCACAGCGCATGCGCCAATGGGCGTCCGTGCACACAGTACACAAATGAGAAATACTGAAGAATAATGTCTATTGGGAGTGGAGGGGATTAACAGGAAAAATCCCACGTGCAGATGAAACATCAAAATAGTGCCATAATCTCTGAACATATAAAATATACGATATAGAATACAATATAAAAATATATATATGCACAAATTGAAAAACATAATTACATATAGGTATACATCTCATCATATATATAAAAAAATAAAATAATGAATAATAATAAATTAGTAAAAAATATTTCATGAATAAATGACACATAAATATGCCCTGTCAAATAGAAAACAAACAAGTGAGGGAATGGTATATAATACATATAAATTAACGTGTTAGAAGTGAGATATAAATATAAATAAATAAATATATTATGTGAAATGAAAAAAATATGTGAAACCAAAAACATGAGAAAAATAATAAATAAAAATACAAATAAAACCGTGCAAACACACATCTAGAATGTATATGAAACCCATAAAAAGTGCAAAATACTGTACAATGTGCATTATACTCTATGGACAAAGCATACATGAATAATATACATAACCATATATATACATAATACATGTATAGTTAAATATATAAATAATGAAAAATAGATAAATAAATAAAGTTAAAAATAAATATAAATATAAAAATAAAAATGAAAAATGAAAAATAAAAGATAAAAAATAATGAATAACAATAAATAATCATAAAAGATAAATAAATAAACAAAACAATAAATATACATAATAAATTAAAAATTTATATAAATATTTATAAATAAACATTTAATACAAGTACAAAAAATATATATATAAATAAAAAATATGATAAAATAAATTAAATAAAAAAATAACTATGACAGATCAACACCAAACTAAATATACACAAAATGTCAATAAATCTATATGATTAAATCCCCATCATAATAATATCCTAAAAAATGTAAAATTATAATTAAAGAGACTGTCCAACGATGATCAATTTTTCAGAATATGTTTAGAATGATAGAACCGCCTTGAAGTAGGATAACAGCAGATATAGACATCAGGATAGAATAGCCAGCAAAACTAGAATACAAAAGACGAAAATTAGAACATATAAATCAAAGGAACCCCCCCCCCCACATAAAAGACAATTAAAATTTGCGCAGGTTAGTTACAGAAAGGGTTTGAAGCTAGTGGCCTCATTCATGCCAAAAGGTGTGGTGGTATGTAGCAGCGTGATCCACTTCATTTCTTTTTTCAAGAGCGCTTTACAAATATTGCCACCCCTACACCCCAAATTGACCTTATCAATACCCCAAACCCTTAGGCCCCTAGGGTTGCAAGAGTGATATTCACGAAAATGGCGGGGAATAGGTTGTAGTTGGTCAAACTCTTTGGTGTTAATGGCTGACTGGATCTTACTGACATGTTCATGCACTCGTATCTTCAACGGTCTACTGGTCATTCCAATATAGATCAAGTCGCAAGGACATGTGGCAAAATAGACCACAGCTTCTGTTTTGCAAGTAATGTTAAAAACAATTTTGTAGTCCCTATCCCCCTTAGAATTAAAAAAGGAGGATGAGCGCAAAATGTATTTGCAAGAGGCACAGCTGCCGCAGTTGAATGATACCCATGGAGGACCACGACCGCCAAATGGATTGGTTAAGGTCTTGGAGATATAGTGGCTAGATGTCAAAAGATCACGTAAGTTCTTAGAACTCCTCCACATAATGGAGGGATTCTTGGGCAAACAGTTGGACAGATCTTGATCCGTAAGAAGTACATTCCGGTGTTTTTGCACAATCTTACGGATTTCAACCCATTGGGAGTTGAAAGTAGTAATAAACCTAATGTTTTGATCCAAAGTTTGTTTTTATTTAGGCTTACTCACCTCTCGTGATGAATGTTTGGCTCTCAAATATACATATCTAATATCTCTGTGGTTGTAGCCGCGATCGCGAAAACGTACTGACATAGATGCTTGGTATTCAAATTTACTTAAATTGGAGCAGATACGCCGAGCCCTTAAGAATTGGCCCGTTGGTCTGGCCTTCTTGACTTTAGGATAATGAAAGGAGGTAGCATGGAGAAGTGCATTGGTCAAAGTCACTTTTCTGAAAATGTCTGTAGAGACAACTTTATTAACCCCGTAAGGACGCAGCCTAGTTGTGGCCTTAAAGAGGCTCTGTCACCAGATTTTGCAACCCCTATCTGCTATTACAGCAGATAGGCGCTGCAATGTAGATTACAGTAACGTTTTTATTTAAAAAAACGAGCATTTTTGGCCAAGTTATGACCATTTTTGTAGTTATGCAAATGAGGCTTGCAAAAGTCCAAGTGGGTGTGTTTAAAAGTACAAGTCCAAGTGGGTGTGTATTATGTGCGTACATCGGGGCGTTTTTAATACTTTCACTAGCTGGGCGATCTGATGAGAAGTAACATCCTCTTCTCTTCAGAACGCCCAGCTTGTGACAGTGCAGATCTGTGACGTCACTCACAGGTCCTGCATCGTGACGGCCACATCGGCACCAGAGGCTACAGCTGATTCTGCAGCAGCATCAGCGTTTGCAGGTAAGTCGATCTTACCTGCAAACGCTGATGCTGCTGCAGAATCAACTGTAGCCTCTGCTGCCGATGTGGCCGTCACGATGCAGGACCTGTGAGTGACATCACAGATCTGCACTGTCACAAGCTGGGCGTTCTGAAGAGAAGAGGATGTTACTTCTCTTCACAGCGCCTAGCTAGTAAAAGTATTAAAAACGCCCCGATGTACGCACATAATACACGCCCACTTGGACTTTTACTTTTAAACACACCCACTTGGACTTTTGCAAGCCTCATTTGCATAATTACAAAAATGGTCATAACTTGGCCAAAAATGCTCGTTTTTTAAAAATAAAAACGTTACTGTAATCTACATTGCAGCGCCTATCTGCTGCAATAGCAGATAGGGGTTGCAAAATCTGGTGACAGAGCCTCTTTAAGGCTCAGAGCCCATTTTTCAAATCTGACATATTTCACTTTGTGTGGTAATAACATCGGAATGCTTAAACCTATCCAAGCGATTCTGAGATTGTTTTCTCGTGACACATTGGGCTTCATGTTCGTGGTAAAATTTGGTCGATATATTCAGTGTTTATTAGTGAAAAATTGCAAAATTAAGAGAAAATGTTGAAAAAATAGAATTTCTAAGAATTTAAAGGCATCTGCTTGTAAAACAGACGGTTATACCACCCAATATAGTTACTAGTTCACATTTTCCATATGTCTACCTTAGATTGGCATCGTTTTTTGAACATTCTTTTACTTTTCTTGGACGTAACAAGGCTTAGAACATAAACAGCAATTTCTCATATTTTTAAGAAAATTTCAAAAGGCTTTTTTTTTAAGGTACCTGTTCAGTTCTGAAGTGGCTTTGAGGGGCCTATGTATTATAAACCCCCATAAAACACCCCATTTGAAAAACTAGACCCCTCAAAGTATTCAAAACAGCATTTAGAACGTTTTTTAATCCTTCAGGCGTTTCACAGAAATTAAAGCAATGTGGAGGTGAAATTTGCAAATTTCATTTTTCTTGCTGAATTTCAATTTTATTCAATTTTTCTCTTTAACACAGAAGGTTTTACCAGAGAAATACTACTGAATATGTATTGTCCAGATGCTGCAGTTTTTAGAAATGTCCCACATGTGGCTCTGGTGCTCTCGTGGACTAAAACACAAGCCCTAGAAGCAAAGAAGCACCTAGTGCATTTTGAGGCCTCTTTTTTATTAGAATATATTTAGGCAGCATGCCAGGTTTGAAGAGGTGTTGAGGTATCAAAGCTATAGAAACCCACCAGAAATGCCCCATTTTGGAAACTACACCCCCTCAAGGAATTCATTTATAGTTGTTGTTATCATTTTGACCACACAGTTTTTTCACAGCACCTATTTGAATTGGGCTCTGAAATTAAACAATTAATTTTTTTCCAATAAGATGTCATTTTTGATCAAAATTTCTTATTTTTACATGGAACAAAATACCCTATTTTGTTGCCCAATTTGTCCTTAGTGTGGCAATATCCCATTTGTGGTGATAAACTGCCGTTTGGGCCCATGGGAGGGCTCAGAAGGAAAGGAGCGCTATGTGTTTGTTGGAGTCCAGATTTTGCTGGATTGGTTTTCGGGTGCCATGTCGCATTTGCAGAGCCCCAGAGGTATCAAAACAATGGAAACCCACCAGAAGTGACACCATTTTGGAAACTACACCCCTCAAGGAATTAATTTATGGTTGTTGTTATCATTTTGACTGCACAGTTTTTTCACAGCACCTGTTTGAGTTGGGCTGTGAAATTAAAAAAATGTAATTTATTCCAATAAGATGTCATTTTTTATCTAAATTTCTTATTTACACAGGGAACAAAATACCCCATTTTGTTGCCCAATTTGTCCTTAATGCGGCAATACCCCATTTGTGGTGATAAACTGCCGTTTGGGCCCATGGCAGGGCTCAGAAGGAAAGGACCACCATTTGGCCTACTGGAGCTTTTCTGGTGCTAAGTCATGTATGCAGAAGCCCCTGAGGTACCAGTACAGTTGAAACCCCAGAGAAGTCACCCCATTTTAAAAACTACACCCCTTAAGACATTCATCTAGAGGTGTAGTGAGCATTTTGACCCCACAGGTACTGTGTAAAAGATAATGCGCAGCAGATGGTGCAGAGTGAGATTTGCAATTTTTTATATATATATATATATATATATATATATATATATATATATATATATATATATATATATGGCATGTCAGTGTCCGATATAGTGTGCCCAGCGTGCGCCACCGGAGATATACACCCCATAAGCTGTAATGTGGCTTCTCCCGGGTACGGAAATACCCTACATGTGGCTGTTATCAGCTGCCTGGGCACGCGGCAGGGCTCAGAAGGGAAAGATGAGGGGGATATGCTGTGCGGAGTGCATCAGGGTAAATTAAAAATTAATGGATGTATGATAAATTCGAAAACAATCTTTCATACAGAGCCCTGGTTTTTCGGGACACGTGTCGCATTGGTATATTGTTTCCCCCCTTATCCCCCTCTTTGAGCAGACTCTTGACTTTTTCCCTTCTTGGCAGTTTGTGGAACTTCTCCTGGAAAGTGTTGCCCTGGTACGATGCGTGTGGCCTCACTTCCAGAAGTACTGGGTGCTCCCTCTTCTTGGTCCCTAAAGATTAGGTTCTTGATAACCACCTCTTGAAATTCCAGGAAAGTTCCCCTCTGGCCTGCACATCGATGTAGCACGTACGCATTGTACAATGCCATCTGTATGATGTGCATGACCAACTTCTTATACCACACCCTCGATTTCCGCATGGTGCTGTAGGGCTTCAGGACTTGATCTGACAAGTCCACCCCTCCCATGTACCTATTGTAGTCCAGGATGCAGTCTGGTTTGGGGGTCTCTGTACTGGTACCTCATACAGGTACATGGGTACTGGTGTGACCATGTATTGTTGTCAATACAAGGACATCTCTCTTGTCCTTGTACTTGACACACAATATGTTGCTGCTAGAATGTGCCCTGCTCTCACCCCTTCTGAGTGTTTGCCCAAGCAGAGTCTTAGGGAGGCCTCTCAGATTTTTTTCTAGCAGTGCCGCATGCCACAATACTTCTGGAAGCGAGACACTTGAAGAGTGGGACGCTGTTATAAAAATTATCCAGGTAGAGGTGGTAACCCTGGTCCAGCAGTGGGTGCACCAAATCCCACACAATTTTTGCATTAATTCCTAGTAAGTGGGGGCATTCTGGGGGCTGAATACTGCTGTCTTTCCCTTCATATATCCTAAATTTATACGTATACCCTGATTCACTCTAGAAAAGCTTATACAACTACACGCCATACCTTGCCCTCTTACTCAGCAGGTACTGGCGGAATTGAAGCCTCCCTTTAAAACGAACCAGGGACTCATCAATAGAAATACACTTCTATGCTTGGGCAAACCGGGCACTGAAATGGTCTAATAGGGGTCTCAGTTTGTACAAACGGTCAAAACTGGGGTTGTCTTGCGGTGGGCACTGCTGATTATCCGTATAATGTAAGACGCAAAGTATTGCCTCATAACGCATCCTGGACATGGCCATACGGTACATCGGGGTGTGGTATAAGATGTTCGTGCTCCAGTAGGTCCTAATGGATGGCTTTTATAGAAGCCCCATGTTCAAGTGAAGTCCCCAGAACTTACCCAACTCTGCTGCATCTACAGGGGTCCACCTGTGGGATTGGACATAAAATGATGTGGGGTTCTTAGTAATATACTGTTGGGCATATAAATTCATCTGGGAGACCATAAGATCTATAAAGTCATCAGTGAAGAAGAACTTGAAAAAGTCCATTTCACTGAGCCCTGACGTATTAAATTTTATACCTGAGCTGCCCGTGTACTCTGGGAGTTGGGGCTCATAAATGTCTGGTATGGGGGCCCAAATGTGGTCACTTCGCTCGGGGGCTTGAACTGCGGCGGGGTCATTTCGCTCGGGGGCTTCAACTGCAGTGGTGGTCCTGGGGCGTCTCCTAGGGGGTTCCTCTTCTTCATCACTGGATGAGGAGGTGGATAAGTAAAAAAGCGTCTCACCATCCGACGACTCTGTGTCGGAGGCAAGAAATGAATATGCCTCTTTGGCACTAAATGTCCGTTGGAACATGTTTGATTTCTTCCCTAACTAGGAGCAATAGGCTGCTACCTAAACCGGACAAAAATATTGATGTTTTTATAGACAAGTGGGCTTCCCTGAGACTAAACCTAACTAGGGCGAGGGTTCCTAACACTAAACCTAACTAGATTTTATTTGAACTTCCCTGAGACTAAATCTAACTACAGCAACTATTCCCTGACACTAAACCTAACTAGATTATTCCAAGCTTCCCTAACACTAAACCTAACTACGGTGACGGGAGCCTGACACTAAACCTATCTAGATTATACCGAGCTTCCCAGACTCTAAACCTAACTACGGTGATGGACCCCTAACGCTAGATCTAACTACGGTGACAGATTCCTGACGCTAAATTCCCTGACGCTATACCTAACTACGCTTTTTGATGGTTCCCTGACACTAACTAACCCTAATACTAAACTAACCAGTTAAATTGTCTAAATTAAGTTGTTTTTTTTTTGTTTTTTTTTTATTTTTATATATTTTTTTGTTTTATATGTTTTATAAAGAAAAAAAAGAAAAAAATAATCCCCAGGGACCAAGAAATTCGTCCTGAAGACTAAGAAGTGGTCAATTATAGGAGATCACTGACCAAAAACATGGGGGGAACACAAAGAGGAAGGGTACAGGACTGGGTAGTGGATTGGGGAGGTGGGAAGCAGAAAAAAGTTGTTTTTTAACTTTTTTTTCACTCTTTTTCTTCTCTTCCTCTTCTCACAACCGCTCTGAACGCCTCGCTATCTCCAACACAGGCATTCAGAGCGGGTGCAGCAGGATGTGATGTCAGGGAGAGGAAGTGAAGAGACTGATCGCCACTATTGGACAGTTACTCACTAACTGACTAATAGTGGCGATCGTGGAGGCGGGACCATCGCGACAGGTCCCGGCGTATTGAGCTGTGATAGCCTGCTGTCGGAAACAGCAGCTGTCACAGCTCGTTCACGCGCCGGTGGAAAATGGCGATGCATTTTCCCTGCGACGTAATATTCCGTCGCTGAGAGCGAACGTATTGGTTAGCGCGAAGGAATATTACGTCGCTGAGCGCGAAGAGGTTAAAATCCTTAGAAATCAATACATCAAGAAACTCAACACATGACCTACTAAACTTCCATGTAAGCTTAATATTCAAATCATTGACATTAAGGGCGTATAGGAAGGTCTCTAAATTCTGCGTGGAACCCTGCCATATAAACAGAATATCGTCTATGTATCTTGACCATAGGAGTACAGCATCGTGTCCAGTAGTATTTTGGACTACTTATCTCTCCCACAGCCCCAGGAACAAATTGGCATATGAGGGCGCACAAGTGGCCCCCAATGCCGTACCCTGGAGCTGCAGGAAAAAGCGATCATTGAATGTAAATAAATTATGAGTAAGAGAGAACTCAAGCAAAGTTATCACCAAATCGATCAAGTCAGAATCATAGTCGATCATCCCCAAAATATATTTAGACGCACGTACCCAATGATCATGATAGATAGACGTGTAAAGGGATTCCACGTTGCATGTGAGTAAGAACATATCATTGTCCAGATGTAGACCATCAAGGCGTCGCAACACATCGATGGTATCCTTGACAAATGATGGCAAAGTCTCTACACACTTCTGGAGAAAAAAAGTAAACAAATCTACATATGTTCTCACAGAGACCACCCATGCCCAAGACAATAGGACGGCCCGGGGGATTGGTGGGATTCTTGTGGACTTTAGGTAACAAATAAAAAGTCGGTACAATCGGAAAATCCACCACCAATCCCTCTCTAAGTTTAGAACTAATGATATGCTCTTCCACAGCTCCTTGCAACAAGTTCTCTTTTAAAAGACACAGTGGGGACACAGGATAAACGACGATAGCAGTATAACATATTTAACGGTAGAAAAGCCTCACCTTCATACATTTGTGCAGGCCAGATCACAACATTGCCCCCCTTATCAGCAGGTTTAATAACAATTTCCTTAAGATCACAAAGTTGTTTAATAGCCTGTCTTTGATTGAAATTGAGATTGTAAAGCATCTGCCAAACACAGCTTCTGTGTCGACGCCCGTGGTTAATTAGTCTGCACCTGCTCCTAGGTTTGATAGAGTGACTCGATCTGCTACCACTCAGGCTGGTAGGCTTAGGAGTGGGAGAACCTATCATAGCCTGGCCAGACGGTTCTTGCTCCCGCCCTCGGTCTATTTATACCTTCATTTCCTGCTTGTCTTTGCCTGTGATTCTATCCTGTTTCCTGGCACTGCTGCTCCTGATATTATTATTGACCTTGCTTCATTTTGACCCTGGCTTTACCTACTACGCTCCTGCTCTGCGTTTGGTACCTCGTTCACTCCTGGTTTGACTCGGCTCGTTCTCTACGCCTGTTGCTCACGGTGTTGCCGTGGGCAACTGCCCCATTTCCCTTAGCTTCTGTGTACCCTTGTCTGTTTGTCTGTCGTGTACATATTGAGCATAGGGACCGTCGCCCAGTTGTATGCCGTCGCCTAGGACGGGCCGTGCAAGTAGGCAGGGACTGAGTGGCGGGTAGATTAGGGCTCACCTGTCTGTCTCCCTACCCAATCATTACAGAGATTGTGGGACAATCCAGTATCAGAGACAGATTCCAAGTCTCTTTTGACCAACTGGAGGACATACAGAGAGTGGGGGAAAATGTTGTGATCGGCGTTTGGGGTCGTTTGGGGTCACTATCAGCATCCTGTTCATCGAGGAGAGATACTAAGGCGTCCATAGCCTGTCTTTCAGCTGGTGAGTCAACCTGGTATATATAGTCTCGCCTACTGAAATGTATCTTAAAAAGAAGTTTACGAGAAAATAGTGCAAGATCTTTAATTGCGGTGAACAAATCAAATTTGCCCGTGGGCGAGAACGATAAACCCTTTTGTAAAACTTCAACCTGGGGAGGTGTAAGGACGTATGAAGATAAATTTATTACCTTTAAAATCCCCTCTTTTTCTTGTCCCTGTTGAAGTTCCCTCCTGTTTTTCTTTTTACCGAAGGTGTTCTCAGGTTGTAATTGGGGTCTCCATCTGTGAGGGCTCGGGGTCTGTCTAAAAAACCGCATTCCTCGACAGAAACTAAAGATGTCGAGGATGATGAACGCGAAAAAGATCGGGTTCTATCTTTTATTATTCCAACGATAAACTTTAATTGATTGGAAATCACCTAAGTCTCGTTGAAATTTCTTGATCTTGAGGTCCTGTATATTTTTTTCCCACTTAATGAGATCTTCCTCTACTGATTTATCAAAAATCACAAGATCTTCCTTGGCCAGGGTTTGTTGGATTTTATCCTTATGGAGATCAATCTCCTTCTCCAATGACTCAAATTTTTTGCGATCTGCTCCAATAAGTAACTCCAATAAAGTGTGTGAACACCTAGTAAGAGTATCCTCCCATTTAGAGACAAAGCTGGGATCCTCTCCCTCCAAAGTAGGGAAAACCTGTACATGCAAACCTCTAGGCAAAATAATCTTATGTAGATAATTCTCAAGTGCAGCCTTATTCCACCACACCTTAGTACGCCTTTCAAGAAGTTCTCGAATTTTAAGCTTCAAACCCTTAATGTCACCATTCTCTGAAACCCCTGCTAATCGCTCTCCAAATATGGATCCAAGACGTGTGATCCAGTCTTTATCACGTTTTCTAAAGTTCATGTATCCAGAGGTAATATCTGTGAACACAGACACAAATTATAGTAAACCTACAAGAAACCTCAAAAAAAAGAAGAAAAGGGGGTCCCCAACAAACTGCAGAAACAACCTAGAAGCATTAAAGCACAGGGGACATAACACCCCAATGGAATGTGTAAATATATAACTACCACATATTGTGAAAAATATAAATCTTTATTTATGAACGACAATACATGGTATCACTGAAATATAAAATTAGCTAGATAAAGCTGGTCATACACGGAGAGCAGCAGCAAAAAGGTATAGATGTAAATATACCATGAGGTAAACAGACATAACCCATTTCAAACCTAATATCCCATGCCTAATAACACCATGTATATCAGGGGTCTCAAGCACGCGGCCCGCGGGCCGCATGCGGCCTCTGGGGCTGTCATCTGCGGCCCGCGGGACACAGAGCCGCTAGTATCGGCTTTGCTCCGAGACTCTGGAATTCCCTGACATCGCTGTCCACATATGAACAGCGATGTGTGGGGCTTCCCCAGAGCGGAGTCCTGTGCAGAGTGCTAGTACAGGCTCTGCTCCGGGACTCTGTGGAATTCCCTGACATCGGTGTCGATGTTTGGACACACGATGTCTGGGGCTTCCCCAGTTCCGGAGTTCCGTGCAGAGCGCTAGTACAGGCTCTGCTCCGGGACTCTGTGGAATTCCCTGACATCGCTGTCCATATATGGACAGTGTGTCAGGGTCTTCCCCATAGCGGAGTCCCGGGCAGAGCGCTAGTATCGGCTCTGCTCCGGGACCCTGACGAATTCCCTGACATCGGTGTCCATATATGGACAGTGTGTCAGGGTCTTCCCCAGAGCAGAGTCCCGGGTAGAACGTTAGTACAGGCTCTGCTCCGGGACTCTGGAATTCCCTGACATCGCTGTCCACATATGAACAGCGATGTCTGGGGCTTCCCCAGAGCCGGAGTCCCGTGCAAAGCGCTAGTATCGGCTCTGCTCCTGGACTCTGTGGAATTACCTGACATCGCTGTCCATTTTTTGACACACGATGTCTGGGGCTTCCCCAGAGCCGGAGTCCCCGGCAGAGCACTAGTATAGGCTCTGCTCTGGGACTCTGGGGAAGCCTCTGACATTGCTGTCCATACATCGACAATGATGTCAGGGGCTTTCCCAGAGCAGGAGCCCCAGTGATGTCAGGAGCACAGCTGGAGTCCCAGGAAGAGACTACTAGTGCTCTGCCCGGGTCTCCAGCTCTTGGGTTACCCCTGACATCCATGTCCATATATGGACAGTGATGTCAGGAGCAGAGCTGGAATCCCAGGCAGATTGCTAGAAGCGGCTCTGCTCCAGGACTCCAGCTCTGGGCAAGCCCCTGATATCACTGTGGCAGCATCTGCGGAGGGCACTGTGGCAGCATCTGCAGAGGGCACTGTGGCAGCATCTACGAGGGCACTTTGGCAGCATCTTCGAGCGCACTGCGGCAGCATCTACAGAGGACACTGTGGCATTATCAAGGGGTTTGTTGCATTATCTACAGAGGGCACTGTGGCAGCATCTACAAAGGACTCTGTGGCAGCATCTACAGAGGACTCGGTGGCAGCATCTACGGAGGACTCGGTGGCAGCATCTACAGAGGGCACTGCGGCAGCATCCACAGAGGGCACTGCGGCAGCATCCATGGAGGGCACTGCGGCAGCATCCACGGAGGGCACAGTGGCAGCATCCACAGAGGGCACAATGGCAGCATCCACAGAGGGCACTGCGGCAGCATCCACAGAGGGCACTGCGGCAGCATCCACAGAGGGCACTGCGGCAGCATCCACCGAGGGCACTGTGGCACTATCTAAAAAGCGGCTGCCCAATCTTGACATGTGTGTCTGCCAAACGCTGCTAACTGAGCCGCCGGACTGCATTTAGCGACACTTAAACTGGAAAACTAGATTGTTGAAATAAGCACGTGGAGAATTCTCTCAAATTTTAAACCTAGTGGTATTATTATAGTAATGTAGTGTTATAGTAGTTCAAATAAGTAATTGATTAACAATAATTTTGTATTGTATCCAATTTGAAAGTAATGCGGAGCGTCAACTTTCCATTTTTTCTATATGCGGTCCACTTACCCGGCCGAGTTTGAGACCCTGTTCTAAAGGGTGTCCGTGGTATAGTACAAAATATCCGCACTCCAACATTGCCTAATCTTTGATTTCTTCACTAGTCCCATATGTAGTAAAGACTCAAAAATGTCATAGTTTACGCTCTAATTACAGGGTCTACTAGTGGGGGCTAGCAAATGATGATGTGGGGTTTAGGTGAAGAACTGCTGCACATATAACATAGTCTGGGTCGTCGTTTTGCATTATTGCGTTCCGAGAGTCATAACTTTTTATTTTTCCGTTGAAGAGCTGTGTGAGTGCTTTATTTTCACGGGTCGAGCTTTAGTTTCTATTAGTATCATTTTGGGGTACATGCGAGACTAAAAAACAGAAATTCTGTAACTTTTTTTAATAAATTTTAACGGCGTTCTCTGTGCAGTATAAGCAACATGTTTACTTTATTCTGCGATTCGATACGATTACGGCAATACCAAATTTATATTGTTTTAATATGTTTTACAACTTTTACACAATAAAAATACTTTTTTCTAAATAAAGTAATGTTTTAGTGTCACCATATCCTGAGAGCCATAACTTTTTTATTTTATTGTAACAGAGCTGTGTGAGGGCTTGTTTTTTGCGTGACAAAATGTAGTTTGTATTGGTACCATTTTGGGGTACTTACAACTTTTTGATCACTTTTTATTCAGTTTTTCTGGAAACAACGTAAAAAAAATATGGAAATTCTGCTATTGTTTTTTATTTTATGTTTTTACTGTGTTTTTATAGGTCAGGCTGATATGAACACGGAGATAGCTATTATGTATTGTTTACTTTTATTTTTTCATTTTTTTTTTCTAATTATAAAGGATTTGATCAGAGAAACAGGGCAATTATTTTTTTATTACATAAAACTTGTACTTATTTATCTAAAACATTTTTTTTACTTTTTTTCACTTTTTCTTCTACACTTACTTGGGGACTTGAAGATCTGATCTTCTGATCCCCTGTATAATACACAGCACTACTTATGTTTGTACTTGTGTAGTGCAGTGTATTGTAACTGTCATTTTACAACTGACAGTTAAGCCTATTACGACCTGCATTGGGCAGGACCTAATAAGCTTCCGTACCTGGAAACCAGGAAGCCGTTGCTAGGCTTCCTGTTTGCCAAGGCAACCATCGGCACCCCGCTATTTTTCGTGTGGGGCCAACGAGCAACAGAGGGAGCCCCCTCCCTCTATGTCAATCACTTAAATGCCACTGTTGCTATTGACAACGGCATTTAATGGGTTAAACGGCAGCGATTGGAGAGAACTGTGATCACCGCCGTTGCAGTGGGATGTCGGCTGTATATTGCATCCGACACCTGCTGAAGATGAAGAGCGCACAACTCCTGTGCCCGCTTCATCCTCAGGGCATTACTGTACGCCCATTTGTGGGAACGCACCGCTAAAAAGGACGTTCAGTAACGCCCATTTGCAGGAAGGGGTTCATGAGCAATTAGCATATAGTGTGCACCATTTAAAAGTTGATTTTATAGATTTTGCTGCATCTGAAAAAAAAACATACAAGGGAATGTTTGGAAATATTGTCAGGTCACGTATTACCGCATGGTGACAGTTCAAGGGGTTAAAACTACTTGACAGGTTCCCATTAAATATACAATGATATGAATATAATTTCATCTGCCCTGCAATTTTGTTATTATAAATAATGTATATCCTATATAATTACATCACCAGAAGAAAGCTCTGACATATATATGTCACTAGAACCAAGCTCAGTACATAAATACAGCACCAGAACAAAGCTCAGTACATATATACAGCACCAGACCCAAGTGCAGTACATATATACAGCACCAGAACAAAGCTCATACATAAATACAGCCCCAGAACCAAGCATAAAACATAAATGCAGCACCAGAACAAAGCTCAGTACATAAATACAGTACAGGAACCAAGCTCAGTACATATATGCAGCCCCAGAACAAAGCATAATACATAAATACAGCCCGAAAGCCAAGCTCAGTACATATATACAGCCCCAGAACCAAACATAATACATAAATACAGCACCAGAACCAAGCTCAGCACATATATACAACAGCAGAACCAATCTAAGTAAATAAATACATCCCAGAACCAAGCTCAGTACTTATATACAGTAGCAGAAACAACCTTAGTACATAAATACGGCACCAGCACAAATACAACTCAATTTAGTGCAACCCCTGCCTTGTAGGTTTGAACGGCATAAATCTATACAGTGAAGGAAATAAGTATTTGAGCCCTTGCTGATTTTGTAAGTTTGCCCTTTGTCAAAGACATGAACAGTCTAGAATTTTTAGGCTAGCTAATTTTACCAGTGAGAGATAGATTATATTTTTAAAAAAAAAACAGAAAATCACATAGTCAAAATTATATATATTTATTTGCATTGTGCACAGAGAAATAAGTATTTGATCCCTTTGGCAAACAAGACTTAATACTTGGTGGCAAAATCCTCGTTGGCAAGCACAGCAGTCAGACGTTTTTGTAGTTGATGATGAGGTTTGCACACATGTTAGATGGAATTTTGGCCCACTCCTCTTTGCAGGTCATCTGTAAATCATTAAGATTTCGAGGCTGTCGCTTGGCAACTCGGATCTTCAGCTCCTTCCATAAGTTTTCGATGGGATTAAGGTCTGGAGACTGGCTAGGCCACTCCATGACCTTAATGTGCTTCTTTTTGAGCCGCTCCTTTGTTGCCTTGGCTGTATGTTTCGGGTCATTGTCGTGCTGGAAAACCCAGCCACAAGCCATTTTTAATGTCCTGGTGGAGGGAAGGAGGTTGTCACTCAGGATTTGACGGTACATGGCTCCATCCATTCTCCCATTGATGCGGTGAAGTAGTCCTGTGCCCTTAGCAGAGAAACACCCCCAAAACATAATGTTTCCACCTCCATGCTTGACAGTGGGGACGATGTTCTTTGGGTCATAGGCAGCATTTCTCTTCCTCCAAACACGGCCAGTTGAGTTAATGCCAAAGTGCTCAATTTTAGTCTCATCTGACCACGCACCTTCTCCCAATCACTCTCAGAATCATCCAGATGTTCATTTGCAAACTTCAGACGGGCCTGTACATGTGCCTTCTTGAGCAGGGGGACCTTGCGGGCACTGCAGGATTTTAATCCATTACGGCGTAATGTGTTAACAATGGTTTTCTTGGTGACTGTGGTCCCAGCTGCCTTGAGATCATTAACAAGTTCCCCCCGTGTAGTTTTCGGCTGAGCTCTCACCTTCCTCAGGATCAAGGATACCCCACGAGGTGAGATTTTACATGGAGCCCCAGATCGATGTCGATTGACAGTCATTTTGTATGTCTTCCATTTTCTTACTATTGCACCAACAGTTGTCTCCTTCTCACCCAGCGTCTTACTTATGGTTTTGTAGCCCATTCCAGCCTTGTGCAGGTCTATGATCTTGTCCCTGACATCCTTAGAAAGCTCTTTGGTCTTGCCCATGTTGTAGAGGTTAGAGTCAGACTGATTAATTGAGTCTGTGGACAGGAGTCTTTTATAAAGGTGACCATTTAAGACAGCTGTCTTTAATGCAGGCACCAAGTTGATTTGGAGCGTGTAACTGGTCTGGAGGAGGTTGAACTCTTAATGGTTGGTAGGGGATCAAATACTTATTTCTCTGTGCACAATGCAAATAAATATATATAATTTTGACTATGTGATTTTTTATTTTTTTTTTTATATATAATCTATCTCTCACTGGTAAAATTAAGCTAGCCTAAAAATTTTAGACTGTTCATGTCTTTGACAGTGGGCAAACTTACAAAATCAGCAAGGGATCAAATACTTATTTCCTTCACTGTAGTTGCCAGAATGGCCCGAACAATGGTAAGAATATGCTGGTAGTTGCTATATCACAAAAGAAAAATCATACCACCCCAAAATCTCGGTGCAGATGATACAGTGACTACAGTACTGATTAGAGGCAGAATAAACATTTAAAGAGGCTCTGTCACCACATTATAAGTGCTCTATCTCTTACATAATTAGTTTGTCGCTATAATGTAGGTAACAGCAGTGGTTTTTATTTAGAAAAACTATCTAATTCACCAAGTTATGAGGGATTTTAGCTTTATGCTAATCACTTTCTTAATGCCCAACTGGGCGTGTTTTTACTTTTGACCAAGTGGGCGTTGTGGAGATCAGCGTCATACACTCCTCTCCATTAATTTACTTTGCACATAGTGATCCTGCGTTGTTCACTATGTGCTGTCACATACTCACACATTAACGTTACTGAAGTGTCTTGACAGTGAATAGACATCACTTCCAGCCAGGACGGGATGTCTATTCACAATCCCGACACTATGTTAACCTTACAGCACAGCAAGCGTGATCTCACTGTAAGCTGTCATTTACAGCGTGATCTCGCAAGATTACGCTTGCTGTGCTGTAAGTCCCACACAAACATTACCGAAGTGTCGGGATTGTGAATAGACTTCCCGTCTTGGCTGGAAGTGATGTCTATTCACTGTCCACTGTCAGGACACTTCAGTAACGTTAATGTGTGACAGCACATAGTGAACAATGCAGGATCACTATGTGCAGAGTAAATGAATGGAGAGAAGTGTATGATGCTGATTGGTCAGCGTCATACACTTCTCTCCACATTGCCCACTTGGTCAAAAGTAAAAACATACCCAGTTGGGCATTAAGAAAGTCATTAGCATGAAGCTAAAATCGCTCATAACTTGGTGAAAATAGATTGTTTTTCTAAATAAAAAACACTGCTGTTACCTACATTATAGCGCCGCTCTCATTATCTAAGAGATAGGGCACTTACAATGTGGTGACAGAGCCTCTTTAAGTGACTCACAGGTGGTGTCTTCTTAGATACTAGTTGTTATTTTTCTCTTTTCTTCTCCATCCGGTCCAGACCTCTGTGATAACTTCTCCGGCCACAGCCCATTTCTTCAGTTTTCCGCTCAGATGTCTTCAGCTTCTCACTTTTCAAACATTTCTGCACCTATAAACGAAGATAAAATTCTCATGGTGCCACACACTACGCCCCAAAATATAATAGAGCCATGCACTGTGTCCCGTATTATAATAGCACCATACACTGTGTCCCTGATTATAATAGCACCATACACTGTGTCACACACACACACACACACACACACACACACACACAGTGCCTCATGTAGTTAGTGCCCCACATAGAGCCCACTGTAAATAGTGCCCCCCGTAGAGCCCCCTAGAGACAGTGCCCCACATAGAACCCTCTGTAGACAGAGCCCCACATAGAGCCCCCTGTAGACAGTGCCCCACATAGAGCCCCCTGTAAACAGTGCCCCACATAGAGCCCCTTGTAGAGAGTGCCCCACATAGAGCCCCCTGTAGATAGTGCCCAACATAAAGCTCCCTGTAGATATTGCCCCTACATAGATCCCCCTGTAAATAGTGGCACCCATAGATCCCCTTTAGATATTAGCCCCTATAGATAGTGCACCACATATAGATACCCTGTAGATAGTGCCCCACATATAGCCCCCTGTAGATAGTGTCCCACATATAGCCCCCCTGTAGATAGTGCCCCACATATAGCCCTCCTGTAGATAGTGACCCACATATAGTCCCCTGTAGATAGTGACCCACATATAGTCCCATATCGTTAACAAAAAAAAACAACTTTACATACACATCTTATCCCGTTCCCGCACCGTCCTCTTGCAATGCAGGCCTGCTCTCTTCTGAGTAGGTTTTCTGGGGCTGAATGACGCAATGACTTCATCGTGCCGCTTGCGTCATTAAAAGGCGCTTAATAGCAGGGCAAGGCATTCTGCCCTGCCAATCATCGCCTTTCAATGACTCAAGCAGCACGATGACATCATCGTGTCGCTTACGTCGTTGAAATGCGCTGATTGCCCGAGTGCTGTTCCCTTCTATTCAACGACGCTCCATTTAACGTGCCCTTCCATTCGCGCTGCTTACGTCATTCAAAGGCGCTGAATGCAGTGCTTATGCATGTAATTGCAGGAGGTGGTGGTAGCTGGTTTCAGTGGCACCGACCGCTTCAGGCGAGATGCTCATCTTGCCTCATGGAAGGTGTGGCCCTGGTTGTTGATAAGGAAAACGAACAATACCACAACTCAATGGGAGTAATCCATTAAAACTAGATTTCTGTATGGGTTTTAACCCCTTGTTGACAGTTATGTCATAGCCGGACTGAGCCCGCTCCATGCTCAGGAGGTTTTGGCTGTATGTTACAGCTGACACCTCACACTAACGGCTGGGATTACAGATAACTCTGTTCCGGCCATTTAAATGCTTAGAAGCCTCGGACAATAGCAAGAGAGACAGCCTCCTCTGACAGCCCATCAACATGATCACAGGATGCCAATGGTTAAGGCTACCAGATCTGCCATCTTTGTGCTCCTATTAAAGGGGTTTTCCACTTTCTGACAAGTGACGACCTATCCACTGGATTGGTCATTAGTATATGATTGGTGCGTGTCTGTGTCCTGCACCGATCCGCCACTCCGGCTGCATCCGGGCACCAGATGATTTTGCCAGAAGCAGATGGCTCCGGTCAAAGAATAGCGGCTGAGCTGCAGTATTGCAGCTCTGCTCTTATTCAAGTGACTAGGAGCAGAGCTTCAGTTCTGTCGAACGGCCGCTATGCAGTGGTCGGAGCCATTAGCTTGCGGCTCCAACTACTGCATCTCGTTCCAATAATCCGGTGCACGTAGGTAGCCGGATTTGCGGATCAGTGTGGGGTCCGGGTGTTGGACATGCACCGATCATATACTGATGACCTATCCGGTGGATAGGTCATCAGTTTTCAGAAAGTGGACAACCCCTTTAAAGAGGCTCTGTCAACACATTATAAGTGCCCTATTTCCTATATAAGGAGATCGGCGCTATAATGTAGGTGACAGTGATGCTTTTTATTTTTGAAAAACTATCTATTTTAAACCACTTTATTAGCTTCATGCTAATGAGTTTCTTAATGCCCAATTGGGCGCATTTTTACTTTTGACCAAGTGGGCGTTGTAAACAGGAGTGTATGACAGTGACCAATCAGTGACCAGTCAGCGTCATACACTTCTCCCCATTCATTTACACAGCAGCATCGTGTTCTTACTAGAACACGATGTGCAGCCACATACACACACATTAACGTTAATCAAGTGTCCTGATAATGAATATACAGCCAGGACATCATGTGTATTCAGAATCCTGACACTTCTGAATCTTTTCTGTGAGATTCCAGCAAGCCACGCGTAATCTCACGAGATTACGATGTAAACGAGATTTTGTTTCCCTTGCTGGAAATCTCACAGAAAAGATTCAGAAGTGTCAGGATTCTGAATACACATGACGTCCTGGCTGGGGATAATGTATATTCATTATCAGAGGACACTTGATTAACGTTAATGTCTGTGTATGTGGCTGCACATCGTGTTCTAGTAAGAACGCGATGCTGCTGTGTAAATGAATGGAGAGGAGTGCATGACACTGATTGATCAGCGTCATACACTCCTCTGTATAACGCCCACTTGGTCGAAAGTAAAAACACGCCCACTTGGGCATTAAGAAACTCATTAGCATAAAGCTAAAAATCGCTAATAAAGTGGTTTAAAATAGATCGTTTTTCTAAATAAAAAGCATCACTGTCACCTACATTATAGCGCCACTCTCCTTATGTAGGAGATAGGGCACTTATAATGTGGTGACAGAGCCTCTTTAAGTCCTATTAATGGTGCATTGAAAAACAAACCCTCATAGATCAATGGACAAATAAAAAAGTTATGGCTTTTGGAAGGTGGGGAGGAAAAAACGAAAATGAAAAAAGGGTTGCGGCAGAAAGGAGTTAATACAGAACCGTGTGCAAAGTCTTCTACACTAATCTCTACAAACTTAAAGGTGCAACATAAATGAGGGTGGAACAGCTGCGATTCCCACCAATCTCAAAAAAAATTGGGCCCAGACTCAACCTTGCTGCAATGGAAAGTTGGCTGCTAATGGAAGTTCATCGCTCTATTGACCAGGTCTGCGCAAGAACCCACTCATTTTGGGATATCGCTAGGGACAACCCCTATATAACTCACTGTCCCTGATATCTTTGATTATAGAAATTTTACTATTAGTTTACCTTGCCTATGTGTCTAAGCCGAGACTAGGCATACAGCTTCATTATCATTGACCTTCCAAAAGAGTAACGTAAATACTGTCATTGGCAGTAAAATAAAGATTTAAAGAGTACTTGTCATTATATATTTTTTCCCATAAGTAAATTAACAGTACAAGCCCGGATAAGAAACTTTCAATTATATTTTATTACAGAGAAATTCTTACCAGCCCCCCCCCCCCCCCCCCACCTCATGTCTGTACCTGTCCACTCACTTTAAATTTTGAAAAGGCAACAATGAGACAGATAATCAACATTACGGAGAAACAGATTACAGCTTGAGCTAATAGATATCTATGGAGAAGGGAGAGTGTGTCTACTACATGTTCGCTTCTCGGCCTTTAGGCTAAGATCAAGTGTAGTATCTGTTCATATTAGTCCTTATAAGGGCAGATAGCTCAGAGAACCACAAGGGGCTATTATCATTAGCTTAGCGATCAAAGAGCGTTCCAGACGAAGCTGGCGACGAACTGCGGAGAAAGAACCAGCAAAGACGACGATCCAGAAGGGAGAATCGTCATAGGGGAAGAAGCTTCGGGACATCGCTGCCGGGAAGAAGAACTGCGACAGAGAGCTTTGGAGAAGAACCGCTGCTGAAGGGGATCTTCAAAGAAGCTCGGCCGCAGAAGAAGAAGCTCGACGAGGAACTGCTGCGGAAGAAATTTTGTGGAAGAACCTCGGCCAGCAGGGAGAAGATTAGTATTCAGTGAAGAAGGAGGTGATGGAAGTCATCACAGACTACTACCGAAGCCTCTACTCCATGAAGACCACTGACCCCGAAGCTGCCGATAAATTCCTGTCAGTTATCACTAACCACCTTGATCCTGCAGGTACAGAGGCTAAGGATGTTCCTCTGATGGTGGAGGAGCTGCTATCTGCTGCTAAATCCTTCAGACCCGGCAGGACCCTGGGCAGTGACGGTCTCCCAGCAGAGCTCTATGTAGTGCTGGGGGACCTGATCTGTCCGGACCTGCTGGAGCTCTATGGGGAGATGGTGGTGGAGGGCAGAATGCCGCTATCATTGAGAGAAGGCATGATCACGATCTTGTATAAGCAGAAGGGGGAGAGATGTGACTTGAAAAACTGGCGTCCCATCTCTCTACTGAACGTGGACTACAAGATCCTCGCCAAAGTATTGGCCAACAGACTGAAGGTTGTCATCGGACGAATCATCGGATTGGACCAAACCGAGGGACACGATGCATTATATGCAAAACCGCCGTACACACGTGGCCCTGTTCAATCTTGATGAGGAGAAGGCTTTTGACCGGGTCTCTCAAAAATTTATGGGTAAGGCTCTGCGTAGGCTGTGGCTTGGCAGGATGTTCTGTTTGTATGTTAACCTAATGTGTTCTGACATTTACAGCACGGTGTTGGGGATCGGCTGGAGGACTTACCTCTTTCCTGTAATGTCGGAGGTTAGACAAGGCTGTCCCCTTTCACCTCTCCTTTTTGTCTGTGTTATAGAGCTCTTCGCAGAGGCTATCCGGCAGAATGGAGAGATCAGAGGGATCACTGCACCAGGTCCAGGACACTTCGAGGTCAAGTGCTCGCTGTAATTGGATGATGTGACCGTCTTCTGTGCTGACCAGCGTTCGGTGACTGCACTCTTCCAGACCTGCGAGGAGTTCGGACGGGCTTCAGGGGCAAAAGACAACAGCGGGAAGTCAGTAGCTATGCTCTTTGGAAAATGGTATCTGCCTTCTTCTGCCCCCTTCCCATTTACCATCAAGCCAGACTTCATCAAAATTCTGGCAGTCCGGTTCGGGAATGAAGGTGCAGCCCTAAAATCGTGGGAAGAATGCTTGGCCAAAGTCATCCAAAGAATCGGACTGTGGAGCCTCAGACAAGTCACTATTGAGGGCAAGGCACTGGTCCCACGTAACAAAGTCTTTCCTGTGCTACAATACACTGCACAGGCATGGCCCCCTCTTGCCACTGTCTCAAGGGCCATTACCAGGACTGTGTTTTGCTTCATCTGGGGTTCGAAAATGGACAGAGTAAAGCAGACTGTTATGTACAAGGAGCCCCGCAAAGGTAGGAAGGGTATACCCGACATTCCCACTCTGCTGCAGATCGCTTTTGTATGTGACTGTGTTCGTAGGACTCTAAGGACAGCAAAAGTTCCAGGGCTTCATGCCGACACGTTGGAGACTGTTTGGACTAACGTGTCATCTGGCAGGTAGACCAACGGGCACAAGGACATTTCATGGATGGCCATCCAGGGAGGACTGCCTCTTAGGTCATTCATGCATGCCCACAACCTGGGTACTGCCCCAGGTGCCCCTTCATGGAGGAAACATCTTTGCACATTTTCTGGCCGTGCCCCTTTGCACAGGGTCTGTTGAAAGCCTTGGAACACGAACTCAAGGACTCAGTTCCCAGGAACAGACTGTCGTACTGCTCGGTACTATATGGACTATTTCCTGGGATTAAAACTGATGGAGCAATCCAAGGGGCCTGGCACCTTATAAAATGTTTTAAAGATGCTATATGGTTTGCCAGGAACCGTTTAATTTTGCGGAGAGAGAGTGTGTCCGTCCAGGACTGCCGCAGGCTGATCCACAGCCTGCTGAGAGACTATTCCACCTGGGACAGCACGGACATCGATGAGGAAGAGGACTGATACTCCCCTTCCCCCCACTCTCACTTGTGTGTTGTCTCTCAATAAAGCTTCGGGCCTGTGATTTCCCCTCCCTGGACCCCTCCTTCCCACTCCCCCACCCCATCACTTGTCTGTAATGCTTTATTGTTTGATTTTAGTGAATGCAAGAATTTTAGTGTAGCATATGGTGTGATGTATAGCATAGATTAGCCTGTACTGTGTGTCATACTGTCATGTTTGGCGACTTTTATTATTTACTGCTTCATGGCCTGCGCTGCGTCACAGTAATGTTTGTATGATGACGATTGATTGTCAATAAAGCATTTTTCAATCAAAAAAAGGGTACGAACAGACACAGTGCAAACACTGCGGATTTTCAGCAACGGATTAATTGCGGATAATGCGCAGCATTTTACAGTAGGAGTAGTGTAAGTGAGATTTCAACAAATTTCGTCCCCACACTGCCGCTGAAGAAACAGCACATAAATTGACTTGAGGTGCGGTTTGTTTTGTCCATTAATGCTGCATATTCGCAGCTCTTCCGTTGCAGGTTTTCCCATTTAATTCAATGGGGTGCTTAAACCCGCAACAAGGCAGTGTGTGTTGCGATATTTGCAGCAGAATCACAGTGATTACACCGCAAAAATCGCAAGTAAGAAAAAAGTAAATAAAGTTATACTTACCCAGAGTTCCCTGCTTCTTCTCCAGTCTGACCTCCCTGGATGACGTTGCAGGGCATGTCACCGCTGCAGCCAATAACAGGCTCCAGCATCACATGGCCGAGACTACGTGCCAAGAAGAGGGAGGGGGTAAGTATGAATGGTTTATTTTTTATTTTTCCGTTGCCTCTTCGCAGCAGAAATTCCACTGGAAAGACGCACCACAAAGTGGTGCAATTTTCCGGGCGCCATTCCCTGTGGTGTTCAGGGCGGATACGCTGCACATCTTGACGCAGTGTATCTGCCCTGAATTTGCTGTGTGTGCGTTCCTACCCTAAGCCTGGATTCACACACAGTGTTTTTGTGCATTTTTCGTAACATTTCTAATGGCCTTTTTGCTGCTTTTTTTTTTAGCTTTTCTTATTGCAGTTTTTTCTGAGGGCAGATGTTACATTAAAGTCTAAGTAAAATATGAAATGCAGTACACACAACTACGTTTTGGTTTGTGGCGTTTTTGAGGCAATTTTGTGGTCATTGGTGGTTTTTTTACCAACCGCAACATGCTTTGGGTATGGCATTTGTTCAGACACTTTTCCGATAGGCTTCTCTATAGAACTACAAAAACGCCAGAAAAAAGCATGTACAAAATGACACCAAATAAAAAAAACGTACTAAAAAAGCTTAAAAAGCTTAATTTTGATAACACTAGCATTTTTAGATGCTTTTTTTTGATGCAGCTTAAAATGCCCAAAAATTTCTGTGTGTGAATTAGGCCTAAAGACACATCATACAACAATTTAGATCTTAGTTTAATATACCCTTGCGAATATGAATATATAAGTGCAGGGGCGTAACTAGGAAAGACTGGGCCCATAGCAAACTCTTGACCAGGCCCCAGGTGCCACAAGCAGCCCCCCTTATAAGTAGTGCCTCTTGTAGAATGTGTCACACAGCCCCCCTGTAGACAGTGCTATATAGCCCTGCCTATAGACAGTGTCACACCCCATTTGTAGATAGTGCCCCCCACCTCCCCCTTGTAGATAGTGCCATACAGCCCCCCTGTAGATATCGCCATAAAACCCCCACTGTATATAGCGCTACACAGCCCGCCTCCCTTGTATATAGTGCCACACAGCCCCCGTTAGTAGATAGTGCCACACACAGACCCCTGTAGATTGCGCCACACTCAGCCCCCGGTAGATAGAGCCACAGCCCTCCCCCTTGTAAATAGTGCCATGGTGTTCCCCCATGTGTATTGTGCCACACAGCTCCCCCTTGTGTATAGTGCCACACAGCCCCCCCCCTTGTGTATAGTGCCACAAGGCAATGGCGCATCTGAGAAAGTTGTATCAGGCAGGGAGATGTCAATCAAAAATGGAATGGTGGGTTTGGAGGCAGGACTATGTGACTCTTAGGATAGCGGCACCGCCCCATGACCCTTTGATGAGTAATTAGCATATAGTGTGCGCCGTTTTAAAAGTAGATTTTAAAGACTTTGCTGCATCTGAAAAAAACATACAAAGGAATTTTTGGAAATATTGTCATGTCATGTATTACCGCATGGTGGTGGTTTAAGGGGTTAAAACTACCAGACAAGTTCCCATGAAATATACAATGAATTGAGAACAATTCCATCTGCCCTGCAATTTTGTTATTATAAATATATCCTATATAATTACAAATCCAGAACCAAGCTCTGACATATATACAGTACCACAATCAAGATCAGTACATAAATACAGCACTAGAACCAAGCTCTGACATATATACAGCCCCAGAACAAAGCTCAGTACATATATACAGCACCAGAACCAAGCTCAGTACATATATACATCCCCAGAACCAAGCTCAGTACATATATACAGTACCAGAACCAAGCTCATTACATATATACAGCACCAACTCCAATATCATACATATATACAGAACCAGAACAAGGCTCAGTACTTAAATACAGCATCAGAACCAAGATCAGTACATATATAGAACACCAGAACCAAGCTCAGTACATATATTAAAACACCAGAACAAATACAGCTTAATTTAGTGCAACCCCTGCCGTATAGGTTTGTACAGCGTAAAACTACAGCTCCCAACATGGCCCGAACAATAGGCTGGGAGTTGCTGTTTCACAAAAGAAATATCATACCACCCATCATCTTGCTGCAGATCATACAGTGACTACAATGCTGATTAGAGGCAGAATAAACAATTACATTAAGTGACTCACAGATGACGTCTCAGATTGTAGTTCTTTTCTTCTCCCTCTGGTCCAGACATCTATGGTGGATTTCTCCCGGCCATGACCCGTTTTTGCAGTTTTACGCTCAGATATCTTCAGCTTCTCACTTTTAAAACATCTCTGCACCTAAAATCGAAAATAAAATTCTCAACACCTCTAAATATAATAAAGCGCTATAAACTGTACCTCTAACTATAATAGCGCCATACACTGTGTTCCTGATTATAATAGTACCATACACTGTGTCCCACACACACACACCGTGCCACCTGTAGATAGTGTCCCACATACAGCCCTCTGTAGATAGTGCCCACATATGGACTCCAGAGCTGCAAGGCAATAGTGCTAACCACTGAGCCACCATGCTGCCCTACATATAGCTTCCCCTATAGATAGTGCTCCACCTATAGTCCACCTCTGTAGATAGTGTCTCACATATAGCTCCCTCTGTATATAGTGCCCTACATATAGACCCCCTGTAGCTAGTGCCCCACAGGTATTCCACCCCTGTATATAGTGTCCCATATATAGCCCACACCTATATAAAGTGCCCTAAAAATAGCTCCCCTATAGATAGTGCTCTACATATAGCCCACCCCTGTATATAGTGTCTCACATATAGCTCCCCCTGTATATAGTGCCCCACATATAGACGCCCCTGTATATAGTGTCCCACATCCCCACATATAGACCCCCCCTGTAGATAGTAGCCGGCCCACATCCCTACAAATAGACCCGCCTGTATATAGTGGCCCACATCTCCACATATAGACCCCCTGTAGATAGTGGCCCACATCCCCACATTTAGACCCCCCTGTATATAGAGGCCCACATTTAGACCCCCCTGTATATAGTGGCCCACATCCCCACATTTAGACACCCCTGCATATAGTGGCCCACATCCCCACATATAGACCCCACTGGTATATAGTGGCCCACATATAGACCCCCCTGTAGATAGTGCCCCATATCCCCACATATAGACCCCCCCCGTATACAGTGGCCCACATACCCACATATAGACAACCCCCTCTGTAGATAATGCCACTCACAGTTTTATTAGAAAAAAACAAAAAACTTTACATACTCACATGATCCCGTTCCCGCGCAGTCTGATCGCAATGCAGATCTGCTCTCTTCTGAGCAGGTCTGCTGGAGTTAAATGACACGTCGTTCAAAGGTGCTGATCGGCAGGGCAGAATGAGGTGCTGAATGGTCGGAACATGCCCGGCCATTCAGCGCTAATGCATGTATTTGTACCTGCGTGCTATAGACGCAGGTACAATTACTGCAAGATGGGATCTCTGTCGCTGGCGACGCCTACAGGTATGAGAGGGCCTGTGTCGCCCGGCCCATACATGTTAGAGGCTCAACAGCGTGGGCCCCGTACTAGCGGCGGTACCGCTGTAGCAGCCATAACAGGCATATGTGGGGGGCTTGTCAGCTGGTGGCATGGCCCCCTCAAGCCACGGGCCCCGTAGCAGCCGCTACGGCTGCTACCGCGGTAGTTACGCCACTGTATAAGTGGAATATTATACATAACTACAGCCAACGTGATTTTTAGGGGTTTTGGGGAAGGTACGCTTTTTTGGGGATTTTATTATGAGTATTAATGTATTGTTATTAGATGGCTTCTTATGGAAGTGATAGGAAGATAGAGCCAGACAGCTTAATCACTGTTGAATAAAAAGTTATTCAGCTTTCTGCTATACTTTGTGTTTCAATCCCTCACCATTTTCAAGATTTCTGCTTGCTGTCAGTGATTGCAAACCTGCTCTAATGACATCACTGACACAGGTATATAGCTCTTTAAGTTTATGAGAGCTCTGTTGTAATGACCCATGCGCCCGTGACCCGTTTTAACCAATGATCTATTATTGACAAAATATTAATTAATTATTTTAATATTAATAATAATTTTTAAAGTACATTTTTTATGTTCAGTAATTTAATGTATGATTAATATTTTGAATATCACATATTTTATTCATAGCACTGTAATGATCTCTTTAGTTGTAGTTAATATTATTTGTGTTGATTTTTAGGCAATTGCTTTTAGCTTATTGTTAGAAAATAATTACATTTTAGAGCTGATTAGAATTTTGGATGATGTATTGCAAATCATGATTTCCACAAGAGAGATGTTATTTAAGATAACAACTCTCAGAATTAAAGAAAACCATCAGATAAAGCTAGTGCACTACTTACACAAGCTGTTTCTACAGCAGGTGTGAAATGGGGACAGTTTTTCTTTTATATTCCATCTGTTTTTTAGTATACACATGGGCCACCTTAAACAACAGACCAATATGTTTGCCATTCTGTTGAACTTTAAGAAGCCCCATGAGATACAGCCGGAAGGTATTGATATGAAATGTACTTGGTAAAGCATTAGAAAAAGCATAGCAAATAAGTTCTTGTCGTAATTAATATTCTACATGGAAATACTAGAAATTCTTGTAGTTCTTTGTGTATTAGCAATACCAGAAGAACAGTCTCTATTTATTAAATAACAGATAGACGGCATTTACAAATTGGCTGCTAGAAAAATTAATCACAAAAGCAAATAACAAAGAAAACATCAAGAGAAATTAATGATAACAATCAATAATAGGAATAAGAGAGCAGACGTCACACGTATTCGACCCGTATTGCACCAGTATTTACGGACCCGTGCCCGTAAATACGGGTCCGGTGTCACCAGTATTCCACCCGTATTTACGGGCACATTTTCGCTGCAAAATTGCACTGCACTAATCGGCAGCCCTTCTCTCTATCAGCGCAGGATAGAGAGAAGAGACAGCCCTTTCCGCAGTAAAAGTAAAAGAAATTCATACTTACCCGGCCGTTGTCTTGGTGACGCGACCATCTTTCGACATCCAGTCCGACCTCCCTGGATGACGTGGCAGTCCATGTGACCGCTGCAGCGTGTGATTGGCGGCAGTGGTCACATGGGCTGAAACGTCATCCCAGGAGGCCGGATTGGAGGAAGAAGCAGGGAGTTCTGGGTAAGTATGAACGTCTTTTTTTTTTACAGGTTGATCTATATTGTGATCGGTAGTTTCTGTCCAGGGTGCTGAAAGAGTTACTGCCGATCGTTTAACTTTTTCAGCACCCTGGACAGTGACTATCCCCTGACGTCACCTAGCAACGCTCCCGTAATTACGGGTGCACACACGTAGTCACCCGTAATTACGGGAGCCCCATATACTTCTATGGGCCTGCCCGTGCCGTAATTTCGGCCTAAAATAGGACATGTTCTATATTTTTCAACGGCACGGGCACCTTCCCGTAAGCATACGGGGAGGTACCCGTGACCAATATAAGTCCATGGACACATAAAAACGTGCCGTAAACGTTTTTACGTTCATGTGCATGGGGCCTAACCCTTACCTTTTTTTTTATAAGGTCTGTTTCGCACGGCAGTAGTTAGGTCAGTATTTTGCTTCAGTATTTGGAAGCCAAAACTAGTAGTGCGTTCAAAACACTCAAGAGGTCCAAATCTTTCCATTATACTTCTTCTCTGTGTAAGTTCTACTCCTAGTTTTGGCTCACAAATACTGGAGAAAAAAAACCTGAAAAATAAACTATGGTGTGAAGATGGCCTTAGGGCACATTCAGATGTGGTTAATTGATGTGGAATTCCGCTGCGGACAGTCTGCAGTGGAAATATGCAGCAGACTTTTTTTCCATTACTTTCGATGGCTTTTTAGGTAACTTAAGGCAGACGTTGCAGAAAAAGTCGTTGTGGAAAATAGGCTGTGTGGCCGGGTGTTCCGCTCCTGTTACGCTCCTCTTGATGTCTCTGTCCGTATATGGACAGTAACGTC
Organism: Rhinoderma darwinii; assembly: GCF_050947455.1. Classification (NCBI taxonomy): domain Eukaryota; kingdom Metazoa; phylum Chordata; class Amphibia; order Anura; family Rhinodermatidae; genus Rhinoderma; species Rhinoderma darwinii. The sequence continues at coordinate 230,785,926 of NC_134689.1, read as the reverse complement.
AAGGGCTTCTCCTGGAGTGGAATCCCCGGTCACAGAGTCAACAACGTTGTGGACGGGGATTCCCCTTCAGGAGTTGCCCCTGATGTCACTGTCCATATACGGACAGAGACATCAAGAGGAGCGTAACAGGAGCGGAACCCCCGGCCACACAGGGATTTTGCTCCTTCAGGGAGCTACAATGGCGCTAGTAGATTGCAGAGCAGGGGGATACCTTCCTGCTCTGCTATAGTACACCGCCGGCCATGGGGGGCCCGTTTTGACGGGTGTCCTCATGCCCAGTGTTGCCACCCATGCCACTTCCAGTTCTCCAAGTAATCCCCTCCTCCTTCCCCCACTGAGCCCTGGCACTTAGTATCTCCACCTTGCCCCCTGATACCCACAAGCTGTCTCTGAACTGCCCCTCCAATGAGACCCTACTGGTTTGCTTTTTACCACTGCCTTACCTCCCACTACTTTACTTTGTGCCCGCCCCAATAGTGAGGGGGGCCCCAGACTCCTTGGCTGTATGGGGCCCAGAAATTTCTGATGGCGGCCCTGTGTACACCTGCAGATTTCCAGCAGTTTTTACAGCCTTTCTGATGTGTAAGCGCTGTAAAAGCTGCAACAAAACAAATCTGTTGCAGAATTTCTGCTCCCTATTGAAGTCTATGGCCCAAACACGCTGCATCTCTGCACAGAACCTGCAGCATAAATTTCAATTCTGCGGAATTATAAGTTGCACCACAGAACACTTTCCGCAAGACTTTTCTGCTTTTCTTTTTCCAAAATGTTTGCATGAGATTTTCTAAACCTCATTCACTTTGCTGTTACTGTAAGGGTATGTGCACACACACTAATTACGTCCGTAATTGACGGACGTATTTCGGCCGGAAGACCCGGACCGAACACACTGCAGGGGGCCGGGCTCCTAGCATCATAGTTATAAACGATGCTAGGAGTCCCTGCCTCTCTGCAGGACGACTGTCCCGTACTGAAAACATGATTACAGTACGGGACAGTTGTCCTGCAGCGAGGCAGGGACTCCTAGCATCGTACATAAGTATGATGCTAGGAGCCCGGCTCCCTGCACTGTGTTCGGTCTGGTACTTGCGGCCGAATTACAACCGTCAATTACGGACGTAATTAGTGTGTGTGCACATACCCTCAATGCTGCAGAATCTCCGCAGAGAATTCCATTGCGGAAATTCCGCAGCTTTTAGACTACATGGTAACCCAGCCTAACGGTGTATTCACATGGTGCGGTTTTGCCATGTTTTGAAAAATTGCAGCAAATTGCATGCGTTTTTCTATGCAGTATTTGGCTACTCGGCAAAATCGCACCGTGTGAATACACCATAAGGATATGTTCACACAGCTCAGCGTAAAAAAAGTGTCACAAAACGCTAGCGTTTTTGACGCGTTTACACAACGTTTTTTTTTAATGCCGTGTGAACAAGGCCTTAAAAGAAGTGGCATGTCACTTCTTAAGGCATTATTTAAGCTGATTTTCGATTGACACTACAAAAAAATGCTTAGAAAAATTACGTCTTAAAATACACTTCAAAATACGCTTGCAAACACCAAAAACGCCTTGAAAATCAGGTCCAAAAACACCTGGATTCAGAGGCTGTTTTCTCTTGAAATCAGCCTCTTATTTTTCTGCCTCAAACATATGTTGTGTGAACATAGTCTTAGTCTGGGTTCACACAACATATTTTCAGACGTAAACGAGGCGTATTATGCCTCGTTTTACGTCTGAAAATAGGGCTACAATACGTCGGCAAACATCTGCCCATTCATTTGAATTGAATTCATTTGAATTCATTTTCAATGGGAAAATGGGGTTGTGTTCCGACGCGGCGTTTTTTACGCGGCCGTTTTTCAAAATGGCCGCATAAAAAAACGCCCGTGAAAAAGAAGTGCACGTCGTTTTTCATAGACTCTATAAAAAACAGCTCCAAAAATGGCGGTAAAAAACGCAGCCCAAAACGCAAGTTGCTAAAAAAAACAGCGCCGTAAACAGCGCCGTATTTTCAGACGTTTTTGGTTTTGTGTGTGCACATACCCTAGTGATTATATATATATATATATATATATATATATATATATATATATATGTCAGTCAATGTGTTTGTTGCAACTTTCAAATTATTTTTATTTTTTCATTATTTTTGCTTTTTGAGATACAGCTGCTCTGTATTCTGCAGAAATGGACTGCAGCCGTGAGAAGTCATCTTACAGGTCTGGACCAGATGGAGTAGAAAAGAGAAAAAGAAGAACTAGAATCTCAGAAGATGTCACCTGTGAATCACTTAATGTAAATGTTTATTCTGCCTTTATTCTGTAGTCACTGTATGATCTGAAGCGAGATGATGGGTAGTATGATTATTTTTTTTTTTTCTTGTGGAACAGCAACTCCCAGCATATCCTTACCATTGTCCGGGCCATGCTGGGAGCTGTACGGCAGGTGTTGCACTAAATTGTGCTGTATTTGTGCTGGTGCATTATTTATGAACTGAGCTTTGTTCTGGTGCTGTGTAATATGTACCGAGCTTGTTTCTGGTGCTGTATTTATGTACTTAGCTTTGTTCTGGTGTTGAAATTATGTACTGAGCTTTGTTCTGGTTCTGTATTTATGTACTGAGCTTGGTTCTAGTACTGTATTTATGTACTGAGCTTGGTTCTAGTACTGTATTTATGTACTGAGCTTTGTTCTGGTACTGTATATATGTAAAGGTGAGCTGGAGGAACCCTCCTATTTTTACTGTATATATGTACTTATGTTGGTTCTGTTGTATTTATATACTGAGCTTGGTTCTGATGCTGTAGTTAGGTACTGAGCTTCATTCTGGAGCTGTATTTATGTACTGAGCTTTGTTCTGGTGTTGTATTTATGTACTGAGCTTAGTTCTGGTGCTGTGTATATGTACTGTGTTTGGTTCTGATGTTGTATTTATGTACTGAGCTTGGTTTTGGTGTTGCATTTATGTACTGAACTTTGTTCTGGTACTGTATATATGTATGAGCTTGGTTCTGGAGCTGTAATTATATAGGATATATTTATAATAACAAAATTACAGGACAGATGGAATTGTTTTAAATTCATTGTATATTTAATGGGAACCGGTCAGGTAGTTTTAACCCCTCGAATCGCCACCATGCCATAATACATGACCTGACAATATTTTTAAACATTCCCTTGTATGTTTTTTTCAGATGTAGCAAAATCTATCAAATCAACTTTTAAAACGGCGCACACTATATGCTAATTACTCATTAAAGGGTCATGGGGCAATGCCGCTATCGTGAGGAGTCACACAGTTCTGCCTCCACACCCCTGGCTGTTATACATCACTACCAGCCTCCTCCAACTTTCTCGGATGTGCCATTGCCTTGTACTACTTGGGCATGCACCATGCAGTGAGGTGTACTCTGCCTGGCTTCATCACTGCACCGCGCATGCCAGGGGAGTATAAGGCAAAGGCGCATTCGCAAGAGTTGGAGGTAGCTGCTAGTGATGTAGAACAGCCAGGGGGGTGTTAATCAAGATCTTGGGGGCGCCATTTAAATTTTTGCCTCAGGCAGCAGAAAAGCTAGAATTGGCCCTGCTGCACCCTAACACCAGTGTTGCCAACCCTCCATAAATTCACAAATACAATGTAAAAATAGGGGACTTTTGGCCAGTGTCTGTAATAAAAAAAAAAACATTTGTGATTTTTTTGAAAACTGGGGGAGCCTGTGCAGATTAATTGCACTTGTAATCAATATTTTACAGTTCACAGTAAATGCTACTTGTCTCGGCGCGGGGTGTGGACCCATTGGGTCGTACCGCGTAGCGGCATAGCAGCTGGCCAAACAGGTACAATGCAATGTCTATAGTTCAGAAAGGGTACCTGAGGCAATGTAGACAGTAACGGTGGATTCAGGCTAAGATGAAACTCCGACAGTAGACAGACACCCGACAGGGTGCGACACAATAGATACAGTGGAAGGCACAACACGACTCCAACTCTTGAAGGCACAGAGGCACAGAAGCACGGGATACAGGCAGAGGGAACGGGTAACACTAGGAACTGGAGAACACTAGGAGACCATTTGCAAGGACAAACTTAAGGTAACACAACAACGGTCAGGCAAGGATCGAGAGGGCAGAGCCCTTTATAGTCCAGAGCGTTCTGGGCTAATTGCAGTATTCTGCAACAGTGCGCGTACTGGCCCTTTAAGGGACACAGTGTCCGGACCAGGAAGTGAGTGCCGGCGTCTCCCAGGAGGGAGATGCCGCCGGGCACTTGCTCATTCATGGCCGCAGCCATCGGAGGGAGAGTTAGGACGACGGTCCGCGGCCATAGACTTTACACTACTATTGTGCTTATATCGGTATTCTGACCTATAGACATATATAACTTCTATATATACACTCCTCAACATTGCAATTGCAACACCAAGAAGGGCAAGCCGTAAGGTTATGCAAATTGAGAAAGTAGCAGGTGTCGCTAAGATCTGCAAATTATCAAATTTTCAAGTACCTAGCTCCAATCTGTGGCATGTGGAAGGGGCATAAAAGCCAGATTGAGAGCAGTCTTTAAGCCACATCAAAACTCAAATATCGGTTCAAGTATGTGGATTGATTGTGCGATGTCTCCTGTTGGTCAACGTGCCAGTTATTGCCACTTGTCGCAAACTGAGAGGGAAAGAATCCTTCAACTAAATTACCTGGTTTATCACTCCAGCAGATCTCTACACGCCTAGGCCGAGATATCAGCACTATTCAACGTTACGTGTCCCGTAGGTTGGGAGACAAATAACAAACATGAATGAAAGCAAGAGGTGCACGGAGGCGAACCTCTGCACTGATGGATCGTCTGATTGGAAGAATTGCACGTAGTGATCCATTCTGTACTGCAAGTGAAATTAGACGTCACATCACAAGCCTATCGTGGCAACCAGTATCAACACAAACTATCAGAAGGTCTTTACACGACATTGGGCTACGAGCCAGACATCAAGCCACAGGTGTTCCATTGACCATAAGCCCCCACTCTCAAAGGCTATCATGGTGCACAGTCAGACTGCAATGGAGGCTGGAATGGAGGTCTATCCTCTTCAGCAATGAGTCCTGCTTTTGTCTTGGATGCAATGATAGCTGAAGATTGGTTTGTAGACCCCATGGACAACGACATGAAGAGGCTTTCACAAGGGAACATTACATCGGTCCTGCCATGCTAGGCATAATGTATGGTAACCGGACCCCTCTAGTTTTCATTGCGGGCCCAAGTGCATTCAGTGTGGCATAACATTTCTCAGACAGACATTACTAACCTCATTGATAGCATGCCAAGGCGTGTAATTGTGTGTATTTCTGCGCATGGCGCTCATACTCGATACTGAATAAATCAAGATTTTTTTAATATTTTGTGTCCTTTTTTATCATTCGCACATCTATAACATGTCTATCAATCCTGTGATTTCCACAATTCCAAAAAAATTTATTTTTGGTGTTGCAATTTCAATGTTGAGAAGTGTATATATTATATCTTTAATTTTGGTTTTCCAATTTGTACTTAACATTCTTCGCCTGAGTTGTCCAGAAAAAAAACATAAAAGCAGGTTAGCAACCCTGACTACAACAACCATTTTTAAAGTTGAGCCATTGTTTTATTCTTTGTTGTTCTCTTCATGTGTTTGTGTGCATGCACCTGTTGCAGAATTGTGCTAAGACCTCATGCACACGACCGTAGCCATGTGAACAGCCGTGATTTAAGGGTCGGCCGGCCACGGAGTGACAGCCATGAGCCGCCCGCAAATCGCGGGCTGTGCACATGGCCGTGGCCATAATTTTCAATGAGCCCGGACCGCAGAACACAGCCGTAATAAGGCTTGCCCGTTCTTTCTGCGGTCCGGGCTCCGGGGCCATGCACAGACCGTGAAAACCACGGTCGTATGTATGGCCCCATAGGAATGAATGGGGCCACAATTCTCCCGTTGATTTTCAGGGGAATTGCAGCCGCAAAAGCATGTTCGTGTGCATGGGGCCTAATAATACTCCTCATGGGGCTTACAAACAATTTTATTCAAAGAGAAAATACTTGGCAATCACTCATATGATTTAAATAAAATTGAAATATGCATCAATATCGCAAATGTTTCAAGTGTTTTCAAGTTTCCAGGACAGGAAATGCCTGAATTTATAGAAATCGATATTTCATGCCAATTAAAGGTATGGGATAGATGGCATGATTTGCACCAATTGTATTGAAAGGCGCATGCCTCTGAATTTGCTATGTTTCTCCTCACTCCACTTAAATAAAAACTCACGTAAACACATTGATAAATATGGCCCCTTGTCTTTAAGGCCCCATTCACAAATCTATAGTTTTTATCCACAGTTACGGATCTGTAATTGCGGATAAAATACTGACTCATTCATTTCTATTGGCCACAGACACCTTCCGGTATATTTACGGATGTGTGTCCGGGCCATAGAAATGAGCCGCAAAAAATAGGACATCGTATTTTTCGCATTTACAGACCTAGCCCCTATAATTATTACTGTGAGCACGGTCCGTGTGCGTGGGTCCTAACTGTGTGGAACATAATACTGACTGAGATATTTTCATGGCATTTTGTAAAGCCTTTTCAGATTAGTTTGAGATTGCAACGTTCTGAAATTTTCGAGCACAAACATAAAGAACTTAAAGTAGGTGGCCACAATTTGGAAGAGCAGAACCTGTCTGACAAAAGAATATATCCACATAAAAATACAATGACCCACATTGACAGGTTTGCGCAACTATTTGAAATTTTTCCCCTCACTCGACTGAAATGTAATGAGAAATGTGGACATGGTCTTCCAGGAGACCTAGCTTAAGCCAAATTTATTAAGGAGAGTGACATAAAATGGCGCTAAATTATGGCACAAATCCATAACAACTTATAGAAAGCGTAAAAAGATGATTTGCCTTGTCAGAGAGTTCAAGTTAAGAGGTGTGCTCCTGGCACAAATTTTTCTTAGTACCCTCTCCAATTTGACTGAAGTATAATATGCCGGTATTAGTAAATGTAGGACAATATGATCGTTAGATCTATTTAATTAAGTGAAGTAAAATAAACAAAATCTATCAAAAACATTTTTCCATGAAATTCTGAAAATGAAACACTAACTAGAGAAATGTTTTGTAACATGGGGGGGGGGGACGCCACACTTGAAGGACCTTTGATGGCATAAAAAAATGGCAGACGGACAGTTCAAATGCAGCAACTTAAAATTTTGCTCAGTACTTAAAGGGGTTGTCCGAGATTTTTTTTTTAAGTACAGTTAGAAATACATTACACATATTAAAAATTGCATAATATACTTACCTGTGCAATCTTGCTTCTGTTCTCCGCTCTGGCTGCTTCTTCCTTCTGGTCACTAGAGCTCTGACGTCACCTTTTCAGCCGCCTCCACTGTCGTGTCGTATCCCGATCACATGGTCTCGCACCAGCGAGACCTCGGATGGTACACGACACGTCACTTGTCACGTGGTGTAGATCAGCTTCTTCTGCTTCACATGCAGTAACGCGCATGCGCTGTCACTGCTGTTCTCGCAGTCCCTGCTGTTCTCGAGATAACAGCAGGGGCCGTGCATGCGCGTTACAACAGAACAAGCCGATACACACCACGTCACAAGTGACGTGTCGTGTACCCGGCAAGAATTCAAGATCAACAAAGCAGCAGAGCCGGAGCAGAGAGAGACGTCAACGATCAAGTTCCCGATGGCAGAATCTGGAAACGGGGCCACTTTGGAAAACGTAAGTATATTACAAATGTATTTATTTTTTTAACTTAAATGATTTAATGGTGTTATTAAAAATATTCTGTTATCTCGGACAACCCCTTTAAGCAATGCAAGCTTGACAGTTTCAAATATATACATATATACATAGGCTGTAACAGTAAGCTTGCTGAACTATCACACAGAGCACAAACTTGAAAGTTACAGACTTATATACAATACACGTGGCGGTTGGCAGTGGTTATTCGCTTAGGCACAAAACGCTTACAGGTTCCACAGTTGACACAAATCTTAGTTACAGTCTCTTCCAAACATCTATTTACAGTGGTTGTCTGTGGTGGCTTCCCCTTTAAATATTTTCTCACAGTCTATGGCAGTGGCTCGTCAGCGCGATGCGCATAGACGGCCTGAATTGGGGTAGTATGGTTCTCTCACACTGCACTGTTTCCCTTTGGGTCCCTGATACACTCTGACTTGCGGTGGCCCTCTCCAGCCAATCATAGCCTACTCCTCGTAAAACCAGTTTACATCACATTGTTCCTTGCCCAGTCTTGGCCTGCTCCCAGGGGCATAGCTAAAGGCTCATGGGCCTTGGTGCAAGAATTCAGCCTGGGCCCACCTACACCTCCCCAACACCACCAGACCCCTGCGCATGCCTATGGCTGGCCGCCTTGCCCAGCGGCAGGACCAAAATCTTATCAGGGGTATACATTTTAATCCTTTAAGCATAATGCCTCCATACCTGCCCCACACAGTATAATGCTCCCATAGGTGCCCCAACACAGTACAATGCCTCCACACAGTATAATGCCCTTATAGCTGCCAGTATACATTATAATGTCCCTATAGCTGCTTCGCCACAAACTCACTATAATGCCCTTATAGCTGCCAGCACACAGTGTAATGCCCCTATAGTTGCCCTCCCACAGTGTAATGCCTCCATAGAGTACAATGCCCCCATAGCTTCTCCCACAGAGTATAATGCTCCCATAAGTGCCCCCACACAGCATAATGCCCCCCATAGCTGCCCCCACACAGTATAAGGCTCCCATAATTGCCCCTAAACAGAATAATGCCCCTCATAGCTGCCCCCACACAGTATAATGCCCCCCATAGCTGCCCACACACAGTATAATGCCCCCACAGCAGCCCCCACACAGTATAACGCCCCCCCATAGCTGCCGACACACAGTATAATGCCCCCATAGCAGCCCACACACAGTATAACGCCCCCCCATAGCTGCCCCCCACACTGTATAATGCCCCCATATAGTATGATGCCCCCAAAGCTGCCTCCACTCAGTATAATGCCCCCATAGCTGCCCCCACACAGTATAATGCCCTATAGCTGCCCCACACAGTATAATGCCACCATAGCTACCCCTACACCGTAGAATGCCCCTATTCGGTATCTTGGCCCATATCCCCATACCCAGTATAACGCCCCCATAGTGCCTAATAGAAAAATAATAAAATAATTACTTACCTATCCCTGTTCCCACAATCCTTCTCCTGCTTTGGTCTGTGCAGTGTATGAATCGGCACAGACAGGCGCGATGACGTCACTGCATCGCGCCTGTCTGCGTCGCCCCAGCTCACCGCATAGTGAATGCTGTAACAGGGAGCCGTCAGCTCTCTGCTCCAGTATTGAATTCAACTGTATCTGCATAATTTACAGGCCCCCCTCTCCTCCGCAAACACAGATAGCACAATACAATACAATACAATACATTATATTACGAGCCTCTCACATAGGATCATGGTCACATGAGTGTACTATGTTACCATGACGTCAAAGGAGCCCTGCTCATCTAGGCAGCCTGCAGTGTAGGGACAGTTGATGAATAAAGTATTTATTGTCCTGGTTAGCGCGGTGTGGCTTAGGGGCCCGGTCGCAACTGTGACTGTTGTGACCCCTATAGCTATGCCACTTCCTGCTCTGCTATGCTGCAACACCACTTGTGACCCGGTTACTGCCAGGTACCCCCTTCTCTCACATCAGTCATACACCTAACAGTGTTTGGCGCCAAGGGCACGTACTTTTTAACCTCTGGTTGCTCCGCCTTCTGAACATGAAAGTGCCTCGTATCCTTGCCTCCATGTTCCACAAATTGCAGAGTTCAACTTTAAGAATTAACACCACTGAGTATTAGTAACCTTTGACAAAGTTTTCTGTCTCAAGGGGAAAATGAAGCACTTATCAAAGAGCACATGTGGCTTTATTTCATGTGCTTCTATGGCTATATTTGTGTACACTTTATAAGAGCATTAATTAGTTTAACCCCTTCCCGACATCCACAGTAGATCTATGGCACATGTCAGGTGGTGGGAGTATGGAGCAGGATCACAGGCTGAGCCCGCCCCATAGAACGAGCATGTCAGCAAAATCTTACAGCCTGTACTCCTATGAGGCCCTGCTTCTGGCAGGGCTTCATAAGGGTGTTTTCACATGGCGTATTTTCGGCCATTTTTCGGGCCGTAAACGGCTGAAAATACGGGGGCTGAACGCCTCCAAATATCTGCCCATTGATTTCAATGGTAAAAACTGCATTTCTTTCCCACGATGCGTTTCTTTACGCGCCCGTTTGTAAAAACGGCGCATAAAAAAAAGCCCCATAAAAAAGAAGTGCATGCCACTTCTTGAGCTGTTTTTGGAGCCGTTTTGCATTGTCTCAATAGTAAAACAGCTCCAAACACGGCCGTAAAAACGCATCAAAAACCGCTTGATGCATAAAAAACGGCTGAAAATCAGAGGCTTTTTTCCTTGAAAACAACTCCATATTTACAGCCGTTTTTTGTTAAGTGTGTGAACATAGCCTAAGAGAATGTCAGTATAACGATAAACTGCAATACATTATACATTGCACTATAGCAAGCAAGTGATCCAACGATCGGTGGTTCAAGTCCCCTAGGGGGGACTAGTAAAACATGTTAAATACAGTAAAATAAAATAAAAAGGTTTATATTTAACAAAAAATTTAAAGTAAAAAAAAAACCTTTTCCCATTTTCCCCCAAGACTATTGTAAAAAAAAACTAACATAACTGCTATCGCCGTATCCATAAATGTCAGAACTATTACAATATATCATTATTTAGCCCGCATGATGAATGCTGTAAAAAATGAAAAAGCCAGAATTGCTGTTTTGTGGTCACTTCATCTCCCACCAAAAATGTAATAATATGATTGAAAAGTCTCAAGTACCGCAAAATGGTACAAATAGAAACTACAGCTCGGCCCACAAAAAAATAGGCCCTCACACTGCTCAATCGACAGGGAAAAAAAAAAAAGGTATGGCTCTCAGAATATGGTGACTAAATTTAAATTTTATTTTTAACAATCAGTTTTTTCCTTGTAAAAGTAGTAAAACATAAAAAAAAATCTATATAAATTTGGTATTGCTGTTATTGTATTGACCTAAAGAATAAAGTTAGCTGACAGTTTTTACCATATGGTGAACACCCCACAAAGAATTTATTTCTAGTTTCCCACTACATTATATGGTGCAATAAATGGTGCAGTGAAAATCTACAACTCCTAGAAAAAAAACAAGCCCTTATACGACTATATCAACGGGGAAATTTTAAAGTTATGGCTTTTGGAAAGTGGAGGGGCGGGGGGCGAAAGGGAAAATCCAAGAAATGGCTGCAGCGGGAAGGGGTTAATATAAATCCTTGCTACATGAGCACGGTTTCTTTATTCGCAAAGTAATGAATGAGCTACTTCTTGATGAGCATCACTGTGTCTGTGTGTAGTTAATCAAAAAAACTTCTATATACACTCTTTATAATGTGCCACCTGTAATTAAAAGAAGAGTCAAGAGTTCAGTAAGTGAGAATTTACTGGAAACAATTATACCAAGTTATTGATGGAACAATTATAAAGGCAATGTAACATTTACATCTTTTTTCTCTAAGACTTGCTGACAATAAAAAAGAAGAAAACTGCAAGTTGTATCAAGAAGAAGCAATAACAGACAGCAAGCAGATATAATTTGTGGGACGCACGTTGCACCATTTGGAATAGACGACATTTATTGTCAGCGGTAATGATCAGGCAATACGATGTTCACCTTTTGACCTTCTAAAGTACTTTAATAACCTTGTATTTTGCTATTTACTTGCAATGGCTATTAATTGTTAAAGAGCCCCATATGTGGAAAGTTCGAAAAAACGGCTATTGTAGTTTATGGAATTACTGTGTGTGATCTTCTGATAATACAATAGATATAACTTGTTGCTTACGCAAATATGATAACCAAGACTACAAAAAAAATAAATGCTGTGTAAGGTTGCAGTAGAAAGAATCTTAAAGGGCTTGTCCAGGACTAAAAAGCATGGCTGCTTTCTTCTAGGTTTTTTTTAGTATTGCAACTCAGCCCCATTCACTTCAATTTAGCTGAGCAGCAATACTGACACAACTTGTGGACAGGTTTGGTAGTGTTTTTGGAAGAAAGAAGTCATGTTTTTCTAATCCTATAAAACAAAAATATGTTGCTTCACAGTGGACCAGTGACGTAACTACCACTATAGCAGCCGTAGCGGCTGCTACGGGTCCCGCGGCGCATGAGGGGGCCCATGTCGCCCGCCGGCACAGGCCCCCACCATGTCCGGAGGCTCCGCTAGCAGCCGCTATGGCTGCTACAACGGGACGCCACTGAACACTACGGCAGAGCAGGGCGGTATCTCCCCGCTCTGCCATTAAACAAAAGACATGTATCCCCTATCCACAGGATAGGGGATACATGTGTGATCGCTGGCAGCGATAAGGAGAACGGGGGACTGAAAGTCCCCTGAAGTTCTCCATCACAAACCTCGGACTTCCGGGGTCTGTGTCGGCAGCTCCGTAGAAATGAATGGAGCACCGGTCCCGCTTGTGCGCATGCGTGACCAGCGCTCCTTTCATTTTTAGTGAGCTGCGCAGATGCCGGAAGTCAGAGGTTAGTCATGGAGAACTTGGGGGACTTTCAGTCCCCCGTTCTCCCTATCGCTGCCAGCGATCACACATGTATCCCCTATCCTGTGGATAGGGGATACATGTCTTTTAGTAGGACACACTGTAGGTCAGACTTTTTTGGGAGGGGGGACGCTGTATGGCGTTCCCTACAGGGGGGGGCTGTATGGCGTTCCCTACAGGGGGGGGCTGTCTGTAGAGAACGCCATACAGCCCCCCCTGTAGAGGACGCCATACGGCCCCCCCTGTAGAGGACGCCATACGGCCCCCCCTGTAGAGGACGCCATACGGCCCCCCCTGTAGAGGACGCCATACGGCCCCCCCTGTAGAGGACGCCATACGGCCCCCCCTGTAGAGGACCCCATACGGCCCCCCCTGTAGAGGACGCCATACGCCCCCCCTGTAGGGAATGCCATAGAGCCCCCCCTGTTGGGAAAGCCATACAGCCCCCCCCTGTAGGGAACGTCATACAGCCCCCCCTCCTGTAGGGAACGTCATACAGCGCCCCCTGTAGGGAACGCCATACAGCCCCCCCTGTAGGGAACACCATACAGCCCCCCCTGTAGAGAACGCCATACAGCCCCCCTGTAAGGAACGCCATACAGCCCCCCCTGTAGGGAACGCCATACAGCCCCCCCCCTGCAGCGAATGCCATACAGCCCCCCCTGTAGGGAACGCCATACAGCCCCCCTCTGTAGGGAACGCCATACAGCCCCCCCCTGTAGGGAACGCCATACAGCCCCCCCTGTAGGGAACGCCATACAGCCCCCCTCCTGTAGGGAACGCCATACAGCCCCCCCTCCTGTAGGAAACGCCATACAGCCCCCCCCTCCTGTAGGAAACGCCATACAGCCCCCCCTGTAAGGAACGCCATACAGCCCCCCCCCTGTAGGGAACGCCATACAGCCCCCCTGTAGGGAACGCCATAAGCCCCCCCCTGTAGGGAACGCCATACAGCCCCCCCTGTAGGGAACCCCATACAGCCCCCCCTGTAGGGAACGCCATACAGCCCCCCTGTAGGGAACACCATACAGCCCCCCCCTGTAGGGAACGTCATACAGCCCCCCCCTGTAGAGAACGCCATACGCCTCCCCCTGTAGGGAACGCCCTACAGCCCCCCCTGTAGGGAACGCCATACAGCCCCCCCTGTAGAGAACGCCATACAGCCCCCCCTGTAGAGAACGCCATACAGCCCCCTGTAGAGAACGCCATACAGCCCCCCCTGTAGAGAACGCCATACGCCTCCCCCTGTAGGGAACGCCCTACAGCCCCCCCTGTAGGGAACGCCATACAGCCCCTCCTGTAGGGAACGCCATACAGCCCCCCCTGTAGAGAACGCCATACAGCCCCCTGTAGAGAACGCCATACAGCCCCCCCCCTGTAGAGGACGCCATACGCCCCCCCCCTGTAGGGAACGCCATACAGCCCCCCCTGTAGGGAACGCCATACAGCCCCCCCTGTAGGGAACGCCATACAGCCCCCCCTGTAGGGAACGTCATACAGCCCCCCCCCTGTAGGGAACGCCATACAGCCCCCCCTCCTGTAGGGAACGTCATACAGCCCCCCCTGTAGGGAACGCCATACAGCCCCCCCCCCTGTAGGGAACACCATACAGCCCCCCCTGTAGAGAATGCCATACAGCCCCCCTGTAGGGAACGCCATACAGCCCCCCTGTAGGGAACGCCATACAGCCCCCCCTGCAGGGAACGCCATACAGCCCCCCCTGTAGGGAACGCCATACAGCCCCACCTGTAGGGAACGCCATACAGCCCCCCTGTAGGGAACGCAATACAGCCCCCACTGTAGGGAACGCCATACAGCCCCCCCCCTGTAGGGAACGCCATACAGCCCCCCCTGTAGGGAACGCCATACAGCCCCCCTCCTGTAGGGAACACGATACAGCCCCCCCTCCTGTAGGGAACGCCATACAGCCCCCCTGTAGGGAACGCCATACAGCCCCCCTGTAGGGAACGCCATACTGCCCCCCTGTAGGGAACGCCATACAGCCCCCCCCTGTAGGGAACGCCATACAGCCCCCCCTGTAGAGAACGCCATACACCTCCCCCTGTAGGGAACGCCCTACAGCCCCCCCCTGTAGGGAATGCCATACAGCCCCCCCTGTAGGGAACGCCATACAGCCCCCCCTGTAGGGAACGCCATACAGCCCCCCCTGTAGGGAACGCCACACAGCCCCCCCTCTAGGGAACGCCATACAGCCCCCCCTGTAGGGAATGCCATACAGCCCCCCCTGTAGGGAACGCCATACAGCCCCCCCCTGTAGGGAACCCCATACAGCCCCCCCTGTAAGGAACGCCATACAGCCACCCCTGTAGGGAACGCCATACAGCCCCCCCTGTAGGGAACACCATACAGCCCCCCCTGTAGGGAACGCCATACAGCCCCCCCTGTAGGGAACGCCATACAGCCCCCCCTGTAGGGAACGCCATACAGCCCCCCCCCCTGTAGGGAACGCCATACAGCCCTCCCCTGTAGGGAACCCCATACAGCCCCCCCCCTGTAAGGAACGCCATACAGCCCCCCCTGTAGGGAACGCCATACAGCCCCCCCTGTAGGGAACGCCATACAGCCCCCCCTGTAGGGAACGCCATACAGCCCCCCCTGTAGGGAACGCCATACAGCCCCCCCTGTAGGGAACGCCATACAGCCCCCCCTGTAGGGAACACCATACAGCCCCCCCTGTAGGGAACACCATACAGCCCCCCCTGTAGGGAACGCCATACAGCCCCCCCTGTAGGGAACGCCATACAACCCCCCCTGTAGAGAACGCCATACGCCTCCCCCTGTAGGGAACGCCCTACAGCCCCCCCTGTAGAGAACGCCATACAGCCCCCCCTGTAGAGAACGCCATACAGCCCCCTCCCTGTAGAGAACGCCATACGCCTCCCCCTGTAGGGAACGCCCTACAGTCCCCCTGTAGGGAACGCCATACAGCCCCCCCTGTAGAGAACGCCATTCAGCCCCCCCTGTAGAGAATTCCATACAGCCCCCTCTGTAGATAACGCCATACAGCCCCCTTTGTAGATATCTACAGGGGGGGGCTGTAAAAAAGGCACTTTCTACAAGGGGGGTGTTGTGTGACACCCAGGGGAGGGGGGGCCCCAGTCAAAAGTTTGCTATGGGGCCCAGTCTTTCCTAGTTACGCCCCTGCTGTGGACTAAAACTAGAGTATCCCTATGCATGTTGCCATCAGCGAAAGATCCAATCCCCATTCACAATCCACAGCAAACAGAGAAGGTAACAGCACATAGTCCTGAATTCTGAAAAGCAAAGCGGATTTATTCCACACATGTCAATGTGACGTTTCGGCTCACAACTTGAGAAAGGCTCACTTTTGGGCTTGGAGTTGTCCATCGTCTCATTCAAAGAGCTATAACTTTATTTTTTTTGCGTCAATATAGCTTTATAAGGTCTTGTTTTTTTTGCGGAACAAGTTGTACATTTTAATAGCACCTTGGGGTACATAGAATTTATTGATTAACTTTTATTAATTTTTTTTCGGGGGGAATAGAAAAAAACCCTGCAATTTCGCCTCAATTATTTGCGTCCTAAATTTACGCCGTTTACAGTGTGGTATAAATAACAATAACTTTATTCAGTGGGTTGTTGCGATTGCAACGATACCAAATTTGTATAGTTTTTTTATGTTTTACTACTTTTACACAGTGAAAACACTTTTTTTTCAAAACTATTTGTTTTTGTGTCTCCATATTTGAAGAGCCATAACTATTTTTTCGCCGATGCAGTTGTATGAGTTTTTTTTTTGCGGGACGACTTGTAGTTTTTATTGGTTCCATTTTGGAGTAGATGCAACTTTTTGATCACTTTATCACATTTTTTTTAAGGCTGGATTCAAAGAAAACAGCAATTTTTGCATGTTTTTTAATTTTATTTTTTATGACGTTCACCGTTGCGGGTTAAATTATGTAATGAGTTTATAGTTGGGGTCATTACGGACGCGGTGATACCTAATATGTGTAACTTTTTTTACTTTATTTTTTAATAATAAAGCAGTTTGTAAGGGGGAAAAGTGGGTTTTTCATTTTTTTTTTCACTTTTTATTAAACTGTTTTTACTTTTTTACTAGTCCCATTAGGGGACTTCACTATGCGATTATCCGATCGCATTTATAATACACTGCAATACTTCTGTATTGCAGTGTATTATGCCTGTCCGTGTAAAACGGACAGGCATCTGCTAGGTCATGCCAGAGGCATACACTACAGGCAGACCTGGGGGCCTTTATTAGGCCCCCGGCTGCCATCGGAGACACAGACACTCGGCAATCTTATCGCCGGGTGTCAGTGGGATGAGAGAGAGCTCCCTCCCTCTCTCCAGAACAACTCAGATGTGACGCTCGCTGTTAAGTGCCGCATTTGAGGGGTTAAACGTGTGAGATGCCCCCCGCCCTCTGGTACCTCTGGTAGCTGAGAGCTGGGAGATTCGACAGCTCCCTGCTCTGTTTATTTATTCCGATGCAGCCACGTAAAAAGTCTATTGCATTGGAATAAAGCCTGTTAGTGGCTGCCGTAAAAACACTATGGGGCGGTCAATAACGGGTTGAGTAATTAAGCTTCGTGTAGTGTTACATAACTGACAGGGGAATCACTTCACTTAAGGCTGGGTTCACACAGAGTTTTTTGCAGCCAAAAAGTTTGGAATTTTGAGGCAGATTTTGCTCTGCCTGCATGCCGATATTTGCCCGTGGCATTGAGTGCCGCGGGAAAAAAACGCAGCAAAATACGCTTTCTCTGCCTCCCATTGATTTCAATGGGAGGTCGGAGACGTAAATGCCCGAAGATATGACATGTCCCTTCTTGTTGACGCGAGCCGTTTTTTCCGCTCGCGGGAAAAAAACGCCTCCGCCTTACATTGAAATCAATGGGAGGCATTTTCGGACGTTTTTTGTGTGTTTTCCGACACGGTTTCCACGTCAAAAAACTCTGTGAACTGACTCTAAGGGTATATGCACACGACCTCTTTTCACAGGTAATGGAGGCGTTTTATGCCTCGAATTATGCCTGAAAAAACGCCCCTAATGTGCCTACAAACATCTGCCCATTGCTTTCAATGGGAATTACGATGTTCTGTTCCCACGAGCAATTATTTTACGCTTCGCTGTCAAAAAACGGAGCATAAAAAGACGCTTCGTAAAAAGAAGTAGCATGTCACTTCTTGAGGCGTTTTTGGACCTGATTTTCCATTGAACACTATGAAAAATGCCTCAAAAAACGCGTCAAAAACGTCTGAAAAGAAGCATCAAAAGAAGCTCCAAATTTCATTCCCAGCTTGAAAAATGCCTGAAAATCAGAGGCTGTTTTCTCTGAAATCAGCTCTGTATTTTTCAGACGTTTTTTGTTAAGCCTGTGAACATACCCTTAGGCTGAGTTCACACGAGCATTTTACGTCCGTAATGGACGAAAAGTATTTCGGCCGTAAGTTCCAGACCAAACACACTGCAGGGAGCCGGGCTCCTAGCATCATAGTTATGTACGATGCTAGGAGTCAGTGGCGGATTAAGTAGACCATGGGCCCTGGGCTGTTACCCAAACTTGGGCCCCCCTTCCGCACCACTGCCCTGCCGCGCTGTAACTATTTTTAACACTACCTTTTTGGGCAAGCATTAACAAATGGCTGTTACGATTCCCCTTGTCACAGGGCTGTGTCCCTACATACTGACAGTATCACACTGTGCTGGGACACATCCTCCTGACAAGGGCAATTGTCTATAAGTCCTGGACTGCAGAAAGACTTTTTGTGAAATACAAGGATTTCCTATAATAAACATGTCAGGAGAGGTGACAGATTCTCTATAAATCTAGTGACTCACATGTGACGACGTCTCAGATTCTATTAGTTTTTTTCCCTCTTTTCTTCTTCATCCGGTCCACGACTTCTCCCGGCCATGACTAATTTCTGCAGAATTTGCCACTCAGATGTCTTTGGCTCCTCACTCATCCAACTCATCCAACATTTCCACACCTATAAACAAAAATAGTTATCATGGTGCCACATACGGTGCCCCTAAATATAAAAGGCCCAAACACTGCGCGCCTGAATATAGTAATACCACACACTGTAAAATACCACATACACACAGCCCCCTGTACATAGTGCCACACACCGCCCCCTGTACATAGTGCCACACACAGCCCCTGTAGATATTACACACCCCCATAGATCACACATCCCCTCCGTAGAGAGCGTTACACACAGCCCCTATAGATAGTGCCATACAGCCCCCTGTAGAGAGCGCCACACAGTCCTCCCCCTCTTGTAAATAGCGCCAAAAAGCCCCCCCCCCTATAAAGAGCGCCACACACACATCGCTGTGGATAGCGCTACACAGCCCCCCCTTGTATATAGTGCTACACAGTCCTCCCCCTTTAAATATAGTGTCACACAGCGCTCCCCCTTTGTATGTAGTGTCACACAGCACTCTCCCTTTGTATATAGGACCACACAGCGCTCCCCCCTTGCATATAAGGCCATATAGCGCTCCCCCTTGTATATAGTGTACTCAGCGCTCCCTTCTTTGTATATAGTGCCACACAGCACTCACCCCCTTGTATATAGTGTCACAGAGCACACCCCCCTTTGTATACCGGCCCACACAGCACTACCCTCCCCCTTGTATATAGGGCCACCCAGCACTCCCCCTTGTATATAGTGTAACGGAGCAATCCCCCCTCCTTGAATGAATATATTCACTGTATATATATACATGTGTATATATATATATATATATATATATATATATATATATATATATACATATACACAGCGATAGTTCCCGCCAGAAAAAAAAAAAATAACGTTTACTTGCCTTACCCATTGACGGCCGCTCCAGCTGGACGCGTGTGAATCCTCCGGACTAGACGCATGTGCAGACCAGCGTGATGAGGTCTTCCCAGCGCCTTATAGGCTGCAAGCCGAACGTGACCGGCTGCAGCCTATAGTAATCATTTGTATCTAAGTCCTGAGGACTCAGATACAAATGAATGTGGCTGCCGCTAGCACCGGGGCCCCCTTCGGTGTTAGTGACACCACCGGGCATGAGGGGGCCCGTGTGATCATGTGCGGTTTGGCCGGCCATGGGCCCCCCGGGAGCCTTGGGCCCAGGGCGGCCGCCCAAACTGCCCTAATGATAATCCGCCACTGCTAGGAGTCCCTGCCTCGCTGCGGGACAACTGTCCCGTACTGTAATCATGTTTTCAGTACGGGACAGTAGTTCCACGGAGAGGCAGGGTCTCCTAGCATCGTACATAACTATGATGCTAGGAGCCCGGCTCCCTGCAGTGTGTTCGGTCCGGGACTTGCGGCCGAAATACGTTCCGTTCATTACGGACGTAACATGCTCGTGTGAACCCAGCCTAAGGGTGTATTTTTTGTTACCACAGAAAAATTGCACAATTTTAGTAATGACCATAACAGAAACAACACAAGGGGCTACATTTTTTACTGGTACAACCTAAATATCACAATGGTTTTATTATATCTTATGAATCAACATATGCATAAAAAGTATTGTATGGAAAAAGTTTCCCATTGCATTTAATTTGTAAATTTATAGTGAAGCTTTGCTAAACTGTATTTCATAAATTAGTGGTATATGGGAATAAATTAAACTTTATAATGTATCTCATTATGATAAAGTATCATCTTCCCTGCTTTTCTGCTGCACCTCTCCCTCTTGGGTGCTCCAAGGATGAGCTCTCGTAGCACATGCAATTTATTAGGCTGAATCAGGAAAGGGTGGCACAACTAAGCGTATGTTCACATAAGCTATTTTCATCCGTTTTTGGACCGTAAACGTCCCGAAAAATCGGAAGCAGAACACCTACAAACATCTGCCCATCGATTTCTATGGGAAATACAACGTTCTATTTCGACTGGGCGTTATTTTATGCCTCAAATAACGGCACGTAAAAAGAAGTACATGTCACTTCTTGAGCCGTTTTTCATTGACTCAATAGAAAAAGAGCTTGAAAAACACGTCAAAAAACGATAGTTGCTTAAAAAATGGCTGAAAATAAGCAGCTGTTTTGCCTTGAAAACAGCTCCGTATTTTCAGCCGTATTTTGTTAAGCGTGTGAACATACCCTAATAGAAAGGAAATGTGTCCATATGCCACTGAATTGTTATAGAATCTAGGAATATATGTATTGGGTAAGAACTCTCACTGGGCTTGCTGGACTAAACGACTTGCGAATAAGTGGAGTCAAAAAAACAGATTTGTTGGTGCGAAGTGTGGTTCTGTGGGCTGGTTGAGTTCTTGCAATTAGAATTCAGCAAGGTTCTTTTTTGTGCAGCTTGTGTTATAACCACTGACCTAATTTAAAACTAGTTTTTTCCTTTCTGGTGTGCACCTAATTAAGGGAAGGGGATAATTGTTCTCTGCTGCTTTAATTTGAACTGTATAACACCTATTAAGATAGTTGGGCTAATACATGCATATAGCAACTCAAACGAACCGTGTGATATATGAATATGAACACCTATATAAGAGATCACACATGAACCATTATTAGCGGAAAATAGACAATATCAATAAAAATAAGTACATTGGCAGTAACATTACCCATAGAAAAAGGATCCCCAAATAGGTTGGGTCCCACAGCCTCTGTAGTAAAGTGCAAATAGTGTATGCAAAGACTGGTACATAAGTATTACAATGAATATGGATAGGAACCATCCAAAGCAAAGTAATATAAAAAAGCAGACAGCAGAAAGGTACAATTAAGGAGGCATACAGACCAGAACTATGGGGGGATCAACCCCCAACACATGTTTTGTACGTAGCTTCTTCCAGGGGTTACACCAAAGAGCACAGATATGTGGGTATATAAAGCACAACCTACCAATGAACGGCTAAAACATATAGCTGGTAACAAACCACAATTTACCTTTAAAGTCCTACATGATATAATCCCATTGGCAGATACCTCCCAAGTATCATCGCATGAAAACAAGAGGGTATGGATCTGTGTTTGTTCACAGAACAAAACCCAGGTGCAGCTAACCGCACACACTTGCCCGTCCCTCGCAAAGGGAGGGGCGAGCGAGTGGGAGCACAGTCAGCCGCCTGGGAAATACTGATCATAAGCACACGTGCATATTAGCCCATGAGTGCATTGGAACGCAGGCAAAATGGCCGCCATCACTAGATGCCTGTCCCACCACAAGGGTGGAGGGAGGGGTGAATGAGAGGGCGGCCAGGATAGGAAAACATAGAATAAATGTCACGATTGATATAAGATCCGAACATGTCAGAATTCATGTGACCACTAATGAAAAAATTATTTTTCATCCACCGATATACAAATACACAGCGTATAACATTATATACGGTCATTATTATACATTCAGGATACACTAATACAGATATGATGACAATAAGTGAAATAAAAGTCCCCGTGCTTGTAGAATAAAATATTAAAATTCAATCCGCAATAAATAAAAAATAAAAAAATACAAAATAAATTAAAAATAAATAAATACATAAATGTAGAAAAATTTGTGTGCGAACAGGGACATGTATAATATGACGCTATATTACATCATGTCCAATTCGTATGTAATGTGTACAAAATTATGTAAAAACATACATTAATGCATAATATGGTTCTAAACAGTACAATCAAATAATAGTGCATAATAATAATAAACAAAATATGTTTACCAATAAGGAGTGAAACACAAATAATTGAACATGAAGTGAAACACACATCGACAAAAACCCATAAATAATCACAATAGTAGAAAAAACAAAATACAGTGATCTTAGTGAGAGTCACCCAAACCAAAGTATCAGCATAAAATTAAGATCCAATATACCAATCCTAAACGGGTATTTAAAATGAGAATAGTCCCATGAAGAATGGTGACAAAAATGTCAGATGTCGAGGATTCTACGTCATATCCATCATACACGTATAGAGGAAGAAAATAGGGCAGCAGGCATATTAAACGTGAATATATCTTTAGGACATAGATAATAAATAAAAAGAAACACAAAGCTTAGTAAAATTAAAACATATAAAACCAACTTAAAAAGCCATTTCCAAAAACCTTGGTAATGGTGATATGAAGCACTGATAACATAGATTCTATCAATTAAACATGGACATATAGGGTGGTTATGAGTGTGAGAAAATAAATAAAGGGATCTGTAGATAATTCTAGTATTCAAAAAGATCTTAGTCAAAATAAGATGTTATAAAGCTATAGAAACGGTGCAAAACTAATTTTCTCATTTAGTCCTTTTTGGGAAGCAGTATCAAGTGTATAAATCCATCTAGCCTCCTTCTGGGTCAGAATTCTCTTCCAATACCCTCCCCTACCATTACCCAATACCCGATCAATCCCCCTTACCGGTAAGTATTTACTGTTGCAGTTATGATGTATCTTGAAATGCCTAGGTAGAGTCTTCAACTTTGATTAATCAGTTTCATTTTCTGCTGCTTCAATATCCAGAACATGTTCCCTCACACGACGTCTTAATTCACGTGATGTTAGTCCCACATAGACGTTATCACACGGGCACGTTGCATAATACTGTATATTACACCAATTGTGTTGCATCCAATGGAATGTGTGATTTTAAATTCTCTGTTCCTACATGAATTGAGGAAATTATCAACAGTTTCCACATTTGGATATGCAACACATTTACCACAAGGCTTACAGCTCCATTTGGGACCTTTTGTCCCAAATATTTTACCCGGGACCTTACCTGGGTAATAACTGCGAACCAATAGATCTTTCAAATTTTTTGATCTTCAATAGATTATCAATGGTACCTTGAGGTTTTTGCTCTCTTATAGCCCTGTCTAATTGACCATTCACTATAACAACGGTTCTCAAACCGCCTCCTGAGTTCAGTCGCTTGATTTTCAAAGCTACAGTCATCAGAGCAAATTCTGCGTATTCTCAGAAATTGGCCTACAGGTATACTGTTAATCAAATTGGATGGATGAGACGAATCGGCATGTAAAAGGGCATTCACAGAGGTGGATTTTCTATGTACATCAGTTTCTATTTGTCCATCGTTGGTCACATGAACTTGTACATCTAGGAAATCCATCTTAGTTCTTCCGGATGTATATGTCAGTTTGATATTCATTAAGTTGTTATTTAGACTATCCATAAAACATTTCAGTTCCTGAGATGTCCCCTGCCAGATAAAAATGACATCATCAATATAACGCCCCCATAGATGAACCCTCTCAATAAAAGGCGTGGGCTCAGTAAGCAATATCTGACATTCCCACAGCCCCAGGAACAGGTTAGCATATGAGGGCGCACATGACGACCCCATTGCTGTGCTCTGGAGCTGTAGGTACACAGACTCCTTAACCCCTTAACGACCGGCGAATAGTGTTTTTACATCGGCGGTTAAGGGTAGTTGAGCTGAAAAGCCAACGTCCTCCTATGCAAAGCAGTGGCACCCCACAAATACTGGCGAACTCACACATTTTTTGGGGCTCATCCTCAACATGGGAAAAGTGAAAAAGCCCTCAATCCGGTCATATTCGGCAACAAGCCCTACACATGCCACACCTGTTTTTCCAGCCGTTATGATCAGAAGCAGATATGCATTGGTAATGTGCTTCCTTCATTTTAATGACAATCACCAGCCCCCCCCCCCCCCCCCCGTAGTGATCCAGGCCGTGACCACCTGTATAAAATAAGGCCCCTGATAAAAATTTTGGAGGAGTCATTAATGCCGGTGTACAACCCCGAATAAAGCCTAGCGGTCAATGAATCACTGATGAGTTGCAAAGGCAGGCTCTCATTCCGCCAGTACATCCCCTCAAAGAGAGCAAAATATAGGGTTAAAATCTACAAGCTCTGTGAGAGCGGTACAGGCTACACATCTGCCTTTAGAATCTATGAAGGCAAAGACCGTGATATTACCCACATTATTAACTCATTTAATTTCACACTGTTTTTGTAGGGAGAACCAAAAGGGAGGGTTGCTTATTGGATAATGTTTCACTGTAAAAATGCAGCAATACTGTATTTTCTGGAAAAACATATTTTTTATTTCTTTCCACCTATTAAAAATACTCACTATACCCCTAGATGAATAATAGCAGGACATTTATACTTGTCAAAATGAACTGCAGTACCACGGAAATTATAGCGTGGTTCACTGAAATCAGGCCTCCAAAAGCCAAAATGGACTCCTTCTATGATATGCCCTATAACGGGTCCATATAATAGATTAGACACACATATTTGGTATCACCGTACACGGGAGAAATAGCAGAATGTGGAAAGGTGTCACTTTTACCAATATGTCATATGGTGTTTCGAAATGGCTTAAAAAAATTGCCACTTTTGTAAAAAAAAAAATGCATTTTACATTTTTTTGGCCCAAGTTTTGACATATTCTGTAAAAAGTGTGAAGGGTTAAAACAGAAATTTAACAGCTAGAAATAGACTTTAGAGTGTCTAGTTTTTAGAACACAATGTTTTTTTAACCATTATTTATTGGACTTCAAGTCCATTACCCATACATTAATGCCATGGTGTAAAAAACTAAATTAAGACATTTTAGTGCGCAATTGAAAAAAAGGGGCACTTGTGTTTTATACTATATTTCTGGTCAAAAAAAATAAACTACACCTCCAAGTCAGGTGTCCTTATGATCAGGATATATGAAAAAATATATTTCAATACATTTGTATGATACAATTACTTTTATTTTCAAACTGTTACATTTTAAATGATGAACAATCAAAATTTTTCTTTTTTTTCTGTCTTTCCACGGCTATAAAAAAAGTAACAAAAATTTTACCTATACATATATACCACAAAAAGGAAGCGCTACATGTCCCAAGAAAACAGTGCAAAATTCACATCGATACATAAAACACATACAGAGTTATACTGCGTTACATCTGTGAATAGCAAAACTGCGAAAATTGCTCTGGTCACTAAGGTTTAACCCCTTAATGACCGGGCCATTTTGCACGTTAATGACCAAGGATTATTTTTTGTTTTTTCACGGTCGCATTCCAAGAGTCGTAACTTTTTATTTATTCTGTCGACATAGCCGTATAAGGGCTTGTTTATTGCGGGACGAATTGTATTTTGTAATTGTACCATTTTTAGATGCTTATAACATATTGATTAACTTTTATTAACTTTATTTTAGGAGAGAATTGAAAATAAGCAGCTATTCCAGCATTGATTTTCACGTTATAAATTACCGCCGTTTACTATGCAGCGTAAATAACATGTTAACTTTATTCTATGGGTCGGCACAATAACGGGGATACCAAATATGTAAAGATTTTATGTTTTTTCTACGTTTGCACAATAAAAAGCCTTTTAGAAAAAAATTACTTGTTTTTGCATCGCCGCATTCCAAGAGCCGTAATTTTTTTATTTTTCCGTCAATGTGGCGGTATGTGGGCTTGATTTTTGCGGGCCAATGTGTAGTTTTCATTACTACTATTTTTGGGTACATAGGACTTATAGATTAACTTTTATTTAATTTTTTATGGGGGGAATGGGAGAAAAGAGGGAATTTTGCCGTAGTTTTTTGCGGTTTTTTTGGATGCCGTTCATCGGGCGGTTTAATTAATGTGTTCATTTTATTGTTTAAGTTGTTACGATCGTGGGGATACCATATATATGCATGTGTTATTTGTTTTGACACTTTTACTAAATAAAACCACTTTTTGGGCAAAAAAAAGTAGTTTTATTTGATTTTGACTGTAATTTTTTATTTATTTTTTCACAAACTTTATTTAACTGATTTACATTTTTCCTACCAGGGGACTTCACTATGTGATCTGCCGATCACATACATAATGCTTTGGTATACTTAGTATACCAAAGCATTATTGCCTGTTAGTGTAAATCTGACAGGCAATCTGTTAGGCCATGCCTCCAGCATGGCCTAACAGGCATTTGCTGAAGGCAGACCTGGGGGTCTTTGTTAGGCCCCCGGCTGCCATGGAAACCCGACGGCGACCCGCTATTTCTTTGCCGGGGCGCCGATCGGGTGACAGAGGGTGCTCCCTCCCTCTGTCAAACACATTAGATGCCGCTGTCACTATTGACAGCGGCATGTAATGGGTTAAACTGCCGGAATCAGAGCGCGCTTCGATTCCGGCAGTTGCAGCAGGAGCCAGGCTGTGTATAACAGCCGTGCTCCTGCTGCTGATCGCGTGGGTACAGTGTCAGTACCCGCGCCATCACAGGACGGATATATCCGTCCTCCTGCGCGAACTAGCAGCTGCTAAGGACGGATATATCCGTCCTTCGGCGTTAAGAGGTTAAAACACCTTTGGTATTAAGGGGTTAAAGAGAGAAAAGTTATGATGAGTCAGGGAAAACTCAAGCAGTTGGAGACGTATTGAGGTGTATAACGATTCCACGTCAAAGGTGACAATAGTCATATCAGGTTCAAGGTGATACCATTCATCTTACGTAGAATGTCAGTCGTATCCTTCAAGTAAGATGGTAAAGTCTTAACTAGAGGACGCAAAATAAAATCAATGAACTTGCATATAGGTTCACAAATCCCATTGATTCCCGATACAATTGGTCTTCCGGGAGGCAGCATGGCATGCTTATGGATCTTAGGTAGCATGTAAAGGCACCATTGGATCTATGGGGATTAGTCCCTCATATTGTTTTTCACTTGTAATCGCGTCAGACACTGCTTTTGATAGAATAGTATCAAGCTCAGTTTGAAATTTACTCAATGGATTAAACGTGAGTCACTTAAACCACGTTGAGTCACGAAGTTGTCTAAAAGCCTCTCTTTTATACATGCCTTTTTACCAGATGACGACGTTCCCCCCTTATCAGATGGTTTAATAAGAACGTCGTTCATCTGGCTCAATTATTTAACCTGTTAGTGACCGCCCCATAGTGTTTTTACGTCGGTCACTAACGGGCTTTATTCCGATGCAATAGTCTTTTTACGCCACTGCATTGGAATAAGTAAACAGAGCAGGGAGCTGTCAAATCTCCCTGCTCTCAACTGCCAGAGGTAGCTGGGGGCGTCCCTGCTCGAACGTGTGAGATTGATATTAGTATCGATCTCACCCGTTTAACCCTTGAGATGTGGTGCTCAATAGCGTGCACCGCATCTGAGTGGTTTTGGAGAGAAGGAGGGAGCTCCCTCTCTTCCCACCGGCACCCGTGTCTGTGTCGCCGATGGCAGCCGGGGGCCTAATAAAGACCCCCAGGTCTGCCTGTAGCGAATGCCTGCTAGATCCTGCCTCTGGCATGACCTAGCAGATGCCTGTCCACAGAGGCGTAGCTAGGTTCTCCAGCACCCGGGGCAAAGATTCAGTTTGGCACCCCCCAACCTCTTTCCCGACATCTCCTTCCCCCTCGCCGTGTTTGTTTTCTCTACCAATCGACGTGTCATTTATTTTTATGTAACGCAAGCATAAAAACATTTGTACATTTTACAAGCAATATGGTTCTATACACAACACCAGAACCAAGCTCAGTACATATATACAGCCCCAGAAGCAAGCTCACTACATATATACTACACCAGCACAAATACAGCTCAATTTAGTGCAACCCCTGCCGTATAGGTGTGTACGGCGTAAAACTACAGCTCCCAGCATGGCCCAAACAATGATAAGGATATGCTGGGAGATGCCGTTTCACAAAAAATAAATCCTATCATAATCATATCACCCATCATCTCGCTGCAGATCATACAGTGACTACAGTGCTGATTAAAGGCAGAATAAACATTTACATTAAGTGACTCACCGGTGACGTCTCCGATTTTAGTTATTTTTCTCCATCCGGTCCAGACCTCTATGGTGGCTTCTCCCGGTCACAGACCATTTCTGCAGTTTGCCGCTCACATGTCTTCAGCTTCTCACTTTTCCAACATTTCTGCACCGATAAATAAATATAAAGTTATCATTATACCACACACTACGCCCCTAAATATAATAGCGCCATACACTGCACCTCTAATTATAATAGCACCATACACCGTGTCCTACACACACACACACACACTGTGCCCCCTGTAGATAGTGCCTGCCATAGAGTCCCCTGTAGATAGTGCCTGCCATATAGCCCACCCCTGTATATAGTGCTCCACTAGATAGTCTACCCCTGTATACAGTGCTCCACAGATAGCCCACCCCTGTATATACTATATACAAGGGTGGGCTATCTGTGGCGCACTATATACAGGGGTGGACTATATGTACAAGGGGGCTATATACAGGGGTGGGCTTTCTGTGGAGCACTATAGGGGGAGCTATTTGTGGGATACTATATACAGGGGTGGGCTATATCTACAGGGGGACTATATCTACAGGGGGACTATATCTACAGCGGTGGGCTATCTACAGGAGTGGGCTATCTACAGGGGTGGGCTATCTACAGGGGGACCATATCTACAGGGGTGGGCTATATCTACAGGGGTGGGCTATATCTACAGGGGTGGGCTATATCTACAGGGGTGGACTATATCTACAGGGCTGGGCTATATCTACAGGGCTGAGCTATATCTACAGGGCTGGGCTATATCTACAGGGCTGGGCTATATATACAGGGGTGGGCTATATCTACAGGGGTGGGCTATATCTACAGGTGTGGGCTATATCTACAGGGGGCTATATACTATATAGCCCCCCCTGTAGCTATAGCCCACCCCTGTATATGGTGCTCCATAGATAGCCCACCCCAGTATATAGCCCCCCTGTAGATATAATCCCCCTGTATATAGCCCACCCCCTGTAGATATAGTCCACCTGTATATAGCCCACCCCCTGTAGATATGGTCCCCCTGTAGATAGCCCACCCCAGTATATAGCCCCCTGTAGATATAGTCCGCCTGTATATAGCCCACCTCCTGTAGAAATAGTCCCCCTGTATATAGCCCACCCCCTGTAGATATAGCCCCCCTGTAGATATAGTCCCCCTGTATATAGCCCACCCCCTGTAGATATAGTCCACCTGTATATAGCCCACCCCCTGTAGATATGGTCCCCCTGTAGATAGCCCACCCCAGTATATAGCCCCCTGTACATATAGTCCCCCTGTATATAGCCCACCCCCTGTAGATATAGTCCACCTGTATATAGCCTACCCCCTGTAGATATAATCCCCCTGTATATAGCCCACCCCCTGTAGATATAGCCCCCCTGTAGATATAGTCCCCCTGTATATAGCCCACCCCCTGTAGATATAGTCCAACTGTATATAGCCCACCCCCTGTAGATATAGTCCACCTGTATATAGCCCACCCCCTGTAGATATAGCCCCCCTGTAGCTATAGTCCCCCTGTATATAGCCCACCCCCTGTAGCTATAGTCCCCCTGTATATAGCCCAACCCCTGTAGATATAGTCCACCTGTATATAGCCCACCCCCTGTAGATATAGTCCACCTGTATATAGCCCACCCCCTGTAGATATAGCCCCCCTGTAGATATAGTCCCCCTGTAGATATAGTCCCCCTGTATATAGCCCACCCCCTGTAGATATAGCCCCCCTGTAGATATAGTCCTCCTGTATATAGCCCACCCCCTGTAGATATAGTCCCCCTGTAGATATAGCCCCCCCTGTAGATATAGTCCGTCCCCCCGCAGATACAGCCACACACTTCTATTACAATTTAAAAAAATAAAAAATATTCAAACTCACCTTATTCCCGCTCCCACGCCGTCCGGCAGCCATGGAGACCTGCTCTCTTCTGCGCAGGTCTCCAGGGGGTTGAACACAGCGTCTATGAAAGGCGCTGATTGGCTGGGCAGGATGACTTTCCCTGCCAGTCAGTCAGAGCCTTTCACCGACGGAAGCGTCACTGGTACAAAAGGTACCTGTAATGTCGAGGTAGGGAGACAGACAAGTGAGCCCTAATCTACCCGCCACTCAGTCCCTGCCTACTTGCAACGACCCGCCCTAGTCGACGGGGTACAACTGGGCGACGGTCCCTACACTCAATAGGTGCACGACAGACAAACAGACAAGGGTACAAAGAAGCCAGGGAAATTGGGAAGTTGCCCACGGGGACACCGTGAGCAACAAGCGAAGTGAACGAGTAGAGTCAAACCAGGAGATGAGCGCGGTACAAAAACGCAGAGCAGAAGAGTGGTCAGTAAAGCCAAGGTCAAACACAAGCAGAGGATCAGTAGTTCAAGAAGCTGCAGCAGGGACAGGAAACCAGCAGAGAAGAAACACAAGCAAAGGAGGAACAGGAAAGGCAGGTATAAATAGACAGAGGGCAGGAGCTAGCTCCGTCTGGCCAGGCTGTGATAGGCTCTCCCACTCCTAAGCCTGCCATCCTGGGTGGTGGAAGATGGAGTCAGTCTCACAGACATAGAAGCAGGTGCAGACTGATTACCTATGGGCGTCGACACAGAAGTTGTGTCTGGCAGATTCTTTACAGTACCCCCCGTTTTATGAGGGGCCACCGGACCCTTTCTAGGTGGACCTGGTTTATTGGGGAAACGAAGGTGGAACCTCCTGAGCAATACCCCAGCGTGAACATCCCGGGCGGGTACCCAAGTCCTCTCCTCAGGCCCATATCCCCTCCAATGGACCAGGTACTGGAGGGAGCCTTGGACCATCCTGCTGTCCACAATCTTGGCCACCTCGAATTCTACCCCCTCAGGGGTGAGAACAGGGACCGGAGGTTTCCTCGAGGGAGCCAAGGACGGGGAGCAGCGTTTAAGTAAGGAGGAATGAAACACGTCGTGTACTCGAAAATACGGGGGCAACTCCAGTCGGAAGGAGACAGGGTTAAGGACTTCAATGAACTTGCATGGCCCTATAAACCGGGGAGAAAACTTCATGGACGGAACTTTAAGGCGCAAATTTTTTGACGATAGCCACACCAGATCCCCGACAACAAACAAGGGGTTAGCAGAACGTCTTCTATCTGCCTGAGTCTTTTGTATGCTCTGGGACGCCTCTAGGTTATTCTGAACCTGGGCCCAGACTGTGCACAGTTCCCAATGAACGACCTCTACCTCGGGATTGTTGGAACTACCAGGTGAAACGGAGGAGAACCGTGGATTAAACCCAAAATTACAGAAAAAGGGGGAGACCCCTGACGAGTTACTGACCCGGTTATTAAGGGAAAATTCGGCGAGGGGAATGAATGAGACCCAATCATATTGATAGTCAGAGATAAAACACCTTAAATATTGTTCTAGAGACTGATTAGTCCTCTCAGTTTGGCCATTAGTTTCAGGATGGAAGGCAGAGGAGAAGGACAGATCAATCTCCAACTTTTTACAGAAGGCTCCCCAAAACAATGAAACAAATTGTACCCCTCTGTCAGAAACAATATTGACAGGGACCCCATGAAGATGCAGGATGTGTTTGACAAACAAGGTAGCTAACGTCTTAGCATTGTGTAGTTTCTTGAGGGGCACAAAGTGGCACATCTTACTGAAGCGGTCTACTACAACCCACACCACCGACTTGCCTTGAGATGGAGGCAAATCGGTGATGAAATCCATGGAGATATGGGTCCAAGGTCTCTGGGGAACGGGCAAAGAACATAGTAAGCCCGCTGGTCGGGACCTGGGAGTCTTGGACCTAGCACAAACTTCACAAGCGGCGACGTAGGCCTTAACGTCTTTGAGCAACCCAGGCCACCAATAGTTTCTGGCAATGAGGTGCTTGGTACCCAGGATGCCTGGATGGCCAGATAGTGCAGAGTCATGATTTTCACTAAGTACCCTTAGCCAGAATTGCAGGGGAACAAACAGCTTGTTCTCAGGAAGGTTCCCGGGAGCTGAACCTTGATCAGCCGCAATTTCAGAGACTAAATCAGAATCAATAGAGGAAATTATTATACCTGGAGGCAAAATACAAGCAGGATCTTCCTCCGAAGGAGAGCTGGCCATGAAGCTACGCGACAGTGCATCAGCCTTAATATTTTTAGACCCAGCCCTATAGGTGACCAAAAAGTTGAATCTGGTAAAAAATAACGCCCATCGAGCTTGTCTCGGGTTTAGCCTCCGGGCAGATTCTAGGAAAACCAGATTCTTGTGGTCGGTAAGGACCGTTACCTGGTGCCTAGCCCCACTCTCAGTGGGCGAAAACTTCTTGGAGAAGTAGGCACAGGGGCGAAGATGGGTGAGGGACCTGGTACCCTGGGACAAGACAGCCCCCACTCCCACCTCGGACGCGTCAACCTCCACGATAAATGGCTCCATTTGGTTGGGCTGAACCAGCACTGGGGCCGAGATAAAGCACTTCTTAAGGACCTCAAAAGCCTGGACAGCCTCAGGAGGCCAGCGGAGGAGATCAGCACCTTTGCGAGTGAGATCCGTAAGAGGCTTGGCGATGACCGAGAAGTTAGCAATAAATCTCCTGTAATAATTAGCGAACCCCAGGAAGCACTGTAACGCCTTCAGGGAGGTAGGTTGGACCCATTCCGCCACAGCCTGGATCTTGGCGGGGTCCATGCGGAATTCATGAGGTGTGAGGATTTGACCCAAAAACGGTATCTCCTGCACCCCAAACACATTTTTCAGTCTTAGCAAACTGTTTGTTTTCCCGAAGGGCCTGGAGCACCTTCCTGACATGCTCAATGTGGGAGGACCAGTCCTTGGAAAACACAAGTATGTCATCAAGGTACACTACAAGAAATACCCCCAGGTAGTCTCTTAAGACCTCATTTATGAAATTCTGGAAGACCGCGGGAGCATTACACAACCCAAAGCGCATGACGAGGTATTCGAAATGACCTTCGGGCGTGTTAAACGCAGTCTTCCACTCATCCCCCTCTTTGATGCGGATAAGGTTATAAGCCCCTCGTAGATCAAACTTAGAGAACCATTGGGCCCCCTGAACCTGATTGAAGAGATCAGGAATCAAAGGAAGGGGATACTGGTTCCTTACAGTGACCTTATTCAAGTTTCGGTAGTCAATGCATGGCCTAAGACCACCATCCTTCTTCCCTACGAAGAAGAAGCCAGCACCTACCGGAGAAGTAGAGGGGCGAATGTAACCCTTGGCCAGGCATTCCTGGATATACTCTCTCATGGCTTCACGTTCGGGACAAGAGAGATTAAATATCCTACCCTTAGGGAGCTTAGCTCCTGGTACCAAATCAATTGCGCAATCGTATTTTCTATGAGGTGGTAACACTTCGGAGGCCTCTTTAGAGAAAACATCAGCGAAGTCCTGAACAAACTCAGGTAGAGTGTTCACTTCCTCAGGGAGAGAAATAGAATTAACAGAAAAACATGACGTCATGCATTCATTACCCCATTTGGTAAGATTCCCAGTATTCCAGTCAAACGTGGGATTATGCAACTGCAACCAGGGAAGGCCTAAAACCAAATCGGACGATAATCCCTGCATCACCAGTACAGAGCACTGCTCCAAATGCATGGAGCCAACAAGGAGTTCAAAAACAGGGGTATGCTGTGTAAAATAACCATTAGCAAGAGGAGTGGAGTCGATACCCACTACCGGGACAGGTTTAGGCAAATCAATCAATGGCATCGCTAGAGACATAGCAAATTCCACAGACATAATATTAGCAGAAGACCCTGAATCCACGAAGGCACTGCCGGTAGCAGACCTACCACCAAAAGAGACCTGAAAGGGAAGCAAGATTTTATTACGTTTCATATTTACGGGAAATACCTGTGCGCCCAAGTGACCTCCCCGATGGTCACTTAGGCGCGGAAGTTCTTCCAGCTGATTATTCTTACGCCTAGGACAGTTGTTCACTTGATGCTTGTCATCCCCACAGTAGAAGCAGAGACCATTCTTCCTGCGGAACTCTCTACGTAGTTGGGGGGACACGGAGGTCCCGAGTTGCATAGGTACCTCCGAGTCTTCCGTGGAAGAACGAAGCAACGGAACCTCGGGAGGCATCATGGGGGAGTCAGAGGAGAAAACACAAACACGTTCAAGTCGTCGTTCCCTGAGACGTCGGTCAAGTCGTACCGCTAAAGACATAACCTGATCTAGGGAGTCAGAAGAGGGATAGCTAACTAGCAGGTCTTTCAGGGCGTTCGACAGACCCAATCTAAACTGGCACCTTAAGGCAGGGTCATTCCACCGAGAAGCTACGCATCACTTCCTAAAGTCAGAACAATACTCCTCAACAGGTCTCTTACCCTGACGTAAGGTCACCAGCTGACTCTCGGCAAAGGCAGTCTTGTCAGTCTCGTCATAAATGAGCCCGAGAGCAGAAAGGAAAAGATCAACGGAGGAAAGTTCAGGGGCATCAGGAGCCAAGGAGAAGGCCCATTCTTGGGGCACGTCCTGGAGCCGGGACATAATTATACCCACCCGCTGGCTCTCAGAACCAGAGGAGTGGGGTTTTAAGTGAAAATAGAGCCTACAACTCTCCCGAAAGGAGAAAAAAGTCTTCCGGTCCCCTGAGAACCGGTCAGGCAACTTGAGGTGGCGTTCAAGAGGTGAGGTGAGGGGCACTACCAGGGTAGCATCAGGCTGGTTGTCCCTCAGAGCCAGGGCCTGGACCTGTAGGGAGAGGCCCTGCATTTGCTGAGCCAGGGTCTCAAGGGGGTCCATAGTAGTGTCAGGGACCAGGGTAGACTAGGTATATGGGCTTGTGATTATGTAATGTCGGGGTAGGGAGACAGACAAGTGAGCCCTAATCTACCCGCCACTCAGTCCCTGCCTACTTGCAACGACCCGCCCTAGTCGACGGGGTACAACTGGGCGACGGTCCCTACACTCAATAGGTGCACGACAGACAAACAGACAAGGGTACAAAGAAGCCAGGGAAATGGGGAAGTTGCCCACGGGGACAGCGTGAGCAACAAGCGAAGTGAACGAGCCGAGTCAAATCAGGAGATGAGTGCGGTACAAAAACGCAGAGCAGAAGAGTGGTCAGTAAAGCCAAGGTCAAACACAAGCAGAGGATCAGTAGTTCAAGAAGCTGCAGCAGGGCCAGGAAACCAGCAGAGAAGAAACACAAGGAAAGGAGGAACAGGAAAGGCAGGTATAAATAGACAGAGGGCGGGAGCTAGCTCCGTCTGGCCAGGCTGTGATAGGCTCTCCCACTCCTAAGCCTGCCATCCTGGGTGGTGGAAGATGGAGTCAGTCTCACAGACATAGAAGCAGGTGCAGACTGATTACCTATGGGCGTCGACACAGAAGTTGTGTCTGGCAGATTCTTTACAGTACCTGTCACTTCATTCGTAGAGAGGCGCAGAATGGCCGGGCATGGAACGTGCCCGGTCATTCATTGCTTCTAATTGTACCTGTGTCCTTGCGACACAGGTACAATTATAGTGCGGGAGGAGGTGGCGCTGGCGCCCCTCTCTGAGCTGCGCCCAGGGCATGTGCCCCGCCTGCGCCCCCCCTAGCTACGCCCCTGCCTGTCCGTTTTACACGGACAGGCATAATACACTGAAATACAGAAGTATTGCAGTGTATTATAAATGCAATCGTATGATCGCATATTGAAGTTCCCTAGTGGGACTAGTAAAAGAGTTAACAAAAAGTTTAATAAAAAGTGAAAAAAAATATTAAAAACCCAATTTTTTCCCTTACAAACTGCTTTATTATTAACAAACAAAATAAAGTAAAAAAGCTACACATATTTGGTATCGCTGTGTCCGTAACGACCCCAACTATAAACTCATTACTTCATTTAACCCGCACGGTGAACGTCGTAAAAAATAAAATAAAAAAACATGCAAAAATTTTTGTTTTCTTTGAATCCAGCCTTAAAAAAAATGTGATAAAAAGTGATTAAAAAGTCAGATCTCCTCCAAAATGGTACCGATAAAAACTACAAGTCGTCCCGCAAAAAAAAAACCCTCATACAACTGCATCGGCGAAAAAATAGTTATGGCTCTTCAAATAGGTAGACACAAAAAACAAATAGTTTTGAAAAAAAAGTGTTTTCACTGTGTAAAAGTAGTAAAACATACAAAAACTATACAAATTTGGTATCGTTGCAATCGCAACAACCCACTGAATAAAGTTATTGTGTTATTTATACCACACGGTAAACGCCGTAAATTTAGGACGCAAAAAAGTGTGGCGAAATTGCTGTTTTTTTTCTATTCCCTCCTCAAAAAAAGTTAATAAAAGTTAATCAATAAATTCTATGTACCCCAAAATGGTGCTATTAAAAATTACAACTTGTCCCCCAAAAAACAAGACCTTATACAGCTATGTCGATGCAAAAAAAAAAAAGTTATAGCTCTTAGAATAACACGATGGAAAAACGTAAAAAATGGCTTAGTCACTAAGGTCTGAAATAGGCTGGTCATTAAGGGGTTAATGGCAGTATGTTGCGGATGGGTGCAATTATCATGTCTGATTGCTCTTGGGATACGCTTGAATTCCTCACTGACCAGTTCAACAAGCAGGTCAATGTGAATTTTTGGGATTTAGGTAAAACAATAGAGGGAAACTTACCCCTAGGTTTCACAGTCTGTTCCTCCATAAGATCCTCAAGAACTTTCAATGTTTCTTGTTTCTCCTGTGTAGAATAGATGTCAAATGTTGTATCTCGATGAAAAATCCTTTTTAAAATCAATTTTCTTGCAAATAGGTGCAAATCCTTTATGGCTGTGAAATGGTCAAAACCGTCAGAAGGAGCAAACAAAAGACCAAAATTGAAAACCTCAGTCTGGTTAAAGTAACATTAGATAAATTAATTACCTTAAGTTGCGTGTCTTTGTTATCATATTTTGCATTCCCAAAAGCGTGACCCCCCTCTGCGTTTTGGCTGTGATCTTTTCATTACATAAGATTTCCTCTTGCCATAACGTGTTGTAAGACTCTGGGTAGAGTGAGTTGAAGTCGTAGATTCCGCTCCACATGATGTATACAATTATACTGACGGAGTTCGACTCCTAGTTCTCTGCTTCCATTTGTACATATGTCTTGTTTGCATATCCATCATATGCCATTGGAATATTTTTAGCCTTCACGGTTTGTATCTGTTTCTCCCAGGTCCGAAATAACTCATCTAATTCCGCTTTCCATGTCTCCATGGCTGCAGGGGTTAACAAACGACCAAGCTGTGTTTCATATTCCACAATGTTTTTGTCCAACTCCTCCATAGATTTCACATTATGTTCAATAATGAGAAGTATCAAA